>NC_058522.1:476562073-476877458 GCF_904849725.1 Hordeum vulgare subsp. vulgare
TCTCACAAACTCATCTCTTGTATTTTGCCAGTTGCCTCTAGTTTTCCTCTCCCCCACTTCACATTTTCCGTTTTCATTTGCCTTTCTCCTTTGCTGTTTTCATTTGCCTTTTTCGTTCGCCCTTTTCTCTCGCTTGCTTTCTGTTCGCTTGTGTGCTATGTGCCTTCAATATGCTTGCATCTTCGCTTGCTGAAAATCTATTGATATGGATCCTCATCCACTAGCTAATCTCTTTAAGAGACCCACTTGTGTGGAACGAATTGCTAGTGAGTTGAGTACACTTGACTATCTTTATGGAGTTTTGCTTGAGATGCGTGAATCTGAAAATCGTGATGAAGAAACCTATGAAGTGATTCACGAGGGCTCCTTGGATGAAAAGCATGATTGCAATGGTTTCACTATAAATTCTATTAGTGACAATCATGCTAAAAATATGCGAAACCCTAAGCTTGGGGATGCTAGTTTTGCTACGTCCACTACTTGTTGCAATGATCATGAGTGGGGCGATGATTTTTCTTATGATCTTGAAAATTTGTTTCAGCCTCATGATGAATATGATATTTGCAATATTATTGAAAGTGGGTTTGGAGATGTCATGACTTTAGTTGATGACAATCCCACTATTTTTGAAGAGCATCAACTTTGCATGCATGTGGATCATGAAAATAATATCCTATGGGATAGCTATATTGTTGAATTCGAATATGATCCCACATGTAATTGCTATGAGAGAGGAAAATATTGTGGTAGAAACTTTCATGTTACCAAATCACCTCTCGTTATGTTGAGATTGCTCTTGTCTCTTTCTTCTTCCTTGCATATGGCAACTATTGGTTATCTTACCAATTTCTTTTCCTATAAAATGCCTATTCATAGGAAGTATGTTAGACTTAGATGTGATTTTCACATGCTTTAGGATGCTCTCGTTGTGCTTCAATTCTTGTCTTTTGTGAGAGCATCATTGAATGCCTAGCTAAGGGCGTTAAACAAAAGCGCTTGTTGGGAGGCAACCCAACGAATCTATCCTTTTTCTTTATGTTTTGTGTTTTCCACACTTTCATAATTCTTTTATGATTGTGTTTTTTGTGTTTCTTTTTGCGTTTGTGCCAAGAAAAACTGTTATGATTAGTCTTGGGGATGATCGTTTGGTCATGCTGGAAAAGACAGAAACTTTCTGCTCACGAAAAGAATTTTCATTTTTTTCTGTAAGAGATTTTGAGTTGATTCTTTTTGCTTCTGATTTCTATGCAAATTCGTCAGACTGTCGTAATTTTTCAGAATTTTTGAAGTACCAGAAGTATACGAAATATACAGATTGCTATAGACTGGTCTGCTGTTAATAGATTCTGTTTTTGTTGTGTTGGTTGCTTATTTTGATGAAACTATGGATAGTATGGGGGGGGTATTAGCCATGGAAGATTGAAAATACAGTAACCCAACATCAGCATAAGTAGAATTTAAGTTTGCTACAGTACCTAAGGAAGTGATGGTTTGCTTTCTCATACTAATGTTATCACGAGTTTCTGTTTAAGTTTCGTGTTGTGAAGTTTTCAAGTTTTGGGTGAAGTTCTTATGGACAAAGAGATAAAGAGTGGCAAGAGATTAAGCTTGGGGATGCCCAAGGCACCCCAAGAGATTCAAGGATTTCGTAAAAGCCTAAGCTTGGGGATGCCCCGGGAAGGCATCCCCTCTCTCGTCTTCAATCCATCGGTAACATTACTTGGGGCTATATTTTTATTCACCACATGTTATGTGTTTTTGCTTGGAGCATCTTGTATCGTAGGATTATTTTGTTTTTGTTGTGTCACAATCATCCTTGCTGCACACCCATAGAGATAGACATGCACTCACCGTGATTTTGTCGAGCTTCACTTATATCTTTTGGTAGACAATTCAGCTCACATGTGCTTCACTTATATCTTTTGAGCTAGATACTTTTGCTCTATGTGCTTCACTTATATCTTTTACAGCACAGCGGTGCGTGGCTTGGTAGTTGATCTATGCTTTGAAAGTAGTCTCAAAAGGGGTAGTTATCCAAAGGGATACGAAAACTTCCACCTTCATGTGCATTGAATAGTTAGAGAAGTTCGATTCATCTCAATTAGTTTTGAGTTGTGGTTTTGGTAATATTGAAGTCATGCTAGTAAGGTGTTGTGGATCTAGAAATACTTGTGTTGAAGTTAGTGATTCCCATAGCATGCACGTATGGTGAACCGCTATGTGATGAAATCTGAGCATGATTGGTCTATTGATTGTCATCCTTTGCGTGGCGGTCGGGATCGCGCGATGGTTTATACCTACCAACCCTTCCCCTAGGAGTATGTGTTGAATGCTTTGTTTCAATTAGTAATAAAACTTTTGCAACAAGTATATGAGTTCTTCATGACTAATGTTGAGTCCATGGTTTATATGCACTTTCACCTTCCACCATCACTATCTTCTTAGTGTCGTGCAACTTTCGCCGGTGCACAAAACCCACCATTAGCCTCCCTCAAAACAGCCACCATACCTACCTACTATGGCTTTTTCAAAGTCATTCCGAGATATATTGCCATACAACTACCACCATGACATGTGCCATCACGTCTACATTACCATTGCATGATCGTAAGATAGCCAGCATGATGTTTCCATTAATGTATATGCCATGCTAGATCATTGTCACGGTACACTACCGAAGCCATTCCATATAGAGTCATCGTTGCTCTAAGTTTTGAGTTGAAAGTGTGATGATCATCATTGATGGAGCATTGTCCCATGTGAGGAAATAAAAGAGGCCAAAGAAGCCCACCAAAAAAAAGAGGCCAAAGAGCCCACCAAAAAAAATGAGAGAAAAAGAGAGCAGGGACAATGTTACCACTTTTCCACACTTGTGCATATTAAGCACCATGATCTTCATGATTGACAGTCTCTCGTTTTGTCACCACCATATAGCTAGTGGGAAATTTTCATTTTATAACTTGGCTTGTATATTCCAATGATAGGCTTCCTCAAAATTGCCTCAGGTCTTCGTGAGCAAGCAAGTTGGATGCACACCCACTAGTTTTCCTTAAGAGCTTTCGCATACTCTTAGGTCTAGTGCATCATTTGTATGGCAATCCCTACTCATTCACATTGATATCTATTGATGAGCATCTCCATAGCTCATTGATATGCCTAGTTAATGTGACCATCTTCTCCTTGTTTTGTCTTCCAACCTCCACCACACTCCACACCATCTAAAGTGCTAAAGCCATGGTTCACGCTCACGTATTGCGTGAGAGTTGAAAAGGTTTGAGAAAGTAAAGGTGTGAAACAATTACTTGGCCAATACCGGGGTTGTGCATGATTTAAATTCGTTGTGCAATGCTGACAGAGCATAGCCAGACTATATGCTTTTGTAGGGATAACTTTCTTTTGGCCTTGTTATTTTGAAAGTTCATGATTACCTTGTGTAAGTGCATCTAGTGCCCCTTAGTGATTTTGGTGGTTTGAAGACTTATAGGTTAAGTATCTAATGTGTTTATGAGTATACACAGGATCTATAAGTCATTGAGGAGTTTGAGATATTTGAAGAATATTGGCCCCTAAAAATGTATATCTTCAGTTGAAGAAATTGGTCTGAAGCTGAAGAAATGAATCGCGAGGAATCTGCGATGAAATTGATATTCCTCATGAAGATACTGATATTGAGAAGACCGGTGGTTCCTGAAGAAAGTCATTCTGAAGAAATTGAAGCGTGAAGATTTACGTTTTCTGTTTTACTTTCTTCGCATTTGATGAATAGGAACACCGTACTGTTAAAGGGGATCAAAGGAACACTATGGAATGGATTTCCTCATGATGCTCAACCCAAGCCTAATCCTACCAAAAGCCTCAAGTGAGGAATATGAGTGACATGAGGACTCTCACAGTTGAGGGTCCCGACCGTTTCGATAACCACGCCAAGTCACTGGCCTTATCCACTCCAACGGTCATATTATTTAAGGGCATTAGTGTCAAATCATGTCGGGATGCTCCCAGGCTATAAATAGCCACCCCCCACAACCACCAGCTGGTTGGCTGCTCCGTTAGAAACTGACAGTTATCATAAGAGCAACCCAAATTCCTCAGAGCTTTCGAGAGTAATTCATCAGTGAGGAAATACCCTATACACCGAAACCACAAACCAAACCTAGTGATTGAGGATCACTGAAGAAGTTGTTCCTGTGTGGGACTGAAGCCTTTTACCTTGGAGGACTGTGCATCCTCCAGACGGTTAGGCGTCATGGTCTAGAGCTTTCCAGCAGTCAATTGTGGATCGCCGGGTGACCTAGTTTGTGAGGGTTTGGAAGTCTGCCCTGAAGACTTACCACGAGTGTTGGGCGAGGACTGTGTGTCCTTAGCTCAAGGACAATACGGTAGGGACTGTGTGTCCCGGGACTGGGTGTCCTTTGGTTTCAATACCAAGCCGCTCCAAACTAGATGTACAACTGTCACAATAGTTGGAACTGGGTCATCAACAATAGTCTTCACTGAGAAACGGGTTCTAATTCCTCAACTCTTTACTTTTCTTGTATTGTGTGTTGATGACTTTGAGTGTGACTGTTTGAAGAATTTGCTGAAGACTTTCTCTGAATTTCCTCAACCCCAAATTCTTCACGATAGTTAATCATCATTTGTATTCTGCGTGCCTGCTTACTATGCAATCTGTTTTCACATTCTTCACTCTGAAATACTGGTGTTGTGAACGTTTGCACATCTGATCCTTTACTGTTTTCGCTGTAAGTTAGTCATCAGTGAGGAATTTCCTCAAAAGGAATTTCCTGAGTTATGAAATTCTAAAAATCTCCTATTCACCCCCCCTCTAGTCGATATAACACACTTTCAATTGGTATTAGAGCAAGGTACTCCCTTGTTCTGTGTGATTTTGGTTTAACCACCTGGAGTTTTAGTTATGTTGACTGCAGGCATGTTTAAGGTGACTGCAGCATGTCCTACCTACGAAGTAAAGAACTTTCCCTTCTGGAAGAATAAAATGCAAATGCATTTACAAGCTATTGATAATTATCTCTGGTATATTGTGGAAAATGGAGTCCCCATCATCTCTGCCAGTGTCACTGCGGCTAATGTGAAGAAATTCAAGCAACTCGATTCTCAAGCGAAGAACATCATCTGTGGTCATCTGAGCCCTGGCTAGTTTGGAAGAGTAAGTGCCTTGGGCTCTGCAACACTGATCTGGGAGAGACTATGCAAGGTAAATGAAGGAGTATCAACCCAACGTGACTCTCGTGTTGATATTCTTCGCAATCTCTTCAATCGCTTCAAGAGACATGACAATGAAAGCTGCCAAGACACCTTTGATCACCTCACTGACATATCAAATGAACTGGAAGCACTGGGAGCTCGAGACATCACTGATCACGAAGTTGTGAAAAACTGCTGAGATCTTTGGATTCTTCATTTGATACTTTAGTTCTGATGATTCAAGAAAGACCAGATTACAAGATGCTTGATCCAGCTGATATACTAGAAAGGCTAAATAGTCATGAATTCCAGCTAGAATAAAAGAGAGATCTATATGGACCAAGCTATTCCAGACCACGTGCACTGAAGGCTAGAGCAATTTCCTCATCTGAAGACGAAGACACAGACGACAGCATTTGTGATCCTGAAGAATTTGGACAGGAGCTTGCAATGCTTGTGAGGAAATTCCAGAGATTTACACGACGGGGCCAATTCGGTAAATCTTCAAGAAGAGACATGAGGAAATCAGAATCTGCATCTCAGGACTACAAGAAACGAACCTGTCACAAGTGCAAGAAATCAGGTCATTACATTGCTGATTGTCCCTGTTGGGGAAAGGAATCAAAGAAGAAGAAATACAAGGATGACAGTTCTGATGACTCGAAGAAGAAGAAGAAATCTTCAAAATCCTCATCTTCAAAGCCCTCATCGCACAAGAAGACCAGTTCAGAAAGGCTCGGGCACTTATTGGCAAGGAAATGGACTCCGAGGCAGAATCAGAGGAATGTGATGAAGAAGAGGGTTCTGATGAAGACTCGGAATCAGGACAGGCTAGTCTTGCACTAGCAACCACTTCCGTCAGCAAGTCAATCTTCAATCTTGAAGAAAATGATTGCACCATCCATACTGATGACTATGCTGATGACATCGCTCCAACCTATTGCTTCATGGCAAAAGGTTCAAAGGTATCAAATAATGCCTCCTCCTCTGATTCAAGTGACTGTGAACCTAATGATTATAAGAAACCTAGTTATAGTGAACTTGCTATTATTGGCACTAAACAACAAACTGCTCTGGAAAAGCTTCAGAAACTGCTAGACAAAAGTGATGATCTGTTGAATGATGAAATGAACCTTACCCAAATCCTCACTGATGACATGAAAAGTCTTCAGTCTAGATTTGATAATCTTCAGGATCGTTATGATACACTCCTCACTGATCATGAGAAGCTTTCCTATGAATTTCTTCAAAGGAAGCTTGATCTTGAGAAGCTGAGGATGTCTCATGATGATCTTCGTATGGAAAATGATTCATTACTAGCTCAACAGATCAGCGCTAGTCAAGTTGAATTTATCCCTCCATGTATTAAATGCATTGAACGCGAAACTGCTGATTCTTCACCAGAATCTTCAAATGCTACCATTGCTACAAATTCTTCAACTGCACCTGTTGTGTCTATTTCCTCACTTGAGGAAAACACAAATGTCACTGATGAAAATGCAGGGTTGAAGGAATTGTACGTGACAGGCATGTATAAATGCCTCAAAGGACATCAAATCCTTTGTGATGTGCTCAAAAAGCAGATCTTGAACAGGAACCTGAGGAAAGAAGGAATTGCCTTTGAGAGGGAACTAAATGCTGATGGATCTTATTGGAAACCTGAGCAGTATCCCAAAACCTCATGGGTTGCGGTTACTCGGCCTCCTTCTGATCCATCTAATCTAACTGGCTTTTCATGTGAACTATCCTATTCCTCAGATGAGTCATTTGATTCCAACTATAAACTATTCAAAAATCAATCTGGTGAAGTATTTGCTCGATATGTTGGAACTAACTGCAGGAATGGCCCTCCTCTGAGGAAAATCTGGGTTCCCAAAAGTTGTCTTGAAAATCTTCAAGTGAATGTCCTCATGACACCACCACTGAAGATCTGAACCCCAGATCAAATTCCTCAGAAGGACCAAAGTCTTCAAGAGGATCAAAGTCCTCAACTGGTCAAAACTATGCTCGTACCCGTGCTTATGCATCTAACATGCAGGGAAACTATAAGGAATATGAATATGAGTGTTACTCCTCAAATCATTATGTTCATAAATCCTCAAACCAGTTCTCTGCATATTCATATGATTACTTTAATCCCCCTACTATTAAGAGAAGTGCATCAACTTCAATGCCACCTTTCTCATATGGTGCTCGCAGGATGATGAACGCTTTGCCACCCCTTCAGATGTGGGTGGTGAAGAAATCAAACTAATCACTTCTGCAGGACAAGTCTCCAGATGAAAATCATCATCTGAAGAATTTGCTGGAGACCTGAGGAAATGCTTGATAGGACGCAAGCTAATGATTGATGAAATAGAGATGTTTCACTCGTCCTTACATCTCTGTTATGATGAAATTACTGATCTGATGAAATTAGTATCATATTCTTCAAATCTGAAGCATATGAGATGGTAAGCAGTACTAATTCATCTACAGGATGACAAACCCAAGAATACTGAGTGGGTTCTTGATAGTGGCTGCACACATCACATGACTGGTGATAAAAGCTTACTGATGAATATGCCACTAACTCCATCACCTCTGAAGCAAATCACATATGCTGACAAAGGTAAAAGCAAGGTATTGGGACTTGGCAAAGTAGCTATTTCCAAGGATAGGCATATGGACAAAGTGATGCTTGTTGAATCCCTTGGTTTTAACCTCATGTCAGTCTCGATGCTTTGTGATCTTGATGTGATTGTTATCTTTGGTAGATATAGATGTGTAGTCATCATGAAATCTGACAGATCCAAAGTCTTTGAAGGTGTAAGAAGAGGGGATTTGTACATTGTTGATTTCTCTACAGGTCCTCAACCAGCCACTTGCTTACTAGCGAAAACCTCAGAAGGATGGCTGTGGCATTGAAGACTAGGTCATGCAGGCATGAGGAATTTGCACACGCTTGCAAAGAAAAAGCATGTCATCGGCATCGAATCAGTCAAATTCCTCAAGGATCATCTCTGCGGTGCTTGTGAATCTGGGAAAATGACCAGATCCAAGCATCCCTCTAAAACCATCATGACCACTACACGTCCATTCGAATTGCTTCATATGGACTTATTTGGACCTACTCACTATGCCACACTAATCAATGCAACATCTTTATATGGCTTCGTCATAGTTGATGATTATTCCAGATATACTTGGGTGCATATCATAGTGTATAAAACTGAAGTGCAGGAAATCTTCAAACGATTTTCTTCAAGGGCCTCGACGAACTTTGGCATCAAGATCAAACACATCAGGAGTGATAATGGAACCGAGTTCAAAAACACTGGTCTTGATGATTATCTTGATGAACTTGGTATTACTTACGAATTGTCTGCTCCTTATACTCATCAGAAGAATGGTGTCGTCGAAAAGAAGAACAAGACTCTGGTTGAAATGGCAAGAACCATGCTTGAAGAATATCAGACTCCTCGTCGCTTTTGGCCTGAAGCAATCAACACTGCATGCCATATCATCAACAGGGTATATCTTCACAAATTCCTCAAGAAAACCTCATATGAACTCCTCACTGACAAGAAACCCAATGTAAGTTATTTCAAAGTCTTCGGTGCAAAATGCTGGATTAGAGATCCTCACCACAGCTCAAAATTTGCACCTAAGGCACATGAAGGTTTTATGCTCGGTTATGGAAAGGACTCGCACACTTACAGAGTCTTCAACAACTATCACAACAAAGTTGTTGAGACTGTAGATGTGCGGTTCGATGAAACTAATGGCTCGCAAAGAGAGCAATTGCCTTCTGATCCAGATAAGCTGTCTCCTGAGGAAGCAATAAAGCTCAAGCCTACTGAAGACATTGTTCCATCTAAGGAAATTGATGAAGAAACGATCCCCATCGCTGATAAAAACCAAGAAGATGTTCCTGAGGAAATTGCATCAGCACCACTTGCTCAGCCCAGACAAAATCCTCAACCAGCTCAACCGAGGATTGCAAACGAAGTTGAACTTGACAAAATCCTCAACGACATCAACGCGCCAGGTACTCTCACTCGCTCAAAAGCTTCACACTTAGTTAACTTTTGTGGGCATTTCTCCTTTGTATCCATCACAGAACCCTCAAAAGTTGTTGAGGCTTTTCTGGAACCGGAGTAGATCCAAGCTATGCAAGACGAACTTCTTCAATTCGAGCTGAATGACGTATGGGAGCTCGTCAAACGACCAGATCCTCGCAAGCACAACATCATCGGCACCAAGTGGATTTTCCGAAACAAGCAAGATGAGGACGGTCAAGTGGTGAGGAACAAGGCACGACTTGTAGCCCAAGGCTACACCCAGGTTGAAGGAATAGATTTCAATGAAACTTTTGCACCTGTTGCTAGACTTGAAGCTATTCGAATACTACTTGCTTATGCTAATCATCATAACATCACCTTATATCAAATGGATGTGAAAAGTGCATTCCTCAATGGTAAGCTTGAGGAAGAAGTATATGTTGCTCAGCCCCCAGGTTTTGAGGATCCAAAGAATCCAGACAAAGTCTTCAGACTCAAAAAGGCTCTGTATGGTCTGAAGCAAGCCCCTCGGGCATGGTATGATACATTGAACGAATTCCTCATGAAGAAAGGCTTCAAACCTGGTTCACTCGATCCAACTCTTTTCACTAAATCCTACGATAATGAGCTATTTGTGTGTCAAATATATGTCGATGATATTATATTTGGCTGTACTGACAAAAGATACAGTGATGAATTTGCCTACATGATGAGTGAAGAATATCAGATGTCCATGATGGGGGAGCTGAAATTCTTCTCAGGCCTTCAAATTCGTCAACAAAGCAATGGAATCTTCATATCACAGGAGAAATACCTCAAGGATGTTCCGAGGAAATTCGACATGCACGAATGCAAAGGTGCCAAGACTCCGATGCCTACCAACGGCCACCTCGGCACTGATGAAAATGGTAAAGATTTCGATCAGCAGGTATACCGTTCTATGATTGGCTCCTTATTGTATCTATGTGCATCTAGGCCAGATATAATGCTTAGTGTTTGCATGTGTGCACGTTTTCAAGCAAAACTGAAGGAATCACACCATAAGGCTGTGAAATATATTCTTCCATACTTAGCTCACACACCAACACTAGGATTATGGTATCCCAAGGGCTCCAATCTTCATCTGGTAGGGTATTCTGATTCTGACTATGCCGGTGACCGTGTGGATCGCAAGTCAACATCTGGCACATGCCATTTCCTCGGAAGATCACTAGTTTGCTGGTCCTCAAAGAAGCAGAACTGTGTATCACTCTCCACTGCCGAAGCTGAGTACATTGCTGCTGGTTCTTGCTGTGCTCAATTGCTATGGATGAAGCAAACCCTCAAGGACTACGGCATCAACATAAAGAATGTACCTCTCTACTGTGACAATGAGAGTGCTATCAAGATTGCATACAACCCAGTACAGCACTCGAAGACCAAGCACATCCAGATTCGTCATCATTTTGTTCGGGACCATGTCCTCAAGGGCAATATCCTCATCGACCATGTGAAGACTGATGATCAATTGGCAGATATCTTCACTAAGCCCTTGGATGAGAAAAGGTTTTGCAAGTTGCGGTGTGAGCTAAATATCTTAGAGTCTTCAAATGTTTTGTAAAAACATGCACACATCCTAACACTTACGCAAAGTTGATGACTTAGATGTGCAACACATGATGAAACGATTTTCTTCAACTGATGAAGAATGTCACTCTGAATGTGAAGAAATTAACGAAGAAATTGATTCTCAGGCCCTACGACAATTGTACGCGGCGTGTGTAATCAACATTCTTATATGGTGGGTAACGCCACCGCCCAATGTGAAATTCCTCAAGTTGATTTTCTTCAAATGATCAATTTCCTCACAATGCATTCTTCTTCAAAACAGTTGTTCTTCATTGTGATGATCTATTACAAAACCTTCAAAAACACTTGATGACTTTCATTTGACTAGGTAGACTGAGATTTCTAGTCCTCAACAGCATTCACTTATTGCTATTTCTTCAAGTTGATGTTTCTGCTAAGTGAATGTGATCGGACCCTACTTTCCCTCTATGCTATACTTATCCAATCTATTCAATTCTTCATATGCGTTCTATTTGAAACTTTGTTCAAAATCCTCACTGCATCCTTGTCAGTTGATGATTTTGTAACGAAAATCCTCAAATCTTCAAAAATTGTTTTCTTTAAAGGCACAATAACTGAACCCCCACTTCCCTCGATCGGATAACCACGATCTCCACTATCTCCACCGCATCGTACGGGAGCTACACGTGTCCTGCGGAGACGTAGAGGCAGGGGCTATTCGGTCCGAAACTTTCGCGCCAAATAGTAACTTTTGGGCTATAAATATGTCCTTATCCCCCTCGGTATCCTCTTCTTCGCCTCATCGCTCTCCTGCCACAACACACTCCACCGAACCCTAGCGCCACCGCTGGTAGTCTTGTCGCCGGTGAGGAAGAGCTTCACTGCCTCGACCTTTTCGTCGCCAGAATCACGCCGGAGTCGGACCATATTCGTCCGCCGCCGCCGTAGCCGTCCTCTACCGCCAAGTTAGGGTGCATTGGACACTCGAACGAAGAACCTCTCCAACACTACTTTCTGTGTTCTTCGTACGCACCTTCCAGGGTAAATATATCCCATTTTTACAGCAGATTAGATCTGAAATTTTACATCTTCTATGTGAAATCTGTTTTCCCTCAAGATACGATGCGCACATGATTCCTCAAACACTACCCATCACCACAATCATTGATGAACTAGCTAAGCATCTAAGATTTTCATGAGATTCCTCAATTGTGCAAATTTTCGGATCTGTACAACTCTGGAACCCAAGAACAGTATGCTTAGGCAAATTCCTCAACCACTGGTTATATTCCTCAGACTGTCAAACTTTTTCATTTTCTTCAAATCTGAGAACGCATATGACCTCTCCATATTCCTCGCAACCATACTCTGTTCACAGGTACACACATGTCAGCTGATGAATCTCTCGATTCTCATCACATTAACTCATTTGCAGCGTTTCTGGAAGAAACTCTTCAAGGCTCTTCAGAATCCTCAAGAGTTCAAAATCATCAGCAAAGTCCTCAACTGAAGAAAATGGAGGAAGAGAGAAAACAGAAGGGAGGAAAGAAACTGGAGCAGAACACAGCTGCTGATATCCCTGAGGACATATACTTGGACTATTGTACGCCTGATGAACATGAGACAATGGCCAAGAGAAAGATAAGGCTGCAGAAGATTGAACGCCGATGGGCGAAGGAATGGAAGGAGTATAGGTTTGTGACTCCCAAATATGCGAAGAAATTCGCTTTGAAGCCTCCTGGCAGAAGGGCCCCACTTGAGGATCATCAAGTAGCTCATCCATCAAGCATCAAGACCATTGATGACTATCCAGATGAAAAGGAAAAGCATCTGGCCAAGCTCAAGAAGCAAGCAGAAGCTGCAGTGAGGAAATTTAATGAATCCTCAGCTGCTGCCTCCGGTGCTGCTAATTCCTCAGCGGCAGAAACCTCAGGCTCAGAAATTCCTCACACGCAGTCTGTGCCATCAAAGCAAAGGGCTCCAAAGTCCCAAGAGAAGTCTGTTCAGGCTTCTGTCACAAAACCCTCAGCTCCAAAACCCTCATTACCAAAACCTTCAACACCTAATTGACATCAACACTTGGGTGTTTGACTGGATGTCCCAAAATGCTCACTACAAACCTCCTGCTTCTGAACTTCTCAGAGAACTGCCCGTACCAATTCCCTCGGATGGGGCAGTGAAGCTTTATGGTGAGCGTGAGCTGCCAAATGGAATGATGGAAGTCCTCATGAAGCCTTTGGCTGCGGGAAAACCCTCAAGAACCACATTCCTCGTCCATGAGCTCAAGTACACACCCCGGTCTGTCTACAGAATCCTCTGCGGTGTGCTCGCGCCAATCAGAGGCCATGACGATGAAGAAGATGTTGTAGGCCTCATGAAGAATATCCTCTTCAACATCATTCACGGTATTCCTATTAATATCCATGATTTCTTCTTGAGGACTTTGGCCGACAATGCCATGTGCCCCTATGATCACAAGATATATGCCCCGTGGATCATGAGATTCATCAGGACAAGGACAGACATCAACTTCCACGCTGATTTCCAAAACCATGTTGGTTATATGCCTCCTATCCGGGTCAACAAGAAGACTTTCGAGCCCATTGAAGGAAAAGGAAAATCTGTGATTGAAGAAGGCAGCAGGCCCCTTGATGGCCAGTTCAAAGAGCCAGAAGTTTATTCCTCATGGGACGATACTCAGACTCGTCCAGCAAGCCCAGTTCCTCCTCGCGTGCTGAACACCAGAGAGCTCCTCCTCAGTCTTCACCAGAAGGTGGATCACAACCACAAATGGGTCAAACGCCAGTTTGGTGTCATTGTGAAAACCCTCACTGAAACTCAGAACGCTGTGAAGCTTAATCATCACTATCTGCATGAGGTTTTCGATCGCACCTGGGCTACACTTGCACATCTGAAGACCCAAACTGAGCTTGAAGAAATGAACTTTGAGCAGGACTTTGACTGGTCGTGGCCTCCCAAGAGAAAGTTCAGGCCCATTCCAGTGCCAGACCTTGAAGACAGCTCCTTTTCTTCATTCCGCACTGCTGAATCTGATGAGGAACAACTCGGCATAGCAACCGGCCCAAGGAAGAAGACTACCACCAAGAAGCGTCACGGCTCTTCATCAACCACCAAGAAATGAAGTCTTCACGGGCGTTAGTCCTCAGTTTGTCCCTTTTTGTCACTTGATGACAAAGGGGGAGAAACTCGAGAGTTAGTCTTCAAGCGGGATATTTTTGGGGCTTATAAACTATATTAAGTTACAAACTCTTGGCTCTTCTGAAGTTTTTATGTAATGAGTTGTAACTTAAGCCCGATGGTACTCTGACGCTTTTGAACGCTTTTCTTCGCATGCTTATTCCTCAAGTTTTAATGCACGCATGCTGGAATTCGTCAGATACCATTTGCCATCATGCTTCTTCATTTTCCTCATATGATATGTTATATGTATGCATGATTTACAAGACTCAGGGGGAGATCTCCATGATATAAATCATCAATGTGCATTTGCTATAAAAGCAAAATCCTCAAGGTATGCACATCTTCAGGGGGAGTCTCTCTGAATCTTGTTTTCAAATTCCTCAAATGAGTATTTACACTTCATATTTTTTATCCCTGTTGAAGACTTAACCTAATGTGTTTATGAGTATACACACGATCTATAAGTCATTGAGGAGTTTGAGATATTTGAAGAATATCGACCCCTAAAAATGTATATCTTCAGTTGAAGAAATTGGTCTGGAGCTGAAGAAATGATTCGCGAGGAATCTGCGATGAAATTGATATTCCTCATGAAGATACTGATATTGAGAAGACCGGTGGTTCCTGAAGAAAATCATTCTGAAGAAATTGAAGCGTGAATATTTACGTTTTTTGTTTTACTTTCTTCGCATTTGATGAATAGGAACACCGTACTGTTAAAGGGGGTCAAAGTAACACTATGGAATGGATTTCCTCATGATGCTCAACCCAAGCCTAATCCTACCAAAAGCCTCAAGTGAGGAATATGAGTGACATGAGGACTCTCACAGTTGAGGGTCCCGACCGTTTCGATAACCACGCAAAGTCACTGGCCTTATCCACTCCAACGGTCATATTATTTAAGGGCATTAGTGTCAAATCATGTCGGGATGCTCCCAGGCTATAAATAGCCACCCCCCACAACCACCAGCTGGTTGGCTGCTCCGTTAGAAACTGACAGTTGTCATAAGAGCAACCCAAATTCCTCAGAGCTTTCGAGAGTAATTCATCAGTGAGGAAATACCCTATACACCGAAACCACAAACCAAACCTAGTGATTGAGCATCACTGAAGAAGTTGTTCCTGTGTGGGACTGAAGCCTTTTACATTTGAGGACTGTGCATCCTCCAGACGGTTAGGCGTCATGGTCTAGAGCTTTCCAGCAGTCAATTGTGGATCGTCGGGTGACCTAGTTTGTGAGGGTTTGGAAGTTTGCCCTGAAGACTTACCACGAGTGTTGGGCGAGGACTGTGTGTCCTTAGCTCAAGGAGAATACGGTAGGGACTGTGTGTCCCGGGACTGGGTGTCCTTTGGTTTCAATACCAAGCCGCTCCAAACTAGATGTACAACTGTCACAACAGTTGGAACTGGGTCATCAACAACAGTCTTCACTGAGAAACGGGTTCTAATTCCTCAACTCTTTACTTTTCTTGTATTGTGTGTTGATGACTTTCACTGTGACTGTTTGAAGAATTTGCTGAAGACTTTCTCTGAATTTCCTCAACCCAAATTCTTACGATAGTTAATCATCATCTGTATTCTGCGTGCCTACTTACTGTGCAATCTGTTTTCACATTCTTCACTCTGAAATACTGCTGTTGTGAACGTTTGCACATCTGATCCTTTACTGTTTCCACTGTAAGTTAGTCATCAGTGAGGAATTTCCTCAAAAGGAATTTCCTCAGTGATGAAATTCTAAAAATCTCCTATTCACCCCCCTCTAGTCGATATAACGCACTTTCACCTTCCTAGTTTGCTTGAATTATTATTGTTTCCACATCAATAGCAAACTATTGTTTTGAATCTAATGGATCTGAACATTCACGTCACATAAGAGGAGTTACAAAGGACATCTATGCTAGGTAGCATAAAATCATCAAAAATTCATTCTTTATCACTTCCCTACTCGAGGACGAGCAGGAGTTAAGCTTGGGGATGCTTGATACGTCTCAAACGTACCTATAATTTTGATGGTTTCATGTTGTTATCTTGTCATCTTTGGATGTTTTATGTACCTTTTATATATTTTTTGGGACTAACTTATTAATTTAGTGCCAAGTGCCAGTTCCTGTTTTTTTCCTGTGTTTTTGGCTCTTTTCATATCTGATTTTGGAACGGAGTCCAAACGGAATAAAATTCCCGAAATGATTTTTTCCCAAACGAAAGAAGATCAGGGGGCTTGTGGGCCAAGCCAGGAGGGCTACAGGGAGCCCACAAGCCCCCATCCTCCACCAGGGGGGCAGCGGTGGGCAGGCTTGTGGCCTCCCTCGCGCCCCCTGACCTAGATCTTGCGCCTATATATTCCCTAAAAATCAGAAAAAAAATCAAGGGATCCAAGAAAATACTTTTCCGCCGACGCAAGCTTCCGTTTCCGCGAGATCTCATCTGGAGACCCTTCCCGGTGCCCTGCCGAAGGGGACTTTGGAGTTGGAGGGCTTCTACATCAACATCATCGCCCCTCCAATGACTCGTGAGTAGTTCACTTCAGACCTATGGGTCCGTAGTTAGTAGCTAGATGACTTCTTCTCTCTCTTGGATCTTCAATACAAAGTTCTCCATGATCTTCATGGAGATCTATCCGATGTAATCTTCTTTGGCAGTGTGTTTGTTGAGATCCATGAATTGTGGATTTCTGATCAGATTATCTATGATATATATTTGAGTTTTTATTGATTTCTTATATGCAAGATTTGATATCCTTGTAAGTCTCTCCGAGTCTTGGGTTTTGTTTGGCCAACTGGATCTATGATTCTTGCAATGGGAGAAGTGCTTGGTTTTGGGTTCTTACCGTGTGGTGACCTTTCCCAGTGACAGTAGGGGCAGCAAGGCACACATCGTGTAGTTGCCATCAAGGGTAACAAGGTGGGCTCTGTCGTAGATATGAGATTGTCCATCTACATCATGTCATCTTGCTTAAGGCGTTACTCTGTTCTTCTGAACTTAATACACGAGATGCATGCTGGATAGCGGTCGATGTGTGGAGTAATAGTAGTAGATGCAGAAAGTATCGGTCTACTTGTTTTGGACGTGATGCCTATAGATATAATCATTGCCATAGATGACGTCACGACTTTGCGTGGTTCTATCAATTGCTCGACAGTAATTTGTTCACCCACCGTCTACTTGCTTTCATGAGAGAAGCCACCAGTAAACACTACGGCCCCCCGGGTCTATTCACATCTATCGTTTCCACTCTCGCTTTTACTTTGCTTTGTTACTTTGTTGCTTCCAGTTCTCACTTGGCAAACAATCTATAAGGGATTGACAACCCCTTCATAGCGTTGGGAGCAAGCTTTTTGTGTTTGTGCAGGCTCTTGAGATACTCCTTCACTGGATCGATACCTTGGTTCTCAAAACTGAGGGAAATACTTACCACCGCTGCGCTACATCACCCTTTCCGCTTCGAGGGAACACCAACGCAAGGCTCCAAGGCCACGGGGGAAATCCTTTGCATATTTGCCTAGGAAGTCCCTTAAGGCGTAGCCGTAGCATAAGGACTCCTGGTGCCGTCAACACACCTATTTCTGGCGCCGTTGGAAGGTCTTTTGTTGCAGTAGCAGTCTATCACACCCGATCATCACGTGGTGTCTCGAAACGACGAACTGTCGCAACGGTGCACAGTCAGGGAGAACACAATTTTGTCTTCAAATTTTAGTGAGATTTCACCTCATAATGCTACCATCGTTCTAAGAAAAATAAGGTGCATAAAAGGAATAACATCACATGCAATTCATAAGTGACATGATATGGCCATCATCATGTGCTTCTTGATCTCCATCACCAAAGCACCTGCACGATCTTCTTGTCACCGGCGCCACACCATGATCTCCATCAACGTGTCACCATCGGGGTTGCCGTCCTACTTATGCTATTACTGCTAAAGCTACGTCCTAGCAATATAGTAAACACATCTGCAGACACAAACGTTAGTTTAAAGACAACCCTATGGCTCCTGCCGGTTGCCGTACCATCGACGTGCAAGTCGATATTAACTATTACAACATGATCATCTCATAAATCCAATATATCACATCACGTCATTGGCCATATCATATCACAAGCATACCCTGCAAAAACAAGTTAGACGTCCTCTAATTGTTGTTGCATGTTTTACGTGGCTGCTATGGGTATCTAGTAGGTCGCATCTTACTTACGCAAAAACCACAACGGAGATGTGCAGATTGCTATTTAACCTCTGCAAGGACCACCTCGGTCAAAACCAATTCAACTAAAGTTGAATAAACCGACACCCGTCAGTCATCTTTATGCAACGAGGTTGCATGTCAAGTGATGAAACCAGTCTTTCGTAAGCATACGAATAATGTCGGTCCGGACCGCTTCAATCCAGCAATACCGCCGAATCGAGAAAAGACTAAGGAGGGCGGCATATCGAACATCACCGTCCACAAAACCCTTTGTGTTCTACTCGAGATTACATCTATGCATGAACCTAGCTCATGATGCCACTGTTGGTGAACGTCACATGGGAAACAAAAAATTTCCTACGCGCACGAAGACCTATCATGGTGATGTCCATCTACGAGAGGAGATTTGGATCTACATACCCTTGTAGATCGCACAGCGGGAAGCGTTAAGAAACGCGGTTGATGTAGTGGAACGTCTTCACGTCCCTCGAACCGCCCCAAGAACCGTCCCACGAACCGTCCCGCGATCCGTCCCACGATCCATCCCGCGATCCGTCCCACGAACCGTCTTGCGATCCTTCTCATGATTCAATCCGATCTAGTGCCGAACGGACGACGCCTCCGCGTTAAGCACACGTACAACTCGATGACGATCTCCACCTTCTTGATCCAGCAAGAGGGGGCGGAGAGGTAGAAGAGTTCTCCGGCAGCGTGAAGGCGCGCCGGTGGTGGTGATGATCTACTCCAGCAGGGCTTCGCCTAAGCTCCGCAGAAATACGATCTAGAGGAAAAACTGTGTGGTATAGGGTCGAGCAGCACGTGGCAAAGTTGTGTCTCAAAAAACCCTGAATACCTCTTATATATATAGGAGGGAGGGAGGGGAGGATGCAGCTTCAAACCCTCAAGGTTTGACCGAAATTGGAGGTGGAGGAGTCCTACTCCAATCCTACTTGGAGTAGGATTCCACCTTCCCACTTGGAAACTCTTTCCACCTTGTGTTTTTTCCTTATCAAACCTTATGAGCCTTAGTGGGAACTTACTCCAGCCCACTAGGGGCTGGTTTATCTCTTCCCATAGCCCATGAGACCCCTTGGGGCGTGACACCCCTCCTGATGGTCCCCGGCACCCCTCCCGGCACCCCTCCCGGCCCTCCCGGTACACTACCGATGAGCCCGAAACTTTTCCGATGACCAAAACAAGACTTCCTATATATCAATCTTTACCTACGGACCATTCCGGAGCTCCTCGTGATGTCATGGATCTCATCTGGGACTCCGAACAACTTTCGTTTACCAACACCTATAACTCAACTATACCGAAACGTCACCGAACCTTAAGTGTACAGACCCTGCGGGTTCGAGAACTATGTAGACATGACCCGAGACACTCCTCGGTCAATATCCAATAGCGGGACCTGGATGCCCATATTGGATCCTGCATATTCTCCGAATATCTTATCAGTTGAACCTCAGTGTCAAGGATTCATATAATCCCGTATGTTATTCCCTTTGTCCTTCGGTATGTTACTTGCCCGAGATTTAATCGTCGGTATCCGCATACCTATTTCAATCTCATTACTGGAAAGTCTCTTTACTCGTTCCGTAATACAAGATCCCGTGACTTACACTTTGTCACATTGCTTGCAAGGCTTGTGTGTGATGTTGTATTACCGAGTGGGCCCCGAGATACCTCTCCGTCACACGGAGTGACAAATCCCAGTCTTGATCCATACTAACTCAACGAACATCTTCGGAGATACCTGTAAAGCACCTTTGTAGTCACCCAGTTACGTTGCGACGTTTGATGCACACAAGGTATTCCTCTGGTGCCAGTGAGTTATATGATCTCATGGTCATAGGAACAAATACTTGACACGCAGAAAACAATAGCAATAAAACGACACGATCAATATGCTACGTTCATAGTTTGGGTCTTGTCCATCATATGATTGTCCTAATGATGTGATCTCGTTATCAAGTGACAACACTTGCCTATGGTCAAGAAACCTTGACCATCTTTGATCAACGAATTAGTCAACTAGAGGCTCACTAGGGACAGTGTGTTGTCTATGTATCCACACATGTATTTGTGTTTCCAACCAATACAATTATAGCATGGATAATACACGATTATTATGAACATGGAAATATAATAATAACTACTTTATTATTTCCTCTAGACCGACAGGGGGGCCTCCTCAGGACCCCTCCGGAGCGGCGAAGATACCGAGGCAAGGCCCAGCCTCACGAACCAAGGATGACGCGGAGGAGGGACAGATGAGCAGCGGATTGGAGGACGTTGCAGTTTCCCCTTTCGTGCAAAGAAGGGAAGGACGTACGCGGGTTCCGATGGCATCTCCCAAATGTTTCCATTCTGGTGCAAAAAAGCCATCACCGCCCGCCGGCAGGACGGACGTCACCCCTGGACCCGTCCCTGCTGCGCTGACACCCACTTTTGCAGGCGAAGACCACCTTTGGGGTAGGGGAGCATGTTCCCCTGTTCCCCTTCAAAGATTGGCCGTTGTGGGATCCCTTCCCGCCAAAGAGATAAGGGAAAAGGACCAGGGCCGCCAATATATAGAGAGGATAGGTTGCTCCGTAGAGGGAGGAGAGAGATTCATTCACCCACTAGCACCGCGCAAAGCCACCTGGCCTCCGAAGGCGCTTGAGCACTGTACTAGTTCGTCCACCAACCTCTACGAGAGGCAATCCGCCAAAGCAGGAGTAGGGTATTACACTTCTAGTGGCCCGAACCTGGGTAAACTGTCGTGTTCTGTGTCTTGCTCACCATCGACTGAGTTCCTTGCCATTCTCAGCGAGTAGCGAACTAGGTGAGGCGAGCCAGTGTGAGATCTTCGTACACGCCCCTGAGTACGAATCTTAAGGGTTTTGCGGAGCCCGAAATCCGACATTTGGCGCGCGAGATAGGGGGCGTGTCGAGTTCTTCTTCGATCTCCATCTTCCCTAGGCCCGCTGCTCCGATGACCGACGCCCATCAAGCTTCTTCAAGCTGGCCTCCAACCGTCATATCATAGCGGCCGCAACGTGTATCGGCATTCTGGTACCAGGAGGCTCGTACCATATCGTCAACATCACCTCCACCGTCGAGACCACTCACGCCACCCAGGCGCCCGGTGGCTGGACGGCGCCACCGGCATCCCCGGCGCGCCGCATCAACCTGGCGGACCTCGACGCGCACGACACGTTGCAGATGGCGAGCGAGATGCTCCTCCAATGACCGACGCAAGGGTGCTTCGACGCCTGGGCAGACTACATCATGGAGTTGATCGCCATCACCCAGAAGACCATCTGACCCCACTCTCCTTCATGGCCGCAAGCGCCGGTCCCCGAGCCTGCAACCGACGGAGCCGCTCCTGCGCGGGGCGGGGCCGAGAGAGACGCGTCGCATGCTGCCCTTCTCCTCCTTCAGATTTCGGCGGCCAGCCTAGAGGCGCAACATGCCAGCAACCACCAGAGGCGCAATGAGAATGGCGGGACGTTCGATGCACACACCGGCGCGGATCACCAACACCAGGTTGGCCCCCGACAAGCCGGAGCGGCCGGGCAGGAGCGCTCCCTCAGGCGCAGCCAGCAGCGGGCGACGGAGGCGCCGGCGCGGGTGAACCACGGTGATGGAGACACGCCTGGACACCAAGGAAGGAGTATGCATCGAGCAATGCCACGGCCACCCAACGGCGGCAACATGAACAAGCGACTTCGTGTGGAGGCCCATCGCAGGAAGATCTTCGAGCAACACGGTCAGGGGGATCCCCCTCCGCCGCTGAGAGGGACCGCCACTGTCACGCTGTTGAACGGCTTTGGAGGTCGGTCGAACGCCTACATGGAGCCTTACTTACCGGAGTATGCGATACCACCTGACCCTCTCGACGAGGAAGAGCCTCAAGCGTCCACCCCGGGCGCCTATTCTCCTCAGGAGTAAGGAACGCCCTGGAGGCCCCCAGCACCCCCTGATACGTCCATTTTGCATCATGCTTTTATGTTGATATTTATTGCTTTATGGGCTGTTATTACACTTCACGGTACAATACTTATGCCTTTTCTCTCTTATTTTATAAGGTTTACATGAAGAGGGAGAATGTCGGCACCTGGAATTCTTGTCTGAAAAAGGAGCAAGTTTGAGATACCTATTCTATGCAACTCCAAAAGCCGTGAAAATCAACGAGGAATTATTTTGGATTTTATAAAAAATACTGGGCGGAAGAAGTATCACAGGGGAGCCACCAGGAGGCCACAAGCCTACCAGGCGCGGCCTACCACCTTGGCCGCGCCTAGGTGGCTTGTGGGCCCCCTCGTGCCCCTCTGGCTCCCATCTTTCGCTATAAGGAGGGTTTCATCCGAGAAAAAATCAAGAGGAGGCTTTCGGGAGGAATCGCCGCCGCCACGAGGTGGAACTTGAGCAGAACCAATCTAGAGCTCCGGTAGGGCCGTCCTGCCGGGGAAACTTCCCTCCCGGAGGGGGAAATCATCGTCATCGTCATCACCAACACTCCTCTCATCGGAGGGGACTCATCACCATCAACATCTTCATCAGCACCATCTCATCTCGAAATCCTAGTTCATCTCTTGTAACCAATCTCCGTCTCGCAACTCCGATTGGTACTTGTAAGGTTGCTAGTAGTGTTAATTACTCTTTGTAGTTGATGCTAGTTGGATTACTTGGTGGAAGATTATATGTTCAGATCCTTGATGCTATTCAGTACCTCTCTGGTCATGAACATAATTATGCTTTGTGAGTAGTCACTTTTGTTCCTGTGGACATGGGATAAGTCCTGCTATAAGTAGTCATGTGAATTTGGCATTCGTTCGATATTTTGATGCGTTGTATGTTGTTTTTCCTCTAGTGGTGTTATGTGAACGCCGACTACATAACACTTCACCATTATTTGGGCCTATAGGAAGGCATTGGGAAGTAATAAGTAGATGATGGGTTGCTAGAGTGACAGAAGATTAAACCCTAGTTTATGCGTTGCTTCGTAAGGGGCTGATTTGGATCCACTAGTTTAATGCTATGGTTAGACTTTGTCTTAATTCTTCTTCCGTAGTTGCGGATGCTTGCGAGAGGGGTTAATCATAAGTGGGATGTTAGTCAGGGAAGCACCCAAGCACCGGTCCACCCACATATCAAACTATCAAAGTAGCGAAAAAGAATCATATGAACATGATGATAACTAGCTTGACAGAAATTCCCATGTGTCCTCGGGAGCGCTTCACCTCCTATAAGAGTTTGTATAGGCTTGTCCCTTGCTACAAAAGGGATTGGGCCACTTTGTTGCACCTTTGTTACTATTGTTACTTGCTACTTGCTACGCAGTATCTTATCACACAACTATCTGTTACCGATAATTTTAGTGCCTGCACAGAATACCTTGCTGGAAACCACTTGTCAGTTCCTTCTCCTCCTCGTTGGGTTCGACACTCTTACTTATTGAAAGGACTACGATAGATCCCATACAGTCGTGGGTCATCAAGACTCTTTTTTGGCACCGTTGCCGGGGAGTGAAGCGCCTTTTGGTAAGTGTAATTTGGTAAGGAAACATTTATATAGTGTGCTGAAATTTATTGTCACTTGTCACTATGGAAACTAATCCTTTGAGGAGCTTGTTCGGGGTATCTTCACCTCGAACGGAAGCACAAGGAGTTGCTCCTCAACCTGCTACACCTACTGAAAATATTTGTTATGAAGTTCCTTCGGGTATGCTAGAGAAACTGTTGGCTAATCCTTTTACAGGAGATGGAACATCACATCCCGACTTGCATCTAATCTATGTTGATGAAGTTTGTGGTTTATTTAAGCTTGCAGGTTTTCCCGAGGATGAAGTCAAGAAGAAGGTCTTTCCCTTATCTTTGAGGGATAAATCATTGACATGGTATAGGCTATGTGATGATACTGGATCATGGAACTACAACCGATTGAAATTGGAATTTCATCAAAAGTTTTATCCTATGCATTTGGTACATCGTGATCGGAATTATATCTATAATTTTTGGCCTCGTGATAGAGAAAGTATTTCTCAAGCTTGGGGGAGGCTTAAGTCAATGTTATATTCATGCCCCAACCATGAGCTCTCGAGAGAAATTATTATTCAGAACTTTTATGCTCGGCTTTCTCATGATAATCGCAGCATGCTTGACACTTCTTGTACAGGTTCTTTTATGAAGAGAGATATTGACTTCAAATGGAATTTATTGGAAAGAATTAAACACAACTCTGAAAATTGGGAGTTTGATGAAGGTAAGGAGTGAGGTATGAATCTTAAGTTCGATTGCGTTAAATCCTTTGTTGAAACAAATACTTTTTGTGATTTTAGCGCTAAACATGGACTTGACTGCGAGATAGTAGCTTCATTATGTGAATCATTTGGTGCTCATATTAATCTCCCTAAAGAGAAGTGGTTTAAATATCATCCTCCCTTAGAAGTCAATGTGGTTAAACCCAATCCAGTTGAAGAGAAAGTCATTGCTTATAATGATCCTATTGTTCCTAGTGCTTACATTAAGAAACCACCTTTCCCTATTAAGATAAAGGATCATTCTAAAGCTTCAACTGTGATACGTAGGGGCTACATTAGAACACCTACACCCCCTGAGAAAATTAGAGTTGAACCTAGCATTGCTATTATCAAAGATCTTCTGTCCGACAATGTTGATGGCCATGATATTCACTTCTGTGAAGATACTGCTAGAATTGCTAAACCTCATGCTAGAGACAAACATAGGCCTGTTGTTGGCACCATGTTGTTTCTATTAAGATAGGAGATCATTGTTATCATGGTCTATGTGACGTGGGTGCTAGTGTTAGTGCAATACCTCAATCTTTATATGATGAAATTAAAGACGAGATCCCACCTGTCGAGATGGAACCTATTGATGTCACTATTCAGCTTGCCAATAGAGATATTATCTGCCCTTTGGGAATTGTTAGAGATGTTGAAGTCTTGTGTGGTAAAACTAAGTATCCTGCTGATTTTCTCGTTCTTGCTACCACACAAGATAGCTTTTGTCCCGTCATATTTGGTAGACCTTTTCTCAATACTGTCAATGCTCACATTGACTGTGAGAAGCAAACTGTCATTGTTCGCTTTGAAGGTGTGTCACATGAGTTCAATTTCTCCAAGTTTGGTAGATAACCTCATGAAAAAGAATTGTCTAGTAAGGATGAAATTATTGCCCTAGCTTCTATTGTTGTGCCTCCTACTGATCCTTTAGAGCAATACTTGCTTGAGCATGAAAATGATATGCATATGGATGAAAGGAATGACATAGATAGAGTTATCTTTGAACAACATCCTATTCTTAAAAATAATTTTCCTGTTGAACTGCTTGGAGATCCACCCCCACCAAAGGGCGATCCTGTGTTTGAGCTTAAATAGTTACCTGATACTCTTAAGTATGCTTATCTCGATGAAAATGAGATGTATCCTGTTATTATTAGTGCTAGCCTTTCAGAGCATGAAGAAAAGAAGTTATAAAAACTATGAGGAAGCACTGTGCTGCTATTGCATATACTCTTGACGATCTTAAGGGCATTAATCCCACTCTATGCCAGCATAAAATTAAAACCGATCCTGATTCCAAACCAGTTGCCGATCATCAACGGAGATTAAATCCTAAGATGAAAGAGGTAGTAAGAAAAGAAATACTAATGCTTCTGGAAGCAGGTATTATCTATCCTGTTGCTCATAGTGATTGGGTAAGTCCGGTGCATTGCGTCCCTAAGAAGGGAGGTATTACAGTTGTCCCTAATGATAAAGATGAATTAATCCCACAGAGGATTATTACTGGCTATAGGATGGTGATTGATTTTACGAAATTGAATAAAGCCACTAGGAAAGATCATTACCCTTTGCCTTTTATTGACCAAATGCTAGAAAGATTGTCTAAACACACACACTTCTGCTTTCTAGATGGTTATTCTGGTTTCTCCCAAATACCTGTTGCGCAATCTAATCAGGAGAAAACCACTTTTACCTGCCCTTTCGGTACCTTTGCTTACAGACGTATGCCTTTTGGCTTATGTAATGCACCTGCTACCTTTCAAAGATGTATGATGGGTATATTCTCTGACTTTTGTGAAAAGATTGTTGAGGTTTTCATGGATGACTTCTCCGTTTATGGGTCTTCTTTTGATGATTGCCTCAGCAACCTTGATCAAGTTTTGCAGAGATGTAAAGATACCAACCTTGTCTTGAATTGGGAGAAGTGCCACTTTATGGTTAATGAAGGCATCGTCTTAGGATATAAAATTTCTGAAAGAGGTATTGAAGTCAATAAGGCTAAGGTTGATGCGATCGAGAAAATGCCATGCCCTAGAGACATTAAAGGTATAAGAAGTTTCCTTGGTCATGCTGGTTTCTACAAAAGGTTCATTAAGGAATTTTCTAAGATTTCTAGGCCTCTTATCCATCTCTTGCAAACAAATATTCCTTTTGTCTTTGACGATGATTGTGAGGAAGCCTTTGAAATACTTAAGAAGGCCTTGATAACTGCACCTATTGTTCAACCACCTGATTGGAACTTACCTTTTGAAATTATGTGTGATGCTAGTGATTATGTCGTTGGTGTTGTTCTAGTACAAAGAGTTGATAAGAAGTTGAATGTTATTCATTATGCTAGTAAAACTCTAGACAGTGCCCAAAGAAACTATGTTACTACTGAAAAGGAATTTTTAGCAGTCGTGTTTGCATGTGAAAAGTTCAGATCTTACATTGTTGATTCCAAAGTTACTATTCACACTGATCATGTTGCTATTAAGTATCTCATGGAAAAGAAAGATGCTAAACCTAGACTTATCAGATGGGTTCTCTTGCTACAAGAATTTGATTTGCATGTTGTTGATAGGAAGGGTGCTGAGAACCCCGTAGCAGATAACTTGTCTAGGTTGGAGAATGTTCTTGATGACCCACAACCTATTGATGATAGCTTTCCTGATGAGCAGTTGAATGTCATCAATGCTTCACGTAGTACACCGTGGTATGCTGATTATGCAAATTATATTGTTGCCAAATATATACCACCTAGTTTCACATACCAGCAAAATAAGAAATTCTTCTTTGATTTGAGACATTACTTCTGGGATGATCCTCACCTTTATAAGGAAGGTGTAGATGGTGTTATTAGACGTTGTGTACTTGAGCATGAACAGGGACAGATCCTACAGAAGTGTCACTCCGAGGCTTACGGAGGACACCATGCGGGAGATAGAACTGCACACAAGGTATTGCAATCCGGTTTCTATTGGCCTACTCTCTTCAAGGATGCCCGTAAGTTTGTCTTGTCTTGTGATGAATGTCAAAGAATAGGTAATATCAGTAAACGTCAGGAAATGCCTATGAATTATTCACTTGTCATTGAACCATTTGATGTTTGGGGTTTTGATTATATGGGACCTTTTCCAAAGTCCAACGGGTATACTCATATCCTAGTTGTTGTTGATTACGTTACTAAGTGGGAAGAAGCTATCCCAACTAGTAGTGCTGATCATAACACCTCTATTAGGATGCTTAAAGAAGTTATTTTCCCTAGATTTGGAGTCCCTAGATATCTAATGACTGATGGTGGTTCACATTTTATTCATGGTGCTTTCCGTAAAACGCTTGCTAAGTATGATGTCAACCATCGAATTGCATCTCCCTATCATCCACAGTCGAGTGGCCAAGTAGAGCTAAGTAATAGAGAGATTAAACTAATTCTGCAAAAGACTGTTAATAGGTATAGAAAGAATTGGTATAAGAAGCTTGATGATGCATTGTGGGCTTATAGAACTGCTTATAAGAATCCCATGGGCATGTCTCCGTACGAAATGTTTTACGGTAAAGCATGTCATTTACCTCTTGAGCTAGAGCATAAGGCTTATTGGGCAATCAAAGAGCTCAACTTTGATTTGAAATTTGCTGGTGAGAAGAGGTTATTTGATATTAGCTCACTTGATGAATGGAGAACTCAGGCATATGAAAATGCCAAGTTGTTTAAAGGAAAAGTTAAGAGGTGGCATGGTAAAAGGATACAAAAACGTGAGTTCAATATAGGTGATTATGTCTTGCTATACAATTATCGTTTAAGATTTTTTGCAGGCAAGCTTCTCTCTAAATGGGAAGGTCCTTACATTGTTGAGGAAGTATATTGTTCTGGTGCCATCAAGATCAACAACACGGAAGGTAATTTTCCAAGAGTGGTAAATGGTCAAAGAATCAAGCATTATATATCAGGTACTCCCATAAATGTTGAACGCAATATTATTAATACCATAACTCCAGAGGAGTACATAAGGGATATTTATCAGCCTGTTTCAGACTCCAAAAACGAAGAGGTATGTGATTCGGTAAGTAAACCGACTTCAGAACTTTTCTAGTAACAATTTTTCTCCGTTTTGGAATTTTTAGAAAAATAGAAAAATTTAAAGTAGTCCGGAAAGCGCACGAGGAGGCGACAAGCCTGCCAGGCACGACCTACCCCCCTGGCCGCGCCTGGGGGCTTGTGGGCACCTCGTGTGCGTCCTGGACTCTGTTTTCTTGCGGAGTACTCCTTTTGGTTGGGAAAAATTCATTATATATTCTCCCAAAAGGTGTGACCCTCGTATCACACAAATATCCTCTGTTTTCGTTTCGAGCTTGTTTTTGCCGCAGATTTAGGGCAAGGATGTTGTCTCAGGAATCTATCGGGGAGAACGATCTCCCTCAAGTCTATGGAGAAGTAAATGCTGATCTGAAAAGAATGGAGGTCATGGAGGCCAAGGAAAGGTTGCTTGAAGAAACTAAGGGCAAAATTAAGGAGGAGAATCCGGCATTGGACGAAGGGCAATCTGTGCTCATCAAGGAAGAAGCTGAGGAAGAGGATTTTCTTCAACCCTATCTCCACCTTTTACCTCCATCCTTGATCGAACCCTTGAGGTTATGTGAAATAACTCGTGTTCGTAATACTTATATCACCCGTGAAGTTGTTTTGCTGGAGAAACATATCACAGAACTCCAAGGTATAAATCAAAGATTGATGGCCCTCTTGGAATCAAAAGACAGGACAACTCCACCAGCTTCACCTTCAAAGGAAGACAATTAAGCACGGGTATGGGCACTCCCCTTGGCTTGTTCCAAGCTTGGGGGAGTTGCCCCGGTATCGTATCACCATCACATCTTCTGCCTTTACCTTTTTCTTAGTTCGATCCTTTTTGGTTTTATCTTTATCTAGTAGAATAAAGTTCTTAGTGTTCTAGGCTTGAGTTTTGCTTTGTGTTACCCCCAATGTATTCGAGCTCGTGAGTCATATAATAAGGAGTGTTTTAGTTAAGGGCCTTGCCTCATGCCATGATCTAAAGCAAAGAATGATAAAAGAACAAAAGCATGAAAGATCATGTAATGATCTTATGGGAAGTGACGGCTTCACATATAAAAAGAATGTTGATTGAAACGTGTTGTGGGTGGACAGACGTAGATCTTGGTCATTGTTGCAATTAATAGGAAGTAATAAAGAAAGAGAGGTTCACATATAAATATATCATCTTGGACACCATCTATGACTGTGAACACTCATTAAATATTACATGCTTAGAAGTAGATGTTGGACAAGGAAGACAACATAATGAATTATGTTTGCTTGGTTCCGAACAATGTTATATGACTAGAGATCCCTTAGCATATGATGATTGCTTCCACCTCATATCAGCCAAAACTTCCGCACTAAGTAGATATACTACTTGTGCATCCATAAACCTTCAACCCGGTTTTTCCATGAGAGTCCACCATACCTATCTATGGATTGAATAAGATCCCTCAAGTAAGTTGTCATCGGTGCAAGCAATAAAAATTGCTCCCTAAATATGTATGATCTATTAGTGTGTGGAAAATAAGCTTTGTGCGAACCTGTGATGAGGAAGACATAAAAGCGACAGACTGCATAATAAAGTTCTTTATCACAGGAGGCAATATAAAGTGACGTTCCTTCACACTAAGAGGTCACACATCCAAACCTCAAAAGCGCATGACAACCTCTGCTTCCCTCTGCGAAGGGCCTATCTTGTACCTTTACTTTTTATCCTTAAAAGAGTCATGGTGATCAACACCAATTCCTTATTTCTCCATTATCTTGGCTAACGTGATGTGCTAGGGAAAGATCTATATTCATATGTCAACTTGGAAGTAAGTATCCATGAATTATTATTGTTGACATTACCCTTGATGTAAGTAGTTGGGAGGCGAAATTATGAGCCCCTATCTTTCTCTGTGTCCAATTGAAACTTTGATCTCATGAATACCACGTGAGTTTTAGCAATTGTAGAAGACGAAAGGATGATTTAGTATGTGGATTTGCTTTACGAGCTCTTATTTGACTCTTTCCGATGTTATGATAAATTGCAATTGCTTCAATGATTAAAGGCTATTGGTTGTTAATTCTCAATAAGGTTCTTGACCCATACTTTACTTTGTGATGGAATTGTCACTTTAGCATAAGAGATTATATCACGATATTGCTGTTCTAATTATGATCATGATGCATGCATGTCCGTATTTTGTTTTATCGACACCTCTATGTCTAAATATGTGGGCATATTTATTGATCTCGGCTTCCGCTTGAGGACAAGCGAGGTCTAAACTTGGGGGAGTTGATACGTCCATTTTGCATCAAGCTTTTATGTTGATATTTATCGCTTTATGGGCTGTTATTACACTTCACGGTACAATACTTATGCCTTTTCTCTCTTATTTTATAAGGTTTACATAAAGAGGGAGAATGCCGACAGTTGTAATTCTGGTCTGAAAAAGGAGCAAGTTTGAGATACCTGTTCTGCGCAACTCCAAAAGCCGTGAAAATCAACGAGGAACTATATTGGATTCTATAAAAAATACTGGGCGGAAGAAGTACGAGAGGGGAGCCACCATGAGGCCATAAGCCTGCCAGGCGCGGCCTAACCCCTGGCCACGCCTAGGTGGCTTGTGGGCCCCCTGTTGCCCCTCTGGCTCCCATCTTTTTCTATAAGGTGGGCTTCGTCCTAGAAAAAATCAAGAGGAGGCTTTAGGGAGGAATCGCCGGCGCCACGAGGCGGAACTTGAGCAGAACCAATCTAGAGCTCCGGCAGGGCCGTCCTGCCAAGGAAACTTCCCTCCCGGAGGGGGAAATCGTTGCCATCGTCATCACCAACACTCCTCTCATCGGAGGGGACTCATCACCATCAACATCTTCATCAGCACCATCCCATCTCCAAACCCTAGTTCATCTCTTGTAACCAATCTCCGTCTCGCAACTCCTATTGGTACTTGTAAGGTTGCTAGTAGTGTTAATTACTCTTTGTAGTTGATGCTAGTTGGATTACTCGGTGGAAGATTATATGTTCAGATCCTTGATGCTATTCAATACCTCTCTGGCCATGAACATAATTATGCTTTGTGAGTAGTCACTTTTGTTCCTGAGGACATGGGATAAGTCTTGCTATAAGTAGTCATGTGAATTTGCTATTCGTTCGATATTTTGATGCGTTGTATGTTGTTTTTCCTCTAGTGGTGTTATGTGAACGTCGACTACATAACACTTCACCATTATTTGGGCCTAGAGGAAGGCATTGGGAAGTAATAAGTAAATGATGGGTTCCTAGAGTGACAGAAGCTTAAACCCTAGTTTATGCGTTGCTTCGTAAGGGGTTGATTTGGATCCACTAGTTTAATGATATGGTTAGACTTTATCTTAATTCTTCTTTCATAGTTTCGGATGCTTGCGAGAGGGGTTAATCATAAGTGGGATGTTAGTACAAGTAAGGGCAGCACCCAAGCACCGGTCCACCCACATATCAAACTATCAAAGTAGCGAACGCGAATCATATGAACATGATGAAAACTAGCTTGACAGAAATTCACATGTGTCCTCGGGAGCGCTTCACCTCCTATAAGAGTTTGTCCAGGCTTGTCCCTTGCTGCAAAAGGGATTGGGCCACTTTGCTGCACCTTTGTTACTATTGTTATTTGGTACTTTCTACGAAGTATCTTATCACACAACTATCTGTTACCGATAATTTCAGTGCGTGCAGATAATACCTTGCTGGAAACCACTTGTCAGTTCCTTGTGCTCCTCGATGGGTTCGACACTCTTACTTATCGAAAGGACTACGATAGATCCCCTACACTTGTGGATCATCACCCCCAGGCTGCAGGGCATGGCGCCAGCCGCCGCTCCCGCGGAGGAACTGCGAAGAACCGGACCCCAGGCCTCAGGAGGCCACGTCATATGAAGCGACAAAACACAAGTGGCGCGGGTCACCCGCGGAACCACGGACCTGGAGCACGCGCCGAGGGCCGGGCCTCGCGAGGAGTCCCTCATACGCGAAGAAGCTATGCGAGGTAATTTTTTGGGTTCACTGCTCTAGGGAGTGCCTGATGACCGCATGAACTTCAGGTATTCATGGCATGCCCCTGCTAATCGTATCATTTACTCATGCTTCTATAACTCCTGTTGCATTCATTCGTCGACCTGATATCTTGCCTTGCTTGCATTGTCTGGTGATCTATCCCCCGCTCGAGGGCTCCGGCCGGTGCGCGTCGCCCCGACGCGGGGACTAGGGAGGCTCCGCGGCTCCCCAGGGCCGCAATCAACAGGATGAAATGGGGGCCACTTGAGCGTCAAAGGGGGGCTCCTGAGCATCACGCCTCAGGGGCCTTACCGGTTACAAGGCCACCTGCCGCCCTTGATATCGTCCAGGACATTCGGTCGTTATCAGGGGTGGCAGGCTTGACCCCGTAGCTGAGATCGTCCATTCGGTCGCAAGCAACGGCGGTTGGGAAATGTGGGCGGACGGGTCCTGGCGACGTAGAGTTGCTCGAATGTTAAAGGGGGCTCCTGAGCATCGCGCCTCAGGAGCCTTACCGGTCACAAAGCCACTTGACCACCCTGGTGTCATCCACGCACATTCGGTCGGTATCGGGGAGTGTCGGGGCCTTGCCTCGTGAGGCGCCTCACGACGGCAGGGAAATGTGCGGAACTGGGACCTACCGACGTAGAGCCATAGAAAAGTCCTCAACCAGCCTCAGGAGGAGGCGGAAACATCGCGGAGCCAGAACGCCCTCTGAACGCCCTACAACCCCCACGGGACCTGCACGAACTCACGACACCTCTGGATCGTCCTTCAATCCTTCCAGAACCTACTTCATCACGTGACACTCTCACGTAATAACGAGCCGAGGATGTATATGCCCACGGCCCCCCGAGGACGCAGAAGGGGTCCACCCCATGCCTAGTTGTCACATCCCTGATCCCTTAAGCAAGTTAGTTTTGTGCTCATGTCTTCTTTGCTTTGCATCTAAGAATTTGTCAACAAGAACAAGAAAGTGGCAAAGGAAAAACTCAAAACCCTAGCCATTACTTTTAATAAAGGAAATCTCAAACTAGTCAAAATTGATGAATCCAAAATGGCCTCAAGAAATGTTCAAACTTTCTGATAAATCATGAAAGTAAATGAGCAATGAAGAAAACATTTTCTTGACACTTTAAGCATTTTAAATAAATGCAAAAGCTACTGGTTTCAAGTTTTAAATTTGAAAACAGAAACTTTAAACTTTCATAAATGTCGAAAACTTTAGGAATGGTTGGAAATATTCCAACAAATATTCTAGGGTGCTTAACTTAGTTTTTACATTTTGTTTTGGAGCTGAAATAAAGAGCAAAATATTGAAGTAGCTAAAACAGAAACAAAAACAGAAAAAATGGGAAACTCTTACCTGTCGCCTAGCCTGGCCCGGCCCATCTCCCTGAGTCGTCTCCTCCCTCGCGCCAGTAGGAGCAGGAGGTGGCCACCGCCTTCTCCGGCGCGGCCACGCACCTGTGCGCCTGCCTGGCCGCCGCCTCGCGCTGGCAAGGCCGGGGATAAGCTCCCCGAGGCCACCCCTATCCATTCCCAGCGTCAGTTCTTCCCCTTCCTCTCGGATCTCTCCTCCCCCTTCTGCCGCCATTGGAGCCGAGCAAAGCTCGAGCTGCCCGTGCCCCTAGCCATAGGATCCCCTCTCAGAGCACGCCGTTAGCTCCGCCTCGTCGGTCTGGTCCTCCCTGCAGAAGCCGAAGCCACCCCGAGCCCTACAACGCCCACGGCACCGTTGTCTTCAACCTTCGGCCGTCGGCGAGCTCTGCTCGATTCGTCGCCCCCAGGCCTTCCCCGAGCCGTCTAAGCCCTTCTCTGCACTCCCCGTGAGCATGCGGTCATTTCCCCTAAGTTTTCCCCGTCGATCCCCTCCTCTAGCCCTAGTTTCACCGGAGCACGACGAGGACCGCCGCTGCAGCTCGTCGCCGGTAACCCTCCGGTGAAGTGTTGGTCCGTCTGAGGCTACCAACAGCCTCAGGGCGTTGTGTAGATGCGATAGGTGCCCAACCCCGAGCGTTTTGACCCCGTATCCGATGGCCTCGACGATGACCGAAATTGGTCACCGCCAAGCTCGTTGCCGGCGTTGATTCCGGCCACCCCAGCCCCTGGGGCTTGTCCCATCGTGCGCGCCATCGAGTGGTCGTTCCTTCCATGGTCTCAGCCGTGCGATTGGCCCTCTGTGCGCCATTTCCGAGCCCCCCCGAGGTTCTGGTGCTCGCCGGAGGCTCCCCGCCGGCGAGGACGACCTCGCCGCCGGTGGATCTCGGCTGGCCTGAGCCACTGACTGGTGGGGCCAGCCTCTGGCAAGTTTAAAGTTAATAAAAATAAATCAAATAAGTTAATCAGTCACTGACATGTGGGTCCAGTAAGGTTAATCAGTTAATTAAGTTTAAACTTAATCTAAAATTGACCAGAGAGACTGACCAGTGGGTCCCACTGGTCAGGTTTGACTTTCAACGGCTAGATGGACCTGCTGATGTCATGCTGATGCAATAAAAGTATTTTCGAGTATAAAAATAATTCCAGAAATGTTTAAAACTTCAAAAATTCATAGAAATTAATCTGTAGCTCCAATGAAAATAATTTATATATGAAAAAGTATCAGAAAAATTCAAGGAATCTGAATATGCTATTTTCAATCATGTTTGAAAAAGTTACAGAACCCAAACATGTAAATTAATGATTAATCCAATTGTTATAAATACTTTTAAAATGGAATTTGGAAAAATATTCAAATTTCATTATGAATGACATGATCACACACTGTCCTAACTACAAATCAGTACCCCAACATGACATCTCATGCATGTTAACATCAAGTTGATCTGAGCATCAGGTCGAATCAATTAAATCGGTATTCGAGAATACCTCGTTTGAATTGATATTTGAAGGTGATTCAAATCAATTTCAAACCTAACACATGCTGATTATAATAGTTTGTCACCTTGCATTCTCATGCCATGCTCATGCATCATCTTGTTTGCATATGATTGTTATTGATTGTTGCCATTCATTTCGGTAGGCTCCGCACCCTCGGATTCCACCGAATATCCGTCTGACGGATATTGTCCCTCCTCTGAGCAACAAGCCAAGCAACCCTTTTGATCATCCCGATAATTCCCATGCTCTTGCTCCTGCACTTATTTATTGCATTAGGATCAAATGCTTCAACTGCTTTTGCCACGTTAGTTGAACCCACTTCCTTTGCATGACCTAACCTTGTCACAGTAAATAGCCGAACCTTGCAACCTAGCATACCTGATAGTTGCTTAAGCTATGTTGTGCCTTATCCTGCTATGCATGCTATGCTTAGAGTTGTGTATGGTCTGTCATCTGGGAGATGAACAGAATTGTGAGAATGTGTTCGGTAAGCAAAGGTTGTGTGTTGAACCTGATTTGGTAAAGGTACCGGTGAAAGGTTGTGTAGGAGTACATGGCGGGTTGTTTCATTGGGACCGTCCATAGGAACTGAGTTCCGTGTATGTAATCCAAGACTAGATACTACCACATGCTGGGCCCTAAAATATGACCCCGCTGGGCCTATTAATCGCTTAGTACTCGGTCCAGGAGTTGCAAGTAGTTTCTGGTGTTTATAGTAATGCTGGAGGCCGTGCATGGTGCTGACCTGAGAGGTGGGCCGTGATGCGGTAGGCAGTGGCACGGTGTACCAAGTGGCACCCGGATGGTGGGCTTGGGAACCCTGCGCACATTGTTTGAGGCTGTGGCGGAAACCTCGGCCGGACTTCCGTACGGGTTACTCTCAGATAGGCGATAAACCTGGACTAGGTACTGGTGTGGTTAACGGTCGTGGCTGACTCCCTCGCTGGGCTTCCGCTTGAAGGTTGCCGAGGTGCATGACGTGCACATGGCGATAAGTGGCGAGAGCGTGTGTGACGAAGTACACCCCTGCAGGGTTATGATCTATTCGAATAGCCGCGTCCGCGGATATGGACTACTTGGAGACATATGTTGTTCATAGATAACTTCAATGGCTACTCATAAAATTGCCAAGATAAGCGTGAGTGTCGTGGACGGCATTTCCGTATGGAGACGGAATGATTCCATGATAGTGTATTGTTGTGGTGTTAGTGGACTCGTGTGCGAGAAATCAAGTTGTCAAAATTATTTAAAAATGCGAGTTGTCTAGCCACGAGTCAAATGCTGGCTTTCCGCATGAAATCCCACAATACCTTTGATACCTTGCATGAGTAGTTAGTTATCCTAAAGTCTTGCTGAGTACCTTCGTACTCATGTTTGCTTAATAAATGTTGCAGAGGTTGCTAATGACCCTAATGGAGGGTTTTTCGTAGACATCGACGACAACGAGTAGCTGGTGTCCCAGCTACGATCTGGCCCTACGTTGGATCTGTAGTATAGTCAGGCCATGTGCCGTCTAGTTTTCATGTCTGTACTCAGATAGTTTTAAACTCTTCCGCTGGCTTGTAATTGAATGACTGCTATTATGGGTCGTGAGACCCTTAATGTGTAATATTATGTGTGTGGCTCTTCCGAGCCTCTTAAATAAAGCTTGTATGTTTATGGTTATGTTGTGATGCCATCGATGTATCTATACAGATCGGTATGCCATGCGTACGTGTGTCGTGCTTGATATGTATGGGGTTCGATTACCTAGTCGTGAACTTTAGTAGCACTCCTTACAAGGAAATGCCCCTTTGTGATCCAATGGGCCTTCGTAGTTCGCTACTTCTCCGGACACATTGGTTGACCGGCATGTGTCCTTCTTAGCTGCCGTGTCTGTCCCCTCTGGGGAAATGTCATGCGATGTAATGGAGCCCTTGTAGCCTGCTACGACTCGTCTACATTCGCTGATGACCGACACCTGCTTTGTTGGGTCATGTATGCCTGTCCTTGTACGGTACTGCCACTTTGGTTTATGACTAGACATGTCGATCCGGGTTCTTTGACATTGGAATGCTAGCGACACTATTGCATACGTGAGTCAAAAGACGCAAACGGTCCCGGCTAAGGTAAGGCTGCAGCCGTGGAGTTAACCGTGCGTGAGACCGCAAAGGGATGCGATGTGTTACAGGATGGATTCCTATGGCCTAGGATCGGGGTCCCGACACTAGTGGAGGACCTATGCTCCGCGCTGGGTACAGACGGAGGAAATCAACAGAGTCCACCAATGACTTTCAGAATCAGGCGGCTATGCCTCGGGGGTAGGGACAATCGCGAGGCCAAAGCATCCTCGCGACCTCCCATATACACCCCCACCGTGACACTCTCACGTAATAACGAGCCGGGGTTGTATACGCCCAGGGCCCCCCGAGGACACGGAAGGGGTCGATCCCATGCCTAGTGGAATCCCTACGCTCTGCGCTGGGGAGGAAACGGACGCAATCAACCCAGTGCACCAATGACTATGCTCGCAGCTGGCAACGAAACCCACATAGTCCACCAATGACTATGCCAGCCTAGGTGACGAACGTGGCGTTTGCTTGTTTTTTCCTGGATTTTGAACTATCTTCCGTCGGACTTAAATCTATCAGTTTTAAAAGTCGGCATTTTAAAAACAAAAGGGGGTGGAATTTCCGCTTGCACTTTCTTGGCTTTGAAGCCTCTCTTTCCGGATTTTCTGAGGAGTTGCATGCCCCGCACCGCCCCTATGGGCCAAGGAGCGAAAGCAAGGACTTGTCGTCCGAGGGGCAAACAATTTCGGCGACCGCCCCTTGCTCGGGGGTCCAGATCGAAGCACGATATCACCACAAAGAGTCCTAGGAGTCCTTAGGGCGTCCTGGGGCGATGACCAAAGAAACTGGAAGAGGAATCGCTCAAACGGCAAAGGGGGCTCCTGAGCATTGAGCCTCCGGAGCCTCGCTGGTCATAAGGAGCGGGACCAGGGCCCGCAAACATAGAGGGCCGAAAGAGTCTCAACCCCATCCCACCTACGGAGCAAGATCTACTCAGGAGGAGCTACGGAAGGGACCGACACAAACCCCACGAGCTAAGTACCCCTCTGCCCCGGATGGGGGTCATTTGGTTTCATGCCAAGCTAACAATAAATTAAAAACATGCGTACTAACGAAGGGATGGAGGGCCTATGGATTCAGCTGCGACGAGGAACGAGGCCGATGACCAAGCGTGCAGCGGCTCGAGCGGTGCCTTGGGAGGACGGGACCTCATGAGGGCCATGACCGCCGTTACCCCCCAGCTATGGGTGGGGCAGCGACGGGCCCTGAGCTTCGAAGACGAACCGCAACGACCACCAGCGAGTCTACCGTCAATTCAAGAGTGAAAGGGAAAACGGCGGACGGCAAAGGTAATAACACAAAAGCTTAACGCCCAACGGGGCATAGTTCTTGATCCAGCGTCGCAGGAGCAGGTAAGCAGAAGCTGGGGGCACCTAGGGGTAGAGGCCACCAACGTCGCCCTTGGCACCTGCAGGCTCAGCGTCGGAGCCCTCCTCCTCACTAGAGATGGGCACCCGAACGTACCGCTCCACCAGGATGTCCATGTGTGGGCGGACTTCGTCCCAGAGAATACGGCGGGACTCAGAGGGCGCCGGCTCAACGATGTGCTCGAGGTCGAGCTGTGGGACAAGGCGGCGCGGGTTGGAGAAGACAAGCGTCAAGGCAAGGCCCAGAAGCTCACACGCGTCAGCCGCGCTATCCTCCTCCACGCGGGAGACGCCAGCCTCCAGCGTCTCCACCACCTTCTGGAAGAAGGCGAGGTAGCCCCCGTCGCTTCTCACACTTGGCAGCGCCGGGGCCTCTCCCATGAACCGGCGCGTCGCGCCTGGCGCACAGCCGACGATGCCCTCGAACTATTTGACACGCTGAGACGCCATCATCCGGGCATACACCGCCTCGTCCTGGGCGGCCTGAACAGCGCCGGTCACCTCCTGGACCTGGTGCTGCAGCGACGCCAGCTCCTCCTTGGCCTCCGCCTCACCCTGGCGTGCGGCCTGGAGGGTGGCGGCTACTCTCTCGAGCTGGGCCCGCAGCACCTCCACCCCCTCCTGAAGCTCGCTAAGCTTGGGTTTCTTGGCGGAGGGAGCGCTGGAGAAGAGGAGAGATCAACCCCCAAGCAGCAGAGGGGATACCCGAGAAAAGAGGTGCATATGAGGGACTTACTCATCAGCCAGAACCCAGCAGTGACAGACGAGCAGAGGCCCCGATGGCCCTCCGACGCTGCTTCCGGGGGCGGACGGGCGCGCGGACGGAGCCGCACGCTTCCCCCTGCCAGGTTCGCCTCCTGGATTCGCCTTGGAAGATAGAGAAACGAAGAAGTGAGGAGTTTTTCTCGATGGAGCAAAAGGAAGAAGAGATGATGCTCAGGATTGCAGTGCCCCCCCCCTTGACGGAGGCGGGGCGGATTTATAGGTGAACCACGGCCACCAACCGTCATGGGAGCGCGAGCATCGCACGCCCCTCAAGGGACGCGAGGTGGGCCGACAGGAGCGATGCCGCCCACGTCGCTTCACCTGTCCGCCGAGCGGCCACGTCCACGAGGGCCGTTGGGTGTGGTCAGGCCACATCAGGAGTATTCAGTGACAACAATGATGGCCTGCGTGGTTCTTGTAAATCGTGTCGCCGTGGCCTTGTGCGCCCCGAACGCCTCGAAGAGTGAGAGCGTCGCCGCATGACGGCTGGACACGTGTGTCGCCTGGCCCGCAGGCGATGAGGGCATGTGACGCTTCACGGCGTCCTCAAGGCTTCACCGAGAAGCCAGCCCAGGTGCACCTTGGGCCCGGGTGCTACTGTTGGCGTTCTAGGAACGGGGGTACCCAGACCTGCCTGCTTGCGGCCCAAGGTTGGCCCACTACACCGACCAAAACTAACAGGCCCGACATCACTCAAGATAAGGCCCTTGAGAGGGACCGAGCCTCGCGAGGAGGAACAACTTCAAGACCCGCACGGGGGCCTCCTCAGGACCCGTCCAGAGCGGCGGAGATACCGAGGCAAGGCCTAGGCTCAGGAGCCAAGGATGACGCGGAGAAGGGACAGGTGACCAGCGGATTGCAGGACGGTGTAGTTTCCCCTTTCGTGCAAAGAATGGAAGGACGTAAGCGGATTCCGAAGGCATCTCCCAAAGGTTTCCATTCTAGTGCAACAAAGCCATCGCCGCCCGCCGGCAGGACGGACGTCACCCCTGGACCTGTCCATGCTGCGCTGACAACAACTTTTGCAGGCGAAGACCACCTTTGGGGCAGGGGAGCATGTTCCCCTATTCCCTTCAAACATTGGCCATTGTGGGATCCCTTCCCACCAAAGAGATAAGGGAAGAGGACCAGGTTCGCCAATATATATAGAGGATAAGTTGCTCCATAGAGGGAGGAGAGAGATTCATTCACCCACTAGCACCGCGCAAAGCCACCTGGCCTCCGGAGGCGCTTGAGAATTGTACTAGTTTGTCCACCAACCTCCACGAGAGGCAATCCACCAAAGCAGGAGTAGGGTATTACGCTGCTCAGCAGCCCGAACCTAGGTAAACTGCCATGTTCTGTGTCTTCCTCACCATCGAGTGAGTTCATTGCCATTCTCAGCGAGTAGTGAGCTAGGTGAGGCGAGCCAGTGAGAGATCTTCGTACACGCCCCTGAGTTCGAATCTTAAGGGTTTTGCGGAGACCGAAATCTGACAGGCACCACCGGGAGAGAGGGGGAGTGGGTCTTCCCCTTGTGCCTCCTCCTCCATTGCCTCCCCCAAGGTGGGGAGAGTTTCTCCCTCTGGTCCTTGGCCTCCATGGTGCTGATGGCCCCTCCATCTTCCTCCTTCATGGTCTCCGCTGATGGTGACCCTCTCCGGCAGGGTGCCGGAGAGGGCCAAGATTGGTTTTTAGTGGATCTGGAGGCTTGCGATGGCGGAACTCCCGATCTAGGTTTCTTTTCGGGGGTTTCTATATTTATAAGAATATTTGATGTTGGAATCATGTCAGGGGAGTGCTCGAGCGGCCCACAAGCCAGGGGCGCGCTCTAGGGGGTTGTTCCCTCGTGGCTTGTGGCTGCCTCGGGACTCCTCTCCAGTATCTTTTTGCTCCATTATTTTTCATAGTTTCCAAAAATATTCTTCGTAAATTTTCAGTCCATTTCGAGAACTTTTATTTCTGCACAAAAACAACACCACGATAGCTCTGCTGAAAACAGCGTCAGTTCGGGTTAGTTCTAATAAAATCATACCAAAATCATATAGAATTATTGTAAACATGGCATGGATACTTCATAAATTATAGATACGTTGGAGACGTATCAGCATCCCCAAGCTTAATTCCTGCTCGTCCTCGAGTAGGTAAATGATAAAAGAAATAATTTATGAAGTGTGAATGCTAGCATAGTGCATAAATTTGATCAATGATAGTTCCAAACACTTTTTCTAGCATCATTATATATCATAAACAGTAGCTCATCTCATAAAACTTCTCATGATGAAGTAACAAGCTATTCATGTGTTAAAGTGTAGACTACAAAGTTTCTTGAAAACTAACAAACTATGCTTTCAGTCACCAAACAATTGCAATTCATCTTATTTTCAGGAAGGTTCTATGTAAGAGCTTTGATTTAGCAAATTCCACATACTCAACTATCATATAGTCTTCCATGATTATTGACACTCAAAGCATATTTTTAGAACAAATAGCATCCATCAAACACAGAGAAAGATAGGGGCTTAAAGTTTCGCCTCCCAACTTATTTATCATATAGATAATTGTCAACAATAATAATTCATGATCAAATATATTTGTATGGATATATATGTTTGTATATTTCCCCACCACATGATGCTTGCCAACTAATACTTTGAGGTTGGAATAAGAAGTTAACTCAACAAGAATAGTAAATAACATGAAAGTAAATAGATTTTCCCTTCGCAGAGGGAAGTAGTGATTTGCATATGTGCGAGAGCTCGAGCTTTTAAAATAGAGATGAATAATAATTTTGAGCGGTATGCTTTCATTGTCAACATAACAACCGAGAGATCTCGGTATCTTCCATGCTAGATACATTATAGGCAGTTCCCAAACAGAATGGCAAAGTTTGTACTCCCCCTCCACCGAGCAATCACACTCCACGGCGAGCCAAATCCACGGGTACCGTCCATACAAACAACAATTTGGGGGAGTTTTGTTTCATTATATTTTGATTTGATTTTTGAGCACGGAACTGGGCATCCCGAATACCAGCCACTTTCTCGTGAATGATAGTGAATCAGCACATATCGTGAGAATAACCCACCTAGCATGGAAGATACTGACACCGCCTAGTCACTACATGAGCGATTCGGGCATACAAAACAGAATATTATTTGAAGGTTTGGAGTTTGGCACATGCAAATTTACTTGAAACGACACGTAAATATTGCATATAGGTAGATATAGTGGACTCTCATGGCAAGAAACTGGGTTTAAGGGTTTTTGGATGCACAAGTAGTATCTCTACTTAGTACAAAGTGTTGGCTAGCAAAAGGTTTTAAACAAGCACCACATGTTGGAGGATCCATAACAATATAACTTCTATGCAAATATACCCAAACATAACTCATTAAGTTGTCTTCCTTGTCCAACTTCAACTAATTTTCTCAAGTTTGAAAATAATTAATGGGGCTCACAATCACAGAAGATGTCCAAGATAGTATATTTATATGTGGAATCTCTCTTCCTTCAATACTCTTTCATGAATTGTTCAAGTGATCAACGCGGTGTTTGCTAACTTTCAATAAATTTTACCACCTATACTTCTTATATGTGAAGTCAGTACTCCCCATGGGATAAGCATTTAAAACATATATAACTTCAGATTTATGATATTCAGTTCATTCAATTATTTACTCATAGGATATAAGTGAAGCACGAGAGTAAATGACAAAACTACTCCAAAACATATAAGTGAAGCTCAATGAGTAGTCAAACAATTAAGTAGCTGTGTGAGGACTTTCTCCCTCTCTCTCAGTAAAGGTTTTCAGATCTGAGTATTTTATTTAAACAGAAAGCAAAAGAAAAATAGCACTCCAAGAATAGGACACGTCATGTGAACGAATAAAAATTTAGGCTCACCATAGGCTAACCGATAGTTGACGAAGAGAGGTGGGATGTGTAGATGCTTGAGAGTTCTTGAAATATTTACTTGGGGTGCCTTGGGCATCCCCAAGATTGAGCTTTTATGTCTCGTTCAATCCTCTCATATCATGGTTTCACCTATTCTCAAAAACTTCATCCGCACAGAACTCGAAAAGAACTCGTGAGATAGGTTAGTACACACAATAATAAATCAACTCTTCATGTACTGCCAAGACAAGTTGTATAATAATTTTCAAACATCATCTACTATTTACTATCGTTTCCACAAGTTATATCTACCAATATAGGCTATGGACACTATAGGATAAGTAGATAACAAAACTATGACAGCAATCTGTCCAAACAGAACAGTCTCTAGCAATTTATGAAAACAGTGCACTTATGTAACTCAAACAATTATGAAAATTTATTAAATTCTATAAAATTTATATTAAAACACTGTGTAAAAATTTCAGGAACTTTCCACGTTCCAGTAAAATATGAAAATTCAAACACTACAGCAAGAGTTTTTGTTTTTACACAACACACATCAAACCATGCAATGCGAGCATCCTAATGAAATTCTTGGAACTTTTTTTATTGAAAACAAAATTAAAAATAGCACCTAACAGAAATCAATTAAATAAAATGACGCTCCAAGCAAAACTCATATTATGTGACGAATGAAAATATAGCTCTAAGTAAGATTACCAATAGCGTTGGACACGAAAGAGGGGATGCTTCCGGGGCATCCTCAAGCTTAGGCACTTGAGTGTTCCATGGATATTAACTTGGGGGTTCCTTGGGCATCCCCAAGCTTAGTCTCTTGTCACTCCTTGTTCTCCTCATATCGGTGTCTCACCCAAAACATGAAAACTTCAATCACACCAAACTTAACGGAACTTCGTGAGAAGGGTTAGTGTAATAAAGATAGATCATTCACTTAGGTACTGTCAAGACAAGATTCATAATTGTTCCCACATGATAAATACTGTATTCTATCATTCCCATAACTTATATTACTGAATATAAGCTATGGGAACACTAAAATATGCAAACTATGCATGCAAAATAGAATCTGTCAAAAACAGAACAGTCTGTGAAGATCTGTAGTATAGCCATACTTCCATGTCTCTAAAAATTCTGAAACATTAGGACAACCAGAAGAATTGTATATAAAGACTATGTAAAAATTTCAGATCATTATCACGCTCCAGTAAAAAATTAAAATTCCTGTACTCGAGTCAAAAGTTTATGTTTTGGTTCAGCATTAATTCTACTCATCTTGTGAGTCATCCCAAAGGCTTTACTTGACACTTTATTGAAATAAAGGACACAAAACATGATGACTACAGTATCTTAACTATGTGAACTCGTAAAAATAGAAGGTAAAAGTGTTGGGTTGTGTCCCAACAAGCGCTTTTCTTTAATTCCTTTTAGCTAGGCATGGTTATTTCAATGTTGCTCTTCCAAGACTAATTCCAGTGATGATTTTATTCATGCTCTAAAAGATATAAGTGAAGTTCACAGAGCATTCTACAATTAATATAGATCAATAAATATCCAATATCAAAATATATAAGTGAAGCACACAAAGCATTCTATATGGCCATACTCAAAAGATTTAATTGAAGCACAAAGAGCATTCTACAAAGCCATACTCAAAACATTTAAGTGAAGCGCATGAAGCATTCTATAAATCAATGAAGGACTATCTCATACTAGAAGGGTGCATAAAAATAGAAGAAGAACACTAAAGACGCATATCATGTGAACAAAACAAAAACCAAGGTATACCGATAATTGTTGAAGAATAAAGAGGGGATGCCTTTCGGGGCATCCCTAAGCTTAGATGCTTGAGCCTCCTTGAAATATTTACTTGGGTTCCTTGGGCATCCCCAAGATTGAATTATTATCTCTCTGTATTCTTCTTTTATCGATACCTCCTCGATCTTCGAACACTTCATTCACACAAAACTTAACAAAACCGTCGTGAGATCCGTTAGTATAATAAAGCAAAATACTACTTTAAGTACTGTCGTGAACTCATTCAAAATTCATATTAGCATTATATCTACTGTATTCCAACTTCACCATGGTTCATACCCCCGGTACTACCCATGGATTCTTCAAAAAAAGAGAACAATGCATAGAAATTTTAAAACAGAATCTGTAAAAAACAAGATAGTGTGTAGCAATCTGGAAATTTCGTATACTTATCTAACTCGAAAAATTCTCAAATATTAGCTAAAATTAAAAAAATAAAATATAAGTACTTTTTAAAAATTTCAGAAACTTTTGACATTCCAGTAGAAAATGTAAATTCATGACTACATCGAAAGTTTCTGTTTTTGCACTTCACACACCAAACAAGCAATCTAATCATCCTAAAGGCAGATCTTGGAACATTATTTTTATAATACAATGGATATATACAAGGGGATAATTATTTTTGAGGAACTTCCATGCAAAATTCTACATTTCTACCATGATCATGAACACAAGTGTTCAAGGTCGACCCTCACTTCTCCAATGCACAACCTTCCAATCACTTCTCTTTTTGAAAACTTCTTAGGCATAAGAGGCAAGTAATTCTTTTTCTATGTTTCATTATTTAATTTTTTGTTTGTTTCACCCAAAACTAAGTAAGGCAAAAAGGGAAAACAAAATATACTTAGTGAATAAAGCAAACAAACACACACGGGAATATTAACCCCACGCTATTGCTCCCCGACAACGGCGCGAGAAAAGAGCTTGATAATCCCCGAGTGCAAGGAATCATCGTAGCAATTTCCAAAGGTGGAAGTGATAGTTATGGAGTGTCGAACCCACAAGGATCTAAAGTTAAGAGCAATACTCTCTCAAGTCATATCTACCACTGATACAACTCTACGTACGTCGAACGTTTGCTTCCAACTATGAACGAGAAATAAAACTACATTGTGGGTATGAAGAGAATAGCTTTGCATGACATCAGAGAACTAAAATATAAAAATAGGTGATGTTATCATAAAGTTAAAATATATATTACAACATATTACAAATAGCGAGTGTGGAATAATGATGGATCGCTGTGCGGAATTGTCCTAGGCAATTGTTAACAAGATCGGTAATCATTATTGCAATTTTATATGAGGGAGAGGCATAAGCTAACTTACTTTCTATACTTGGATCATATGCACTTATGATTGGAACTTTATAAATCATCCGCAACTACTAAAGATCATTAAGGTAAAACCCAACCATAGCATTAAAGCATCAAGTAAACTTTATCCCATACCCAACAACCACCTACTTGGGTTTATGCTTCTGTCACTCAAGCAACCCACTATAAGCGAATCATTAATGTATTGCAACACCCTATAGTGGGAATCCCTCACACTTGCGCGACACAGAGAGCACCATAGTAAAGGACCAATAATAAAGCATGTAACTCAAACCAATCTAGATCATCAATAAACCCATAAGACAAAGGGAATCTACTCAAAACATCATAGGATGGCAACACATCATTGGATCATAATATGTGGCATAAAGCACCATGTTCAAGTAGGGGATTATAGCGGAGTGCGGGAGAGTGGACCTCTAAAAGAAGATGAGGATGGTGATGAAGAAGGTGATGTTAATGAAGACGATCACCACGGTGATGGTTCCCCCGGTGGCACTTCGGCACCACCAAGAGAGGGGGAGAGGGTCTCCCCCTTGTGCCTCCTCCTCCATGGCCTCCCCCCAAGGTGGGGAGAGGTTCTCCCTCTGTCCTTGACCTCCATGGTGATGATGGCCCCTCCGTCTTCCTCCTCCATGGTCTCCCGTCAGGGTGACCCTCTCCGATAGGGTAATGGAGAGGGCCAAGATTGGTTTTTCGTGGCTCTGGAGGCTTGCGGTGGTGGAACTCCCCATCTAGGTTTATTTTTGGGGGTTTGTGTATTTATAAGAATATTTGGCGTTGGAATCACATCAGGGGAGTGCTCGAGGGGCCCACAAGCCAGGGCGCGCCCTAGGGGGGGCTGTGCCCTGGTGGCTTGTGGCTGCCTCGGGACTCCTCTCCGGTATCTTTTTGCTCCATTATTTTTCATATTTTCCAAAAATATTCTCCGTAAATTTCCAACCCATTCCGAGAAATTTATTTCTACACAAAAACAACACCACCGTAGCTCTGCTAAAAACAACGTCACTCCGGGTTAGTTCTAATAAAATCATACGAAAATCATATAGAATTATTGTAAACATGGCATGGATACTTCATAAATTATAGATACGTTGGAGACGTATCAATCATGAAGAACTTGCGCATTTGAGGAAGCCCGTCATCAGAATATACAAGGCAAGTTTATGAGAAAGTGATTCCCACTAGCATATGAATGATATAACATGAGACTCTCTATATGAAGAACAAGGTGCCACTTTGAGGCACAAGTGTGGTAAAGGATAGTAGCAAACTCCATTCTCTCTTTCCCGCTCATTAATTTTTTTCATCTATTTTTTTATATTATGGTGGGCTCATTTGGCCTCCCCCATTTTTATTTCCTCGTCGGGATAATGCTCTAATGATGATGATCATCACACTTTTATTTTCTTACAACTCAATATGAAAACTGATAGGACGATATGAGTGTGAAGGAATGCATGTGGCAGTGTACCAGGATGTGCAAAGATCTGGCGTGACATGTATAAAAAATATGATGAATGGTGGGTTTGCCACAAATACTATGTCAGCTCTGTATGATCATGCAAAGCATTATGATGATGAGCGAACTAGTCATGTGAAGTGATGATGGCATTTGCATGGCAATATATCTCGGAATCGCTATGGAAATGCCATAATAAGTAGATATGGTGGCTGCTTTGAGGAGGATATAAAAAGGTTTATGTGCAACAGAGCATGTCATGTCACAGGGTTTGGATGTACCGGACTTGTCGATATTGTAGGGGATGAAATGATTGACAAGCACCGCGATAATGATCCAGTGTGGTTTCCGGAAATGTTTAAGGATTGCTAGTGTCCGGATTTCTTGTAAAGTTATTTCACAGCTAAATTCGTGTTTTCCTCGATTTAATAGAAAATAGAAAGACTTCATGAGGAGCAATCATCAGGTTAAGATGGATCTAAACATTCTATATACATACAACATGCCAACGGTTAAACAACTTATTAGAAACGCAAGACAGCCAATACAAAATTCTAGAAAAACAGCTGCGCTTAAAGGATGCCCTCAGCGTCGAGGAACATGTGCTAGGGTGTATGTGCGACTCGTTCATATCATGACTTCAATAAAATATAAAAAAAAATTGAAGTATCCATGATTAGTACGAAAGTTGCACCGATCCTCAAGCTGAGAATGGGCGATGCATGATACCGAAGAGGGTAGCAAATATGAGGAGGTGAGAGTGCGTATGCCCATGGTGTCATATTAGTCATGAAGAACTCATATACTTATCGTAAAATTTTATTAGTTTTAACACAAATCAAAGTACTACTTGCATGCCCCAAGGGATAGGGTTGATAGGAATTAACCATCGCGCGACTTTGACTCAAAACAACACAAGGATTTCAACGAGGAATAGAAATGCTCATACATCATCACCATGCCTTTTAATTTTTTTAGATGAACAAGAAGTTTAACATATCTTAATATCGACACCTATCTGAACAAATAATAATGCACTCACACCTTTTTCATATCACCACATCAATATAATTAACCCACAATTTCTCTATATGTGTTATATGATGGTTTTTATCATCACTCATTGGATACTCATTATTTTTTATCTAGTATATGACCCATGCAAATTACATTAACTATTTATTCATCTCTCAAAAAAATATAAGTGAAGAATTAGAACATAATACTTCTATAAAATCTACATGCCACCGTGCTCAAAAAAGTACAAGTGAAGTACTAAAGCAATTGCTAAGCTCAAAAGATATAAGTGAAGCACATGGAGTATTCTAAAAAATTGTGATGATGTGGTATCTCTATCAAATAGGTGTGTCCAGTAAACAATGATTGTGGAAAACTGAAAGTAAAATCAAACAAAACCAAACGACACTCCAACCAAAACTCATATCATGTGATGAATAAAAATATAGCTTCAAGTAACATACCGATGGATTGAGACAAAAAGAGCGGATGCCTTCACGGGCATCCCCAAGCTTAGATGCTTAAGTCTTCCTAGAATATTACCTTGCGGTGCCTTGGTCATCCCCAAGCTTAGGATTTTGCTTCTCCTCAATCCTTTGTCCATCGGGACAATACGCAAAACTTGAAAACTTCAAACACATAAAACTCAACAAAACTTCGTGAGATCCGTTAGTATAAGCAACATATCAAATACTTTGAGGTGTTGTCACAAATAGATTATTATTTTATATTATCATAGGATAATGTATCTTAACTCCTCCATGGCTTATAACCCCGATGCAATCCATAGCATCATCAAAACAAGCAAACTACACATGCAAAAACAGAATCTGACTAAGCAATATAGTGTGTAGTAATCTGTAATGAACCTATACTTTTGTACCTAAACGAATTATTCAAAAAATAGGAAGACCTGGGGAATTTTATAGAAATACTATGTAAAAAACTTGAGTATAAAAATATGTTCCAATAAAATGAGAGAAATTCTACACTGGACGTCATAGTTTATGTAATTTCACTGTATCAATTCTACTCATCATGCAAATCATCTCGAAGGCTTTACTTGGCACAAACACTAACTGAAACATAAAAAACACAATCATTACATAGGAAATAATCATGTTATAACACACAAACATAAAATGAAAAGCAAAAAAATAAGATAACTATTGGGTTGCCTCCCAACAAGCGCTATTATTTTGCGCCCTAGCTAGGCATATTGCATAGTTTCAAGTCTTGTCACCTTTGACACTCAACCCATAAGTGGCTATAATGGTTGATTCATATGGTGACCTAATTATATTTCTAGGGAATTGTTCTATTCCTTTCTTTAATGGAAATTGGAACCTTATATTTCCCTCTTTCATGTCAATGATTGCACCTATAGTTCGTAGGAAGGTTCTTCCAAGTATAATTCGACAAGTAAGGTTGCAATGAAGATCAAGCACCATGAAATCAACAAGTACATAATTTTTATTTGCAATTATCAGCACACCATTTATTCTACCCAAGGATTTCTTGATGGTAGAATCTGCGGATGCAAGTTTAGGGAACATTCTTCAATATTAGTGAGACCAAGCACATCACATAAAGCTTTAGGTATAGTGGAAACACTAGCACCAATGTCACACAAATCATTGCATTCATATTTATTTGTCTTAATTTTGATAGCAGGTTCCCACTCATGATGCAACTTTCTAGGAATATAAACTTCAACCTCAAGTTTCTCATCATAAGCTTTCACCATATCTTCCACTATATGTTGAGTAAAAGCTTTGTTTTGTTCATAAGCATTGGGTGAGATAATGATGTATTGCAGCAAGGAAATACATTCTACTAAAGATAAATTATCATAATTGAAGTCCTTGTAATCCAAAATAGTGGGCACATCACTAGTTAAAGTTTTGACCTCTCCAAACCCATATTTTTAGTTTTAGCATTACAATCATCACCCTCCAAGCAAACGGGACGCTCCTTCACTATAGTTGACTCATCTCTTGTCCCTTTATCATTAACATTCAGAGAAGTAAACAAAGGTTCAATAGGATAAGTACCAATCATTTTAAGATCTTCATAATGATTCCGGTGAAAACTGGGTGGAAGAGCTTTTTCTAAGAATTCCCACTTAGCTTCCAACTTAGCGGTCATCTATTTACTTCCATTTAACTTGGATAGATCTAATAGTCTCATTAAAATCATGCTTAGGAGGCAAATATTTTTTAAGAGTTTCTTCATCAAGAGCGACCGTATCCATGTTTTTAGCCAAAGTATCAACAACATGCAATTTTTCTTCAACCATAGTATTGAAAACTGTTTGAGAATTAATGAATTCCTTTATTGTATTCTCAAGATCATAGGGTATCCTATTAGAATTTTTTAGAGGAATTTCCATAAGGATTAACATAATAATTGTCATAACCATTATGATTATTACCGGGATACGACCTAGCATTGAAATTACCCCTATAAGCGTTGTTGTTGAAGTTATTTCATGAGACAAATTTCACATCAATAGCATCATTATTTTGTTCAATCAAGGTAGACAAGGGCATATCATTAGGATGAGCATGAGTATTTTTATTAGCAACCAAATTCTTAAGAGCATCCACTTTTTCACTCAAGGTAGCGATTTCCTCAACAGAATGTACCTTCTTACTACTTGGAGCTCTCTCGGTATGCCATTGAGAATAGTTGGCCATGATGTTGTCCAGAAGTTTGGTGGCCTCTCCTAAGGTCACATCCATGAAGGTACCACCTGCGACAGAATCTAGAAGATTTCTAGACACAAACTTTAGTCCAACATATAAATTTTGGATAATCATCCACATGTTTAAGCCATGCGTTAGACAATTTATTATCATCAATTTCATCCTCTCCCAAGCTTGCACAACATGTTCATGATCTTGCTGTTTAAAATTCATTATCTGATTTCTAAGGGAGATGATCTTAGCAGGAGGAAAATACTTGGCAAAAAATCATCTTTACACTTATCTCATGTTCCAATACTATTATGTGGTAAAGATGAAAACCAAGCTTTAGCTTTCTCTCTTAGTGCAAAAAGAAACAATTTTAATTTCCAAATATCATTATCCATGTCCTTTTTAGTTTCCATATCACAAAAGGTCAACAATGGTATTGAGATGTGAAGCGGGATCCTCATTAGGACTTCCCGAAAATTGCTCTTTCATGAAAAGATCCAGTAATGCAGCATTAATATCAAAAGCATCTGTGATAGGTCTCCAACATATCTATAATTTTTTATTGTTCCATGCTCATATATTATCATTCTGGTATGCTTTTTGGGTATCTATTTACCATTTTATATTATTTATGAGCACTAATCTATTAACCCAGTGATGAGTGCTAGTTATTGTTTTATGCGTGCTTTTTACTTTGTAGGTTTTCCATACCAAACAAGGTCCAATTTCCATGAAATGTTTTGATGAATTTTTTGGGACCAAAATAAGACCAACGAGCATCAAAAGAAGGCTAGAGGTCTCTCAAGGAGCCCACAAGCTAACAGGGCGCGACCTGGGGGTGCCCTGATAGCTTATGCCCCCTCGTGGCCCACCGACTCTGTTCTTTGGCTTATAAATTCTCATAAACCCTAAAAACACCAGAGGGAGTGCCGAAAGACTTTTTACGCCGCTGCAACTCTCTTTTCCAATGGGACCCCATCTGGAGCTCCATTCCGGCACCCTGCAGGAGGGGGATCGATTAGGGAGGGCCTGTTCATCAACCTTGTTGCCCTCATGATGATGTGTGAATAGTTCACCATAGACCTACGAGTTCATAGTCAGTACCTGGATGGCAATCTCTCTCTTTGATCTTCAATACAATGATCATCGCAGCTTCACTTTGATCCATATGACGTAATTCCTTTGTGCGGTGCATTTGTTGGGATCCGATGAATTGTGGGTTTATGTTGAGGTTATTCATGATAAATATTTGTGTCGGCTATGAATACATATATGATTCTTATGTGCATGATTATGATAGCTTCGTAATTCTCTTCGATCTATTGAAATAGTTTGGCCAACTAGATTGGTATTTCTTTGGTGAGAGAAGTGTGTGTGGTAGGTTCAACCTGGCGAGTTTCTATATCCCAGTGACAGAAGAGGACAAGATGTGTCTTTGTGTTGCTTCTACTAAGGATAAAACGATGGGGTTTGATCATATTGCTTGAGTTTACTTTGTCTACATCTTGTCATCTTACTCCATGCATTACTTCATTCGTCATGAATGTAATACGTACAGAGGCAAGCATAGAAGTGCTCTTGAAGTGAAGTAATAGTAATAGGTGCACGCAGGAGTCGGCCTATTTGTTTATGGACGTGATACCATATACACATGATCGTTGCCATGAATAACACAACATATTAATAAAACCTTCATTACCTTGCTATTATTTACTTGTTTTTATTTTATCTTGCTATCTACAATTATCTACACATCTCAATTGCTTGCAAATAACAAGACAAGAGGATTGACAACCCTCTTGCCCGTGTTGGGTGCAAGTTCTTTGTTCTTTTGTGTGCAGCCACAAAACACGGTCGTGGTTGATATTCCTATTGGTTCGATAAACCTTGGTTTCATAACTGAGGTAAATACTTACCCACTTTGTGTTGCAATAACTTGTTCCTCTTCATGGAAAACCCAACACAGATCACGAGTATTAGGAAGGATTTATGGCACCGTTGCCGGGGAGTGAAGCGCCTTTGTAAGTGGAAATTGGTAAGGAAACATTTTCGGTACGTGCTTAAATTATGTGTTGCTTGTCACGATGAACGGTCACCCTTTGAGTGGCTTGTTCGGGGCATCTTCGCCTCGAACGGAAGTTGAGGAAATTGTTCCTCAACCTATTGAACCCACTAAAAATATTTATTATGATATTCCTTCGGGTATGGCATAAAAACTGCTAGCTAATCCTTATAAGGGTTCAACTCATCATGATTATCATTTGATATATATTGATGAGATTTGTGGATTGTTTAAGCTTTCAAGTTTACGAGGAGATAAAATTAAGAAGAAAGTTTTGCCTTTATCTTTGGTGGGTAAGCACTAATGTGGTACAGGCTATTGGATGATATTGGATCATGGGATTGGAATCGCTTGAAGCTGGAATTTTGTCAAAAGTTTTATTCTATCAATCTAATCCGTCATGATCAGAATTTTATTTATATTTGTTGGGTTCGTGAAGGATAAAGCATCGCTCAAGCTTGGGGGAGGCTTAAATCTATGATGCACACCTACCCCAACCATGAGCCACCCAACAGGGCTAATAGTTGTGCTTTGCTATCTAGCACCTTTGTCGTCTGCTTATCTAGGAAGACCGATGACAAAGTTCTTTGTCGTCCGATGTGTCTTTGTAGAAAGCAAAGAAGCTTATTACCATGACTTTCAGTGCCGAAAGTGGGGCCGTCAGCCAGCGGACGACAAAGGTATTCACTGTTCGTGACATGGTCCTTTGCCGTTTGTTATGTCAAACGACGAAGAAGCTGATTCCTGTAGTGACCTGATACGTCTCCAATGTATCGATAATTTATGAAGTATTCATGCCATGTTTTCCTATGTTTACAATACTTTTATTTGGTTTTGCTACACTTTATATGATTTATTTAGAACTAACCCAGACTGACGCTATTTTTAGTAGAACTACCATGGTGGTGTTGTTTTTTTTAAGAAATAAAAGTTCTTGGAATTGGACGAAACTTTTTGATGATTTTTTTGTAAGAACAGATAAATATTGGAACAAAGAACCACCATAGGGGGGCCTGGTGCCCACTAGGAACCAGGGCGCGCCAGCCCCCTGGCTCGCTGTGGTACCTAGTGGGCCACTCGTGGCACATCTTGGTGTGATTCTAACGCCCAAAAATCCTATAAATATAGAAACCTCTAGAAATAATCCTAGATGATAAATTCCATCGCCGCAAGCCTTTGTATCCACGAAAAACCAATCGGGATCCCGTTCTAGCACCCTACCAGAGGGGGAGATCATCTTCGGTGGCCATCTTCATCATCCCGGTGCAGGCCATGACGAGCAGGGAGTAGTCCACCCTTGGGGCTGAGGGTTTGTACCAGTAGCGATGTGTTTAATATCTCTCTCTCTAGTGCTCTAGAGATTTCATGATCTTGATATATCACGGGCCTTGTTAATATAGTTGGAGCATATGGTGTTTGTCCCATGCTATTATGGTGATGAATTGAATCTTTTACTTTAAGACCTCGTTATGTTGGATTGAATATTCAGGTTTGAGAACACATGATGTATGTCTTGCATGCGGATACCCGTAGTGACATTGGGGTATTCAAGTAATTCACTTGATATATGTTGTGGCAACAACTTGCTGATTCCAGTGACCTTGGGGATCTAGGCATAGAGGTTCATCGCATGTTTTCATACTATGTTCTCCGATAGAAATCTTGGGGTGCTCCTTGAGGTTCTTTGTGTTGGAATGAATATGAAGAATCTGAATTTTTTTATGCATGTCGTATAATTAGCCCACGGATACTTGAGGTGACAATAGAGTATCTAGGTGACATTAGGGTTGATTGATATGTATCAATGGTGTTATTTTAGTACGAATTATTGAATAGATCGATCAGAAAGGATAACTTGTTATTTTAGTATGAACTCTTGGAAATATTCATCGAAAATAATAACTTGAAGGTGGATTCATACCCTACAAACAATTTCTTCTTATGTTCTCCGCTAGATAGGAACTTTGGAGTGATTCTTTATTGCACGTTGAGGGGTTGTTATGTGATCCAATTATATTAGCATTGTTGATAGATTGCACTATTGAAAGTACGGACCCTAGGTCTCATTTTCAAGGTTTTTAATACCGTTTATGCTCACTTTTTTTACTTGCTACCTTGTTCTTTTCTTATTTTCCCTATTACAAAAATCAATATATATCATTACTACACTTGTATCGCCATCTCTTTGCCGAACGAGTGCATATATGCAAGTTACCATTGTATTTCATGTATTGGGGACACAAGAGACTTTTTATTATTTGGTTGTAGGGTTTTCTGAGAGAGACCATATTCATCCTGTGCCTCCCACGGATTGATAAAAACTTAGGTCATCCATCTGAGGGAAATTTGCTACTGTCCTACAAAACTCTGCGTTTGGAGGCCCAACACGAATCTACAAGAACAAGTTGTGCCGTAGACATCAAGCTCTTTTCTAGCACCGTTGCCGGTGAGGTGAGTGCTTGAAGGTGTATCTTTATATCTTGCAATTGAATCTTTTAGTTTCTTCTTTTATCACTAGTTTGGTTTATAAAAAGAAAATTACAAAAAATGGAATTGAGGTGGTCTCATATTGTTCATATTTATCATATCTTTCTTGAAAATGATGGAAATGAAAATTGTGCTCAATTGCTAGAGGAAGAATTTATAAAAATGCTTAATGTGAATTCCTTGAAAGATGGGCATGATAGTAATATTGTTAGTATGAATTCTCTGAATATCCATGATGCTAATGATATGCAAAGCTACAAGCTTGGGGATGCTATGTTTGATGAAGATCATATTTTTAGACCCCAAGTTTTGATAAGCAAATTCATTATGATGAAAGCATGCCTCTTATTTATGATAAATGTATTGATTAAAGTGGGTTCGGAAGAGTGTCAACTCTAGTTACTAATGATTCCATTAATTTGGAGGGTGTTAAATCTTATTGTCATAATGATAAAAGTGGATTTGGAGAGGTCATGACTTTATTTAGTGATGAACCCACTATTTTGGAAGAGGCTTCAATTGACTATGACAACATAGTTGCTATCTATGATGATTATGATGATGACATGTATGTTATAAACAGTAATTTGATTGAATTGCTCTTGTACTTCACTTATATCTTTCTGAGCATGGTGGTGTTGTTATTTTGAAGAAATATGCTCTCAAGCTTCACTTAGATTATTTTGAGAGTTGAAAATTTTAAAGAAACTTGTGCTCTCCTTCTTCACTTATATTTCTTTGAGAGTTTGTTATTAGCAAGGGCATTTTTTAAATGAAATTGGTCCCAAAGTGATAGATATCCAGGGGAGATATAAAATAAACTTCCATGAAGATCATTGGGTGTTCAACTTGACTCTTTGCAACAGTTTTGCGATATGAAGATAGTGATATGTGAGTTGTGTTGATGAGTAATTATGCTTTAGTAAGAATATTGGTGTTAAGGTTTGTGATTCCCTATGCATGCACATGAAGTCAATAATTATGCTATGAAATTACATCCTACTTGTGTTGCATTATTCGGTGTTAGTTATGTTTAATGTTCGCTTATGATGGTTTTCGTTCCTTGGTTGGGCACTTCTTAATCTATTTGTTATAGCCTTCACTTGTACTAAGCGGGAATGTTGCTTGTGCATCCAAATCCTAAACCCAAAGTTGTGCCAAATGAGTCCACCACACCTACATATATGTGGTATTTCGGTGTTGTTCTAAGTAAACTTGTATGTGCCAAATCTAATGTTCAAAATAAACTTCTGTTTTGTGTGCCCGTACCGCTCATGAAGCGGCAAGGGGATGGCCGGTATCTTCCATGTTAAATAGGTTATTCTCAAGATGAGTATTTATTCACTTGTCATTGCACGAGTGTATGGTTGTAATAGGGATGTGCAGTCCCATGATGCAAAGAAAATTATTTTATGTTGTCAAATACTCCCTCCGTTCCTAAATATTCATCTTTTTAGAGATTTCACTACGAACTACATACGGATGTATATAGACATAATTTGGAGTGTAAGTTCACTCATTTTGTTCTGTATGTAGTCCTTAGTTGAATCTTTAAAAAGACAAATATTTAGGAATGGAGGGAGTAATAAATTCCTTGGAAAGTGTTGGTATGCACGGTACCCATGGATGCGGCTAGCCGTGGAATGTGAATGAATGGTGAAAAAGGAATAAACTTTATTTTCAGTTTCGGAAAGCGCCTATGATTTGTTTAGCATAGGAGATATTGGAAACTCTTAGTCCTTTTCACTAACAGGAAAAGCATGCCACCAAAAATAATTTTATCTCTCAATTTAAGCTTTGAGGTCTGGCACCTCTACAAATCTCTGCTTCCCTTTGCGGAGGGCCTATCTATTTACTTTATGCAATTTTTATTTTTATTTCAGTCTCCATCTTCTCTTATAAAGCACCAACTACGGAACACTATTATCATACTTGAGCATTGGATGTAGCTAATATTTGGGTGTGCTGCATGAATGGATCAATGATTGAGCATGGTGGGCTAGGGATAGTGTTCTTTAGTGTTGATATTTTGAAATACTTGGTTTCTTGTTGATATGCTTGAGTATTAAAGTTTTCATGTCAAATTAAAGACTATTTATTTGAATCATCTACAAGTCCATATGGACATGCTATAAAGAAAAGTATATGATGAATATGATAGGTAGCATTCCACATCAAAGGTTCCATTTTCAATTGCTACTTTATCATGATGAGTTTTATGAGAAAGAGTGTTCTTATGATGCTAGGAAAAGTGATTAAAATTATCATTGATCAAAGTTATGCACTATGCTAGCATTCACACTTCATAAATTATTATTTTTATCATTTACCTACTCGAGGACAAGTAGGAATTAAGCTTGGGGATGCTGATACGTCTCCACCTATCAATAAGTTATGAAGTATTCATGCCATGTTTGCCTATGTTTACAATACTTCTATATGGTTGCGCGACACTTAATATGATTTATTTAGAACTAACCCGGACATACGCTGTTTTCAGGAGAACTACCGTGTTGTTGTTTTTTTGTAGAAATAGAAGTTCTCAGAATTGGACGAAACTTTTTGATGATTTTTTCGAAGAAAAAACAAATACTCAAGCAAAGAACCACTAGAGGGGGGGCCGTAATGCCAACTAGGCACCATGGCGCGCCAGCTCCCTCGCTCACTCGTGGCCCATCCTGGAGTGATTCCAACACCCAAAAATCTATAAATATAGAAACCTCTAGAAATAACCATAGATGAGAAGTTTTGTCGCTGCAAGCCTCCGTAGCCACGAAAAACCAATCGTGAGCCTGTTGCAGCACCCTGTTAGACGGGGAGATCATCTCTGGTGTCCATCTTCATCATGCCAGAGGAGGCCATGAAAAGGAGGGGTAATCCACCCTCGAGGCTAAGGGTTTGTACCAGTAGCTATGTGTTTAATCTCTCCCTCCCTCTCTCTCTCTCGTGTTCTTGAGATGTCATGATCTTGATATATCACGAGCCTTGTTAATATAGTTGGATCATATGGTATTTGTCCCATGCTATTGTTGTGATGAATTGAATCTTTCACTTTAAGATCTCGTTATGTTGGATTGAATATTCAGGTTTGAGAGCACATGATGTATGTCTTGTATGCAGATACCCGTAGTGACATTGGGGTATTCAAGTGATTCGCTTGATATATGTTGTGGCATCAACTTGCGGATTCCTGTGAACTTGGGGATCTAGGCATAGAGGTTGATTGCACGTTTTCATACTATGTTTTCCGATAGAAATCTTGGGGTGCTCCTTGAGGTTTTTTGTGTTGGATTGAATATGAAGAATCTGAAATTGTTTGATGCATGTCGTATAATTAGCCCACACATACTTGAGGTGACATTGGAGTATCTAGGTGACATTAAGGTTGATTGATATGTATCGATGGTGTTATTTTAGTACGAACTCTTAAATAGATCGGTCGGAAAGGATAACTTGTTATTTTAGAACGAACTCTTGGAAAGATTGATCAAAAAGAATAACTTTGAGGTGGTTTCGTACCCTACAAAAAATATTCTTGTGTTCTTCGCTAGATAGGGACTTTGGAGTGATTCTTTATCGTACGTTGAGGGATTGTTATGTGATCCAATTATATTATCATTGTTGAGAGATTGCACTAGCGAAAGTACGTACCGTGGGCCTCATTTTCAAGAATTGCAGTACTGTTTATGCTCACTTTTGTTACTTGATACCTTGCTGTTTTTTATTGTTCCTATTAAAAAATCAATATCTACTATCATTACTACACTTGTATCACCATCTCTTTGCCTAACTAGTGCACCTATACAATTTACCAATGTATTTGGTGTGTAGGGGACACAAGAGACTCTTTGTTATTTGGTTGCAGGGTTGTTTGAGAGAGACCATATTCATCCTATGCCTCCCACAGATTGATAAACCTTAGGTCATCCACTTGAGGGAAATTTTCTGTTGTCCTAAAAAACTCTACGCTTGGAGGCCCAACACGAGTCTACAAGAACAAGTTGTGTAGTAGACATCATGACCCCACTTAGATTCAGTGGAGCTTTCATACACTTATGGCTCTTGTGCATTGTTTGCATGGCAATCCCTACTTCTCGCATCAATATCGACCGATGGGCATCTCCATAGCTTGTTGGTACGCCTAGTTGATGTCAGACCACCTTCTCCACCTTTACCCCTTTGAAACCTACCACCATATTCTATTCCACCTTTATGCTATGTCCAATGGTTCACGCTCATGTATTGCATGAAGAATAAAAAGTTGATGCATATTGAAAAAGTACGATCCAATTGCCTGGCTTGAACACTGTGGTGCTTGACATTTGTATTAATGTGGTGAAGATGGAGCCATGCCTTGCTAATATAATAAAGATTGATGGGGGTAGAACAATCTTTAAGGATCGTATACTTTGAAAGATCAATGATTGCTCCTTATACCTATAAGTATTGCTATTTTAATGTTTGTTAATTCATCGTTTCTCAATGATCATACATGCATAAGGTTACATCATGGATAGCATGTCACATCAAAAAATTTGTTTTTATCATTTACTTACTCAAGGACGAGCAGGAATTAAGCTTGGGGATGCTTGATATTTTCCAGCGTATCTATAATTTTTTTTCTTGTTTCATGCTGATATATTATCATTCTAGTATGCTTTTGGGGTATTTATTTACCCCTTTATATTTTTTTAGCACTAACCTATTGACCGAGTGCCCAGTGCCAGTTATTCTTTTCTGCGTATTTTTCACTTTGCAGGTTTTCCATACCAAACGAGGTCCAATTGCCTTGAAACTCTTTGATGATTTTTTTCTGGACCAAAAGAAGACCAACTAGCATCGGAAGAAGGCTGGAGGCCTCACGAGGGCCCCACAACCTAATAGGACGCAGCCTGGGGAGCTGTGTCATGATAGCTTGTTCCCCCCTCGTGGCCCTCCGGACTCCGTTCTTTGGCTTATAGATTCTCATCTACCCTAAAACACCATAGGGAGTCCAAAAACACTTTTTATGCCGCTGCCAGTCTATGTTCTGTTGGGACCCATATGGAGCTCCATTTCGGCACCCTGCCAGAGGGGAGATCGATCATGGAAGGCTTCTTCATCAAGCTTGATGCCTTCATGATGATGGGTGAGTAGTTCACCACACACCTATGGGTCCATAGTGAGTACCTAGATGGCAATCTCTCTCTTTGAGCTTCAATACAATGATCATCGCATCTTCACTTTGATCCATATGATGTAATTCCTTTCGTGTGGTACGTTTGTTGGGATCCGATGAATTGTGGGTTTATGTTCAGATTATTCATGATAAATCTTTGAGTCACCTATGAATACTTATGTGATTCCTATGTGCCTGATTATGATAGCTTTGTAATTCTCTCCGATCTATTGAAATAGTTTGGCCAACTAGATCGGTATTTCTTCGATGATAGAAGTGCGTTGTGGTAGGTTCAACCCAGCGAGTTTCTATATCCCTGTGACATAAGGGGACAAGATGTGTCCTTGTGTTGCTCCTAATAATTAAGGATAAAACTATGGGGCTTATTCAGATTGCTTGAATTTACTTTGTCTACATCATGTCATCTTACTCCATGCATTACTTCGTTCGTCGTGAACTTAATACGTAGATAGACAGGCATAGAAGCGCTCTTGAAATGAAGTAATAGTAATAGGTGCAGGCAGGAGTCGGCCTATTTGTTGATGGACGTGATGCCTATATACACATGATCATTGAAGTGAATATCGCATAACTATCCGCTTTTCTGTCAATTGCCCAACAGTAATTTGTTTTCCCATCGTATGCTATTTTCCCATGAGAGATGCCATTAGGGAAAGCTATGGCCCCCGGGTCTATTCACAACATATTGATAAAACATTCATTACCTTGCTATTATTTACTTGTTTTTATTTTATCTTGCTATCTACAATTATCTACACACCTCACTTGCTTGCAAATAACAAGAGGATTGATGAACCTCTTGCCCGCGTTGGGTGCAAGTTGTTTGTTCTTTTGTGTGCAGCCGCTGAAGATGGTTGTGGTTGATATTCCTATTGGTTCAATAAACCTTGGTTTCATAACTGAGGGAAATACTTGCCCACTTTATGCTGTGATAACCCGTTCCTCTTCACGGAAAACCCAACGCAGATCACGAGTATCAATCTGCACTAGTGGCGGGCGGTATAGGACTAATAATAGAATCATTGTTTTTAGTATTTGATAAGTCACACAACTTAGTAATATCTTGAGACATGGTGACAAAGCAAGCAAGATAACAAGCAAGACAAGCAAACTAGACAGCAAAGATGCAATCTAGTGACAAGTTAAGCAAGCAAAGTTAAATATTTTTTTGTATTTTTATTTTTTATGAGACATTCTAAATATACCAGCAAATAAAAAGAGGAACAAGTGAATGGAATTTTGTGTGCAGTTACTTGGTAGTTGGTCATGATATTCCCCGACAACGGTGCAAGAAATCCTTCCTGATACTCGTGATCTGTGTTGGGTTTTCCGTGAAGAGGAACGAGTTATCGTATCACAAAGTGGGTAAGTATTTACCTTAGTAATGAAACCAAGGTCTATCGAACCAATAGGAATATCAACCACAACCGTCTTCAGCGGTTGCACACAAAAGAAAAACAACTTGCACCCAACACAGGCAAGATGGTTGGCAATCCTCTTGTCTTGTTATTTGCAAGCAAATGAGGTGTGTATCTAATTGTAGATAGCAAGATAAAATAAAAACAAGTAAACAACAACAAGGTAATGAAGGTTTTATCAATATGTTGTGAATAGACCCGGGGGGTGGGCATATTTTCCCTAATGGAATCTCTCATGAAAAACAACATATGGTGGGTGAACAAATTACTGTTGGTCAATTGACAGAAAAGAGGATAGTTATGTGATATTCATGGTAATGATCATGTGTATATAGGCATCACATACATAAACAAATAGGTCGACTCCTGCTTCCACCTATTACTATTACTCCACTCATCGGCCGCTATCGAGCATGCATCTAGAGTATTAAGTAAAACAAGGTAATGCATGGAGAACGATGACATGATGTAGACAAAGTAAACTCAAGCAATATGAATAAACCCCATCGTTTTATCCTTAGCAGCAGCAACACAAAGACGCATATTGTTCCCTTCTGTCAGTGGGATATATAAATTGGCCAGGTTGAACCTACCACAACGCACCTCTCTCACTGATGAAATATCGATCTAGTTAGCCAAACAATTTCAATAGATTGGAGAGAATTATGAAGCTATCATAATCATGCACATAAGAAACATATAAGTATTCAGAGGTGACTGGAATATTTATCATGAATAATCTGAACATAAACCCACAATTCATTGGATCCCAACAAATGCACCACACAAAAGGATTACATCATATGTATCAAAGCGAAGATGTGATGATCATTGTATTGAAGATCGAAGAGAGAGATTGCCATCTAGGTACCGACTATCGACCCGTAGGTTTGCGGTGAACTAATCACACATCATCGTGAGGGCAGCAAGGTTGATGAAGAGGCCCTCACTGATCGATCCCCCCACCGACAAGGTGCCGGAACGCAGCTTCAGATGGCCTCCCATCGGAACAGAGACTTGCACAGCATAAAAAGTGTTTTGGGACTCACTTTCGTGTTTTTAGGGTAGATGAGAATTTATAAGCCAAAGAACGGAGTCGGGAGAGCCATGAGGGAGGCACAAGCTATCAGGGAGCCCCCTCCCCCCAGGTCGTGCCTTGTTGGTTTGTGGGTCCCTCATGAGGCCTCGAGCCTTCTTTTGATGCATGTTGGTCTTTGTTTGGTCCAGGAAAAATCACCAAAAAAATTTCAGGGTAATTGGACTTCGTTTGGTATGGAAAACATGAAAAGTGAAAACACGCAGAAAACAGCAACTGACACTCGGCACTGGGTCAATAGGTTAGTGCTCAAAAATAATATAAAATGGTAAATAAATACCACAAAAGTATTCTAGAATGATAATATATCAGCATGGAACAATAAAAAAATATAGATATGTTGGAGACTTATAAGAGGTTTCTCAATGTAAGTAGTAGAAACAATTGGATCAACATGGTTAACAATTATTTCTTCCTTCTTAACTCTAACAGGTTCCTCGTGTAATTTTTCAATGGGAGGATGATATTTAAACCACTTTTCCTTTGGAAGGTCAATATAAGCTGCAAAAGATTCGTAGAAAGTAGCTACTATCATAGAGTCAAGGCCATATTTTTTGCTAAACCCATGAAAGGGAGAAGTTTCCATGAAAGATTTAACGCAATAAAAATCAAGCTTTAGACATCACTCTTTACCTTCATTGAGTTCCCAATCTTCAGAGTTGCCTTTAATCCTTTCCAAAAGATCCCATCTGAATTCAATAGGCTTCTTCATATAACAGTCACCAGCACAAGAATCAAGTAACGTTCAATCATCATGAGAAAGCCGATCATAAAATTTTTGCATAATCATTTCTCTTGGAAGCTCATGGTTGGGGCAGGTGTGCATCATACATTTAAGCCTCCCCCAAGCTTGAGTGATACTTTCTCCTTCGTGATGCCATCAATTATAAATAAAATTCATATCATGATGGATTATATGCATAGGATAAAACTTCTGATGAAATTCCAGCTACAAGCGTTCACTCCCATGATCCAATATCATACAATAGCATGTACCGCATTAACGCTTTTTCCTCCAAAGATAAAGGGAAAACTTTCCTCTTCACTTTCTCTCTGGATAGACCTGAAAGCTTAAACAATTGACAAATCTCATCGACAAATATCAAATGGTAGTCAGGATGAGTCGTATCATCATATGGATTAGATAAGAGTTTTTCAAGCATACCCGAAGGAATTTCATAATAAATATTTTCAGTAGGTTCTGTAGGTTGAGGAGAAATTTCCTCATCTTCAGCTTGAGGCGAAGATGCCCCGAACAAACCACTCAAAGGGTGGCCGTTCATAATGACAAGCATCAGTAAAATTCAGCACTTGTAGAAAATGTTTCCTTATTAATTCCCACATACTAGAGGCGCTTCACTCCCCAACAACGGTGCCAGAAAAGAGTATTGATGACCCCCAAGTATATGGGATCAATCGTAGTCCTTTCAATAAGTAAGAGTGTCGAACCCAAAAAGGAGTAGAAGGAAATGATAAGCAGTTTACAACAACGTATTCTATGCAAGTGCTATAAGTAACAGTGATAGATTGTTTTGTAGCAAGATAACTCATAAAAATTAACTAGCAAAGGTGCAACAAGGTAGCCCAATCCTTTTTATAGAAAATGATAGGCCTGAAAGTTCTCTTATATAAAGCAAGCGCTTCCGAGGACACACAGGAATTTCTATCTAGTCTTGTTCATCATATTGAGTTGATTCGCGTTCGCTACTTTGATGATTTGATATGTGGGTGGACCAGTGCTATAGTTCTATTCTTACTTGAACTAACAATCTACTTATGGTTACCCCTCTCGCAAGCATCCGCAACTATGAAAGAAGAATTAAGATAAATCTAACCATATCATGAAACATGTGAATCCAAATCAGCCCCTTATGAAGCAACACATAAACTGGGGTTTAAGCTTCTGTCACTCTCCCAACCCATCATCTACTTGTTACTCCACAATGACTTCCCTTAGGCCCATAAAATGGCTAAGTGTCATGTAATCTACGTTCACATGACACCACTAAGAAAAGTAACAACATCCATATCGTCAAAATATCGAACGAATACCAACTTTATATGATAACTTATAACAAGACTTATCCCATGTCCTTGGGAACAATAATTACTACTCACACGTCATCAACATGTTCAAGATCAGAGGTGTAACAATAATAATTAAGGATCTGAACATAATATCTTCCACCAAGTAATCCAACAAGCATCAACTATAAGATGTAATCAACACAACTAGTAGCCCACACGTACCAATCTGAGGTTTTGAGACACAGACTGAATACAAGAGATGAACTAGTGTTGGAGATGAGATGGTGTTGGTGAAGATGTTGATGAAGATTGGTCCTCCCACGAAGCACGAAGAATTGGTGCCAACGATGACTTCGATTTTCCTTTCCCGAAGGGAAGTTTCCCCGGCAGAATCTCCATGCGGGAGAGCAAAAGGGCCTCTGCCTAGGTTTCCGCCTCGAGACGGCGGCGCTTCGTCTCAAAAGATGACTTATGATTTATGACGACGATGCTAACGAAGGGGGTGGGAAGTTTGGGACGTGTTGTTAGTTTCCTAAGGTCAACTACGTGTGGCTGCTTGTGCTATTTTCTCGGAGGGTTCTCTTGATGTTGCGTAATACCACCACCAATCAGGGTCGGGTACGCGGATTATGTGCTTCTCCACTCAATCTACGACTGGCTACAGAGTGCTTTTATTTTTGAAACTGACATTGCAATTTGTATCCTATCACACCTTAGATAAGATAGGGCGCGTCCTCAAACATTTTAAGTCATACGCGTTGCCGCAATGCTAATATTTCAATTGTGTGCACTAGCAAATATTCTCGGTAATCTCGTGTTTCAATTTTCCCAGGCCAGATACTACTAGCGTGGTCAACAGTCCATACGTCATTGCTAGTTTATGTCATTTTTTTTCTTTTGACCAGTTTATTCAAGTTACTAATGACGTGTCATTTAGTCAACACGCCATCGATAATCCAGTTATTGGTGACGTCTGTGTACAATAACACGGCATTAGTAACTGATTTTTTTAAATTTTTAACAAGTTCAGACAGTCAATAGTGAAGTATGGTTTTGACGCCACATCACCGGTAAGGCAATAGTGATGGCTTAACAAATATCCCAACGCCATCACTATTTGAAAAATAATAATGGTGACATGAAATGAAAATGAGATGCCACTAATTAAAGTTGTGGCTAGCATTTTTTGCAATAGTGTCGAACGTGTGATCTAGTTTTAAAGATCTCGGCATGAGAAATCGTATGATTAAAAAGGTTTGTGACTTGGATGCATGGTAAAGCTAAAAATATTTTCAAGAAAACTTGTATTGAGAACTTGATGTACCACTCCATATTGCCGGGCAGCAAAGCTTACACTTGTTCACTTATTATGACGGTTCACCGGGACCTCTTTCCTCCTCCTTTTTCTGGGTAAAATGTTTTGAAAAAACATGTCTACGATAAAATAAAATTCTCAAGTTGATAAGTGGCGCATATGCAATGCATCACTTATCAATACTAGAGAAGACGAAAGTTACATTTGCAAAGGGTATTTCTCTATTAGTGATTTCATAAAAAACATGCTTTTTAATCTAGTAAAAAACATTTTTTTAGAAAATTGTTTTTTAGGTGAGTGAAAAAAAATGCTTTATTTATTTATTTTGAAACTAACTGGAAAATTGCTTGTTCCACAAAACATCTTCTTTTTGTATTTTGCATGGGCTCGTGAAAACGCTATCTAGTAAGCCCATTAGCCCAGAGCACGTCGTAAAATACGACTCAGGTTGCAAATGACAAACTGCACATCCTCCTCTCAGTCTCACGCATCAGGAGGCCATGGCGAGTACTACCTTTCCCATACGGACCCTCTTGACCCCCAAGCTGTCCTTGCCACCGCACGGCCGTTTTCTCCGCAAGGCTGCTGCTGCGGCTGCCCCATGGCCACGGAGCGCGCGGATCAGAGCGACGAGAGAAGGCGATGCTGCCGCCGCAGCGACGACAGATGAGGGAGCAAAGGCCAGGAAGGAGGAGAGGAAACGATGCCTGCGGTGCGGCGCCCTGTACCTGGACGTGGAGAACTCCCGTGCGGCATGCGCCTTCCATGGCCACATCACCGGTAGGTGCCAGTACCACTGACTGCTGCACTACACCAGTTGCAAAATATCTTCAGGTTGAGGTTGGGCTTGTGACTCTGCGTGTGTGATCTGTGATGTGCCACGAACGTCGTCCTTGCCCAATTTCGTCGGCTTGGGAGTCGGATCGAGATGCTCATCTGGGCAATACAGCCACTAGTCCCGCAAAAAAAAAAAAAAAAAAAAAAGTCTGACAGTGAACTTATGCGTGTTTGTGCTGCAGGTGAGAAGGGGCTGTTTTCGCTGTCGCCGCCGCACCAGGGGATCGACGGCGAGTGGAGCGACAAGAGCGGGGTCATCGTCTACAGGTGGAACGACCGTGGTGACCGCCCCAACACCGGCCGTGCCAACTGGAAGGGGAGGTGGAGCTGCTGCCAGGAGCGGGACGAGGAAGCGCCGCCGTGCCGCCGTGGGTACCACGTCTCCTACGACGATGGCTTCACTCTCTTCTAGCCACGATTCGCCATATGTTCTGATAAGCTAGATATAGATAAAAGCTGTAATTAGGGAGGCATTTCGAGCATCTACAGTCACGATGGGCTAATCCACGGATACTAAGGAAATACGTCTTATATTTGCTACTCTGCATCCGCTTATCTCACATCGAACATTCTATATTCATACTATGTATGCAACGTTGAGCTATTCTATGAGTCTGAACAACAAAATCGGATGCAAACAAATAAGCATCGACTGCAAAGGGACATCAACAAACTTTGCATCATCCAAAAAATAATCTTACTTCATCATCGGACAAGTTCTTAAACTTCTACAACTCAAAACGATATAAACATATGGGGAGGAGGGATCACCACTTCCTTGTCGGGCCTTTGCTTTTTCGGTCGCACGCGCAGCTGTTGGCGTCCGCGGATAATGGAGGATCTTGGTCGTCGTTGGAGAAGGTTCAGCTGTCGTCGTTGTTGGAGTCGGAGAGGACGATGAGCCCCTTCATTCGACGGACCGTCATGTCCTCCTCCCGCTTTAACTTGGCGATCCAAGCCACCTTCACCGATGCCTCCTTCACCTCGCGACTGCTCAATAGCAAGCCGGAGCGCCTTGGCGTTCTTTCGTCGAAAGCGGCGAGCGTCCATCTTTGTTGTCGTAAGGGACCGGCGGTACACCCATGCGACAAGCCATTCATCCTCGTCGGGCTTCATCTGCATCCCACGACGGTGGCGCATGGACTGCTTTGTCGCGTCCCTCTCCCTTGCCCGTTGCCTCTCGCGACGGTAATGTGTGGCTCCGATTCCGGAGTGCGTGTGCGAGCATTACAAGAAGCTTGCAAGGAGTGTGACTAAGGAGTTAGTCACTAGATCTTGTACGTATTACGGAACGAGTAAAGAGACTTGTCGGTAACGAGATTGAACTAGGTATGAAGATACCGATGATCGAATCTCGGGCAAGTAACATACCGGTGGACAAAGGAACTGCATACGAGATTGATTGAATCATTGGCATCGTGATTCAACCGATAAATATTTTTGTGGAATATATAGGAACCAATATGGGCATCCAGGTCCTGCTATTGGTTATTGACCGTATAGGTGTCTCGATCATGTCTGCATAGTTCTCGAACCTTAGGGTCCGCATGCTTAACGTTCGATGACGATATAGTATTGTTGAGTTACGTACGTTGTTAACCGAATGTTGTTTGGAGACCCAGATGAGATACCGGACATGACGAGGAGCTTCGGAATGGTCCGGAGGTAAAGATTCATTATAGGAAGTTTTGTTTTGATCACTCAAAAGAATTCGGGCATTACCGACACGGTATCGGGAGGGTCGGAAAGGTTCCGGGGTCCGTCGAAAGGGGCTGAGCTGCCCAAGAGGGGCCACATGGGCTAAGAGGGGTGCGCACTAGCCCCTGGTGGGATGGGCGCCCCTCCCCACCTAGGACCAAGCGGTTGGGCTGGTGGAGGGTCAACCCTAGGGGTGGCGCCGCCCTTGCCTTGGGTGGCAAGCCACCCCATTTAATCGTCGCCCCACCCCTAGGGGAAACCCTAGGGCCAGCCTCCTCTGTGGTAGACACTTTAGTTACCCTGGGGATGGCAACTTTAGTTACCTGGGATGGTTTCACGCTCAAGATGCGACTCTATCCTCAATTCGGCACGAGGGCCTCGTCAGGGATAGAAGCGCATCTCGTCGCGTCGCAAGAATGGATATCGTTACAAGTACATGTATTGAAAAGAAGAGATATATATATATATATAATTGGCTTACACTCGCCACAAGCTACATCAGAGTCACAACAGTACAATACATAAACATCAGGACTAAGAGAAGGGTCCGACTACAGACGAAAACAAACGAGAAAAGAAGAACGACGTCCATCCTTGCTATCCCAGGCTGCCGGCCTGGAACCCATCCTAGATCGATGAAGAAGAAGAAGAAGAAGAAGAAGAAGAAGAAGAAGAAGAAGAAGAAGAAGAAGAAGCAACTCCAAATGAACAATGAACGCGCTCGCGTCAATAACCTTTACCTGTACCTGCAACTGGTGTTGTAGTAATCTGTGAGCCACAGGGACTCAGCAATCTCATTTCCAAAGGTATCAAGACTAGCAAATCTTAATTGGGTGAGTTATGGTTAAGTGGTGAGGTTGCAGCAGCGGTTAAGCATATATTTGGTGGCTAAACTTACGAGTACAAGAAATAAGAGGGGGAAGTTCTACGCATAGCGGGCGTGAACTACTGATGATCAAATGAATGATCCTGAACACCTACCTACGTCAGACATAACCCCACCGTGTCCTAGATCGGAGAAGGAACTCACAAAAGAGACAGACACGGTTACGCACACAGTTGGCATGTTTTAATTAGTTACTTCAAGTTATCTAGAACCAGTGTTAAACAAAGTTTCCACGTTGCCACATAACCGCGGGCACGGTTTTCCGAAAAGATTTAACCCTGCAGGGGTGCTCCAACTAGTCCATCACAACTTACCACAAGCCGCATAGAAATCCTCGATCACGACACTCGCTATCTCGTCGGATTCCTTAGTGGAAAACCTCAACTCTGAGATTACCCAAAGCATCACCGGAATCCCGATGCACAAGATATCTCGTCAAAGGTAAAACTAATCCAGCAAGGCCTCCCGACGTGTTGACGATCCCGATAGGAGCCACGTATCTCGTTCTCAGGACACGACGGATGAGCGACGCGTACGGTGACCTGATAGAAATCACCCAAGTTGCCCTGGGTTGGCCCCGGACAGTGCTCTGTTTTGGACCAGCACCATCAACACTGGCCCTACCTGTATTATGTAGAATTACTCCTCGGGTAGCGCTAACTCCCTATGCATTTCAAATTAATAGAATTATTATGTTGGGCAAATAGTACCAATGTTGGGCCTTGCTAGACCAGCTTTAATCTAAAACGAATTATCAAGGGGGTCCCCATAACAACCCCGATCGTGTTAGGAGCGCTCAATTATGGAACATAACACCGGTAGCCGAAACTGAGGGGGCAAAGGTGGAACAAAACACCAGGCTAGAAAGGCCGAGCCTTCCACCTTTTACCAAGTATATAGGTGCATTAAATTAAATAGCATTTAATAGGGTGGCATAATAAGGAACCCATGTTATCACATGGAAGCATTTGCACCTCCAACTAGCAACGCTAACACACGGTTAAGCAAGCGGTAACATAGCCAATCAGTTGTTTGCTAGGTTGAATAGGTTGAAGGTTTTCATGGCATTGTTGAGAGGCTGATATTTAACATGTGGTAGGCAACGAGACATAATCGATAGAAGCGGTAAAACTAGCATGGCAATGATAGTAATGGTATCTGGGGAAATGGTCATCTTGCCTGAGATCCCGCTTGGAAGAAGAATGACTCCGTGAAGCAGAAGAACCGACGTAGTCGAACGGGTCCTCACATCCGACAGGCTTGCGGAACTCTATCGAGACGAAGGAAACCAGAAACAAGCATCAACACACGATATTCACCACACGATGCACAATACAAATGATGCATGAGCAGCTGAGGACATGCAAGACACGGCACGACAATTCACAACAACGAAATACTACACATTAAGTGAAGTTCAATATGCAACGAGTTGCATATTGACGTAACTCCACATACGAGTTATTTAGTTCTATCCCGATTAGGTACACGGCAATATTACATGCGGTTACACATGGCAAGAGGTGAAGCATAATTAAACTACCTATCTAGGCATTTTAAATGAGGTCGGAAATGACATATAGCACCTCCGAGAGGACCTCACATGTTAATTTACAATTCTTTCCAGATCTGTACTAACACATTCAATTAGTTGTTAAACAGCAAAACAAATAGGTTCACGTGATTCTAAGCGTCGTTGCAAGCAATTTACACATAGAGAACATCTCCAACGGAGCTACGGATCAAAAGATACAAGCACCGCAAGATATGATGGCATGAATACAATATGTGTGCAACGACGGTCATAAGCATTTTAAAACATACAACCAGCAAAAGAAAATGAAACTACACAAGATTCTAAGCAAGTTTCATGTATGACACGATCAAATCGGAGCTACGGTTCAACATCTACGAGCAAAACGAGAAATCACTACAATCTGCCAAAATCAGCCACATAGCATTTTCTACACCCCACAACTACGAGCTTCTCAACTCAAATATAATCAACCAAGGCATGACACGAGAGAGGGCAAGAAGCACTACAACAAACAACTAACAACATCTAGCATGGCAGTATGGAACACTAGGAAAAGAAGTCACAAAATGGCTTCTCACACACAGTTTCACACTTAGTGAAAATAAGACTTCATGAAAGTGCAGTTTTCGATCTGAAGGCATATCGACAGCAGCAAAACCCTAAGCTACAGGACTCCAAATGACATGAAAATTCACAGCATGCTAGAAAAACATAAATTCCACAACTTACTCCATTGCACCAACCTCAAAAGAGCTACAGATCACAAGATAGAAGCAAGACAAGACAGCAACAAAATATAACAGATTCCAGACATAGAAATATTTCAGCACCTCCAAATCAGCACTATTTCTAGCAACTTGAGAGCTAGCAAACCACACCTAAACATGCATTTCTATTGCAACCAAAAATACCAGGGGCTAGAGTAAACATCCAAGAACAACTCCCTAGTTGACAACTTAATCAAATGGAGCACGGAATAAATCCTACGAAATAGACAAGAGGGCAACATAGCAAAATATCGCGCGAACTAACTTGCTCAAAAGCTAAAACTAATTACACAGAAAAATCCGATGGATTTTTCTACCCCGAAAATATATAAAATATGTGGGGTTGCACAACAAAATTAATGCCACACGTAAATGTGAGATAAAGACCTAAACACGGAAAATAAACTAGCGACAAATCCCTACACGCAAAAATACCAATGACTACTCTAACATACATGGAAAAGTGGTTCCTAAAACATGAACATTTCTACTACGGCATACGAGCAATCTGGTGTTGCGCGAAAAATAAATACAGGCGTCTATCCTATTGGAACAACACGTTAATCTATGCATTCAGCATGCTGCATCACGTCAAACAAATATGCAAGTTTTATAATCGGATTCTACGCGCAAAACTACACGAAATACATATGCTACACGCTTCGTTCCGACACACGGAATAAAAGATACGGGCATACCAAATATCGTCTATATACTCGAATTAATCTAATCCGAAAAAAAAACCTAAATTACTAACTCGGCCGACAGGTGGGCGCAAAGCAATTAAGGTGCGCTGGGGGCGAGGGATAGACCACCTTGGGGCCTCGGGCCGGTTCGATCTGGGAGGAGGGTTGGTGGAGGCTTGGGCCTCAGGAGGCCTCGCGCTCGGCTGCTGGGCCACAGGCGAGGCGGGAGGCCGGCCCAGGCAGGGCGGAGGCCCAGGCAAGGCACCTGGCGGGGCGCTGGCGCCTCCTCCCGCATGCGCACAGGCAACCGGTGGCGGGAGCTGGCCGCGGCGGCTCGTTGGTCCGGCGCAGGGGGGCGCAGGCGGCGGGGAAACCGGCGGGATCCGCCGGATCTAGCCGTGGGGAATCCATTCCCGGTGGTGGCGGACCGAGGCGGCGTCGGGGCGAGCAGATCGGCGGCGGGGGAAACCGGCGAGGTTCCTGGCTCGGGCACGCATGGCAGCGGCTGGAGGAGCTGCAACGGGCGGCGGCGCTCTAGGGCTGGCGCGGCGCATGCGGCCCGAGAGGAGGCAGGGGCGGTGCGGCGCAGCTGCGGAACCGAGGCGGCGGTGAGGTGCTCGGGAGGAGGAGGCTCGGGCAGGGAGGCCTCGGGCAAGGCGGCGATGGCGGCAGATGGGCCTGCCCGGGCCCGATCTGGGCTCGGCGGGCCCGCGGCGGCTGGTGGGTGGTGGGAGGAGAGAGATGGCTCGGCTAGGGTTAGGGGGCTGCACGGTTTTCGAGGCAGAGGGGGGTTGGCTGCCTAAAATTAAGGAGGAGGTCTATTTATAGAGAAAGGGGGGCTAGGTTAACCGGAATTGCGTTCCGGATCCAACCGCGCAGTCGGAATCGAATAATTCCGAAGGCGGGAACGGGTAAGTGGTCGTGTAGGGTGGTTTACCGGAGACGAGAGGGGATACGGGCGGCGCGGCAACGCAATTTGAAACACCGATAACCGTTCGACGGTAGACCGAATACAGTGCCGCTACGGTCGACCGTTTGGGTACTAGGCAGGCTCCGATCACGACGAAATTCGACAGGCAGCCTGGCTATAACTAATTACGACCGCATGCCAAGGTTCACCCCGATCAGAGAAAGTTTTCAACACAGTTTTAAAACAAGGTTTTGAACGATGTCGCGGGCGCGTGCGTGTGCGGTCGGGCTCAGAACGGACAACGACGTGAACCGACAACTAGCAACGGATGCAAGTTTCGAAAACTGGCGGCAACAGAGATGCCGATGCAATGTAGATGATGCGAATGATGCGATGATGATGCAACAAAATAAAATAGACACACGACGAAAACGGAATAGAAGGGGAATCTTCTGGGGCGTCGGCATCGGGCTGTCACGACTCTCCTACACTACAAGAGGATCTCGCCCCGAGATCCAAGAATGAAAGGGGGAGAGGATGAGAAAGAACAAGAGGTAAAAACTTAGTCGCTTGTTTGACAAACGAGTGAAACCAACGATCCTTGAAGGTTGCAAAGAGATGAGGAATGATATGAGAAAGAAGCAAGAATTCACGGAAAATTTCGGCAGCACTTCGGTAGGAAAATGGGACAAAAAATTCGATAAGATGGGAGAAATAGACAATATTCATAACAAACAACTAAATAGAATAAGGGAACACCATGATCTTGGTAGAGCAACATAATAGACCCAAAAGAGCAACATCACAATGCCTCCGGAACAATAGAATAGGAACTAACTCATACGAAAGAAGAGAATGAAGAAAAGAATGACAACTACTATCTCAAATGAACTTGGCAAGCATCCTTGCAAGAAGAATTGGACGGAGTTGCTGGAAAAACAACAACGAAAAGAACAGATAGTAGTGGGCTTATGGAAACCTTTCAAACTAATGAAATGACAACCAGCCACTAACATAACAAGGATTGATTGGGAGAAACAAGATATGAACAATTTCTTACACCAAGAGGATACATTGAGAACTTGGATTAATGACAAGCACCATAATAGCAACAATCCATAGGACAAGCTTTAGGTGAAATCCAAACCAAGATAACTCAACGAAGAAATCAAGGGTTGCAAATATCTCATGATCATAGAATTGGTGGGTTTAATTATCTCATTCTTTAACGGAAAACTCTTTGAGGCTCCTACACTAACAAGAATGCTATAATACCACCTCAAGGATAAAGGAAGAATAAATGCACTTGGAAATGCAAGAGAAGAAAATTGAGGTTCTCCAATAAGAATCTTGAAGAACACTTGAGAATAAATTGATATCATGAGCCGCTCCGGAAGAAGAATTCATATTGCTATGAACAAGAATAAGAATTATGTTATGCTTATCCTTCATCACGTTTAATTGATGACAATCAACGGATTAAGCATACAACTTATTCTTCTAGAAATGATTGAGGAGAGATAGATATGCACCACTAGAAGAAATCTTGAAAGAAACACCGATGAGAATTGAAATAAGTGAGCAACCATGAATGAATAGAGATACATGATAAAGAAGAGATCATGATCCACCTGAGAGAAAAATTTAAACAAGACACCAGAATAATTGAGGGATGAACGAAGAGACAACAATTGAGAAGAATTGAGGATGAAAGCTGAAAGCTGAGAACGAAGAATCTTCAGAAATGATGGCCTTCGGAGGAACGAGAATGAAAACAACTCAGAAATGCACCGGATAGCGAGAAAGGGACACTCATGATTGGAAACAATTCAAGATGATAACACAAGGCTGAAACGATGAATCATGAAGAGAATGGGCCAAGATTGAGAAAAACACTCCTTCGGATCTTCAATGGAGAGAATGACGAGAAGAACATCACCAAGAATACCGAGGCACTCCGGAATAATGAAGAATGAAAGGTTCAGCCAAATATGAGAATTAATTCAAATAGGCCTTGGAGAAGGGGTATGACTGATGAAATTCATACTTACGTCATAATTGAAATAATTAGAGATCTCCGGGAAAAGATTAAAAGAGCCAGGAAAGATCCTGGGAAAGAACCTGTGGGTTATGGGCCCACTCAAAGAAACCACCGTTAGAAAAAATTGCTTAGAAGAGAGATATTGCACCGGTATAAGGAAAACTAGATCAGGTTGAGAACCTCGAAATAATGAAAGATATGCAACAAGAAACTCTGAGATATCTTCAACACACCAGATATAAAAGAGAGGCATGAATAACAAGATAGGCTGATAAGAATTTCCAACATAGGAAAGAATTAACAAGGATGAAAAGGATAATATGAGCACGGACAACTGAATTAAATTCACCAGTAAGGATGACAAGAATGAACAAATATGACACGAATCTCCTGAGAATCTTCACAACGAATCACCGGATAAGAGAGAAAAGAACAGACAGGGGAAGCACAATGAAAAGAGAACTCTTGGATGGAAATTGAATCACTGAAGAAAAGGGCGGGAGGGCGGGGAAAAACAAAGACAACTTGGGCTAGATGAGATGAACTCCGGAATAAAATAGAAAGAATGATCTTGCAAAAATTGGAGAGGATTGAATCCACTTGGAGAGAAACACACCGGTTGGAAAAGAATTAACATGACGACTCCGGTTGACAAGAATGGACAAGACCACTGATTGAGCAAAAGAATTAATTAGCATTCCCATAAAAATATGAGAACCGCTCTTGGAAAGATATGAAATCACCATCTGACATCGAAGCAACTCGAATTACCATATTCCAACAAAACAAAGGGTGAGGCTTATGAAACAAGCCAGAACAAACTCATGAGAAAGATTTCGTCCGACATTTTCGTGGACAGGATTGCACGGGCTCGATCCTTACAGTAGCCATCAAGTGCAAGGCAGTGCACCCGACATACGAAGCGTCCCCAAGTCGTAGCAAGCTACAAGGACTCTTTAAGACACAACGAGAACTGTTGTAAGTCAACCGTCAACAAACGAATCCACTAGATGTCGAACCCCAACCTAACATCATGCATTTGTTGGAAGATTGTCCTATAAGTAACTACCTGAATTCCCACCTAAGAATTCCCAAAATTTCTAGTCATGCAATCTGGTACACGGATACAAGGAGTAATAATCACACAACTCCTATACTAACCCGTCACCTGTATCACATCCGTCAACACACGACCAGAATCTCGGACCTTCATCTACTACAGACCCTCGTGATCACAACGATACAAAGTATGGCAGTACTCCCGAACAATCTGCACCAGTACTGGGGACATCGGGGTTATCTCGCCACTACTAGTATTGAAGCAATTACGAACATACTTTGTTCTGAGATACTAAGAAATCTGAATGATAACGATGTGCTCAAGAATCCCCTGGAGCTCAACTCCCCGGAAGAAAATCAAGTCAGACAGGAGGCACCAAGACAGAACTCTGTCACATCGGCATCATATAGATCTCAAAAATACCCGCGTGATCCTAAAAAAATTTTGAGTGAGAAGAGGAGTAGAATTAAATTATTACGTCAAGATTCCTCGCCAGAGCATAGAAGAGGAGAAAAAAGAATCCTACTCTTCGATATATGACTAGACTCAAAACAGTTTTTCACTAGACTCGACTCAGCCAAGTTCGATCAAACAAGGGGGCTCCTAGGTCGGTACTGCTCTGATACCAACTTGTCATGCCCAAGATGCGACCCTATCCTCAATTTGGCACGAGGGCCGCATCAGGGATAGAAGCGCATCTTGTCGTGTCGCAAGAATGGATATAGTTACAAGTACATGTACTGAATAGAAGATATATATATATATATATATATATATATATATATATATATATATATATATATATATATATATATAGAATTGGCTTACACTCACCACAAGCTACATCAGAGTAACAACAGTACAATACATAAACATCAGGAGTAAGAGCAGGGTCCGACTACGAACGAAAACAAACGAGAAAAGAAGAACGACGTCCATCCTTGCTATCCCAGGCTGCCGGCCTGGAACCCATCCTAGATCGATGAAGAAGAAGAAGAAGAAGCAAATCCAAATGAACAATCAACGTGCTCGCGTCAATAACCTTTACATGTACTTGCAACTGGTGTTGTAGTAATCTATGAGCCACAGGGACTCAGCAATCTCATTTCCAAAGGTATCAAGACTAGCAAAGCTTAATTGGGTGAGTTATGGTTAAGTGGTGAGGTTGCAGCAGCGGCTAAGCATATATTTGGTGGCTAAACTTACGAGTACAAGAAATAAGAGGGGGAAGTTCTATGCATAGCGGACGTAAACTAGTGATGATCAAATGAATGATCCTGAACACCTACCTACGTCAGACATAACCCCACCGTGTCCTCGATCGGAGAAGGAACTCAAGAAAGAGACAGTCACGGTTACGCACACAGTTGGCATATTTTAATTAGTTACTTCAAGTGATCTAGAACCAGTGTTAAACAAAGATTCCACGTTGCCACATAACCATGGGCATGGCTTTCCGAAAAGATTTAGCCCTGCAAGGGTGCACCAACTAGTCCATCACAAATTACCACAAGCCGCATAGAAATCCTCGATCACGACACTCGCGATCTCGTCGGATTCCTTAGTGGAAAACCTCAACTCTAAGATTACCCAAAGCATCACCGGAATCCCGATGCACAAGATATCTCGTCAAAGGTAAAACTAATCTAGCAAGGCATCCCGACGTGTCGACGATCCCGATAGGAGCCGTGTATCTCGTTCTCAGGACACGGCGGATGAGCGACGCATACGGTGGCCTGATAGAAATCACCCAAGTTGCCCTGGGTTGGCCCCGGACAGTGCTCTATTTTGGACCAGCACCATCAGCACTGGCCCTACCTGTATTATGTAGAATTACTCCTCGGGTAGCGCTAACTCCCTATGCATTTCAAATTAACAGAATTATTATGTTGGGAAAATAGTACCAATGTTGGGCCTTGCCAGACCAGCTTTAATCTAAAACGAATTATCAAGGGGGTCCCCATAACAACCCCGATCGTGTTCGGAGCGCTCAATTATGGAACATAACACCGGTAGCCGAAACTAAGGGGGAAAAGGTGGAACAAAACACCAGGCTAGAAAGGCAGAGCCTTCCACCTTTTACCAAGTATATAGGTGCATTAAATTAAATAGCATTTAATAGGGTGATATAAGAAGGAACCCATGTTATCACATGGAAGCATCTACACCTCCAACTAGCAACGCTAACACAGGGTTAAGCAAGCGGTAACATAGCCAATCAGTGGTTTGCTAGGTTGAATAGGTTGAAGGTTTTCATGGCATTGTTGATTAGTTAATATTTAACATGTGGTAGGCAACGAGACATAATCGATAGAAGCGATAAAACTAGCATGGCAATGATAGTAATAGTATCTGGGGAAATGGTCATCTTGCCTGAGATCCCGCTTGGAAGAAGAATGACTCCGTGAAGCAGACGAACCGACGTAGTCGAACGGGTCCTCACATCCGACACGCTTGTGGAACTCTATCGAGACGAAGGAATCTGGAAACAAGCATCAACACACGATATTCACCACACGATGCACAACACAAATGATGCATGATCAATTGAGGACATGCAAGACACGGCACGACAATTCACAACAACGAAATACTACACATTAAGTGAAGTTCAATATGCAACGAGTTGCATATTGACGAAACTCCACATACGAGTTATTTAGTTCTATCCCGATTAGGTACACAGCAATATTACATGTGGTTACACATGACAAGAGGTGAAGCGTAATTAAACTACCTATCTAGTCATTTTAAATGAGGTCGGAAATGACATATAGCACCTCCGAGAGGACCTCACATGTTAATTTACAATTCTGTCCAGATCTGAACTAACACATTTAATTAGTTGTTAAACAGCAAAACAAATAGGTTCACGTGATTCTACGCGTCGTTACAAGCAATTTACACATAGAGAACATCTCCAAAGGAGCTACGGATCAAAAGATACAAGCACCGCAAGATATGATGGCATGAATGCAATATGTGTGCAACGACGGTCACAAGCATTTCAAAACATACAACCGCAAGAGAAAATGAAACTATAAAAGATTCTAAGCAAGTTTCATGTAGGACACGATCAAATCGGAGCTACGGTTCAACATCTACGAGCAAAACGAGAAATCACTACAATCTGCCAAAATCAGTCACATAGCATTTTCTACACCCCACAACTACGAGCTTCGCAACTCAAATATAATCAACCAAGGCATGACACGAGAGAGGGCAAGAATCACTACAACAAACAACTAACAACATCTAGCATGGCATCATGGAACACTAGGAAAAGAAGTCACAAAATGGCTTCTCACACACAGTTTCAGACTTAGTGAAAATAACACTTCATGAAAGTGCAGTTTTCAATCTGAAGGCATATTGGCAACAGGAAAACCCTAAGCTACATGTCTCCAAATGACATGAAAATTCACAGCATGCAAGCGAAACACAAAGTCTACAACTTACTCCATTGCACCAACCTCAAAAGAGCTACAGATCACAAGATAGAAGCAAGACAAGCGAGCAACTAAATATAACAGATTCCAGACTTCGAAATATTTCAGCACCTCCAAATCAGCACTATTTCTAGCAAGTTGAGAGCAAGGAAACCACACCTAAACATGCATTTCTATTGCAACCAAAAATACAAGGGGCTACAGTAAACATCCAAGAACAACTCCCTAGTTGACAACTTAATCAAACGGAGCACGGAATAAATCCTACAAAATAGACAAGAGAGCAACATAGCAAAATATCGCGCGAACTAACTTGCTCCAAATCTAAAACTAATTGCACAGAAAAATATGATACCCCGAAAACATATAAAATATGTGGGGTTGCATAACAAAATTAATGTCACACGTAAATGCGAGATAAAGACCTAAACACGGAAAATAAACTAGCGACAAATCCCTACACGTAAAAATACCAATGACTACTCTAACATACATGGAAAAGTGGTTCCTACAACATGAACACTTCTACTACGACATACGAGCAATCCGGTCTTGCGCGAAAAATAAATACGGGCGTCTATCCTATTGGAACAGCATGTTAATCTATGCATTCGGCATGCTACATCACGTCAAACAAATATGCAAGTTTTATAATCGGATTCTACGCGCAAAACTACATCAAATACATATGCTACACGCTTCGTTCCGACACACGAAATAAAAGATACGGGCATACCAAATATCGTCTATATACTGGAATTAATCTAATCCGGAAAAAAAAACCTAAATTACTAACTGGGCCGATAGGTGGGCGCAAAGCAATTAAGGTGCGCTGGGGCGAGGGATAGATCACCTTGGGGCCTCGGGCCGGTTCGATCTGGGAGGAGGGTTGGTGGAGGCTTGGGCCTGACGAGGCATGGCGCTCGGCTGCTGGGCCACATGCGAGGCGGGAGGCCGGCCCATGCAGGGCGGAGGCCCAGGCGAGGCACCTGGCGGGGCGCTGGCGCCTCCTCCCGCACGCACACAGGCAACCAGCGGCGGGAGCTGGCCACGGCGGCTCATCGGTCCGGCGCAGGGGGGCGCAGGCGGCGGGAAAACCGGCGGGATCCACCGAATCTAGTCGTGGGGAATCCATTCCCGGTGGTGGTGGACCGAGGCGGCGCCCGGGCAAGCAGATCGGCGGCGGGGGAAACCAGCGAGGTTCCTGGCTCGGGTAGGCATGGCAGCGGCTGGAGGAGCTGCAGCGGGCGACGGCGCTCTAGGGCTGGCCCGGGGCATGCGGCCCGAGAGGAGGAGGCAGGGGCAGCGCGGCGCAGCTGCGGAACCGAGGCGGCGGCGAGGTGCTCGGGAGGAGGAGGCTCGGGCAAGGCGGCGGCGGCGGATGGGCCTGCCCGGGCCCGATCTGGCCTCGGCGGGCCCGCGGCGGATGGTGGGTGGTGGGAGGAGAGAGATGGCTCGGCTAGGGTTAGGGGGTTGCACGATTTTCGAGGCGGAGGGGGGTTGGCTGGCTAAAATTAAGGAGGAGGTCTATTTATAGAGAAAGGGGGGCTAGGTTAACCGGAATTGCGTTCCAAATCCAACCGCGCAGTCGGAATCGAATAATTCCGAACGTGGGAACGGGAGTGGCCGTGTAGGGTGGTTTACCGAAGACGAGAGGGGAAACGGGCGGCGCGGCAACACGATTTGAAACACCGATGGTAGACCGAATACGGTGCCGCTACGGTCGACCGTTCGGGTACCAGGCAGGCTCCGATCGCGGCGAAATTCGACATGCGGCCTCGCCATAAGTAATTACGACCGCATGCCAAGTTTCACCCCGATCAGAAAAAGTTTTCAACACAGTTTTAAAACAGGATTTTGAACGATGTCGCGGGCGCGTGCCTGTGCGATCGGGCTCAGAACGGACAACGACGTGAACCGGCAACTAGCAACGGATGTAAGTTTTGAAAACTGGCGGCAACGGAGATGCCGATGCAATGCAGATGATGCGAATGATGCGATGATGATGCGACAAAAGAAAATAGACACACGACGAAAACGGAATAGAAGAGGAATCTTCTGGGGCGTCGGCATCGGGTTGTCACAGATGGCAAGTATAGTTGTAAAAGTATGGCAACTTCTCTATTTTGGTAAACTATAGTTGCCATGTCTAATTAACGGTAGTTGTCATGTGCAATCAAACCATAGTTGCCATGTGTGATTAACTATTTGTCCTATGTGGTCAAACAATAGTTGCCATGTGTGATTAACTAGTTGCCACGTGTGATCCAACCATAATTACCATGTATGATCGATTAATCATAGTTGTACATGTGTATTTACCTAGTTGCCACATACACGCAACTGGAGTTGCCATCTAGCAACATATCATAGTTGTCATGTGTGTTTACCTAGTTGCCACGAACGTGCAACTACAGTTGTCATCTAGCAACGTACGAGCGTCGTGTTGGCAAAGGGCAGTTCATCCACACGTGTGCGAACTAGGTGTTGACTGTGTGGCGTTGAAGAGTTCGCACACACATAATGATGCCTACGTGACACAGAAAAATCATCAAACGTTGTCAATATCCATGCAAAACAGAATCAACGTGGATCCACTCGTGTGAGCGAAATGAAAACATGCCATACGGATGGACTTTACCATTTAGGTCCTTTTTTATCATAACATATATGAAATACAGGTCCTTGTGTTTCCAGATTAAGGGATGTCAGTGTCGGCCACTTGTGAAGTACAACTGAATTAAACGTATGTACTTTAGTTCAATTACTATGCACGAGGTTGATGTGTGTCAGGTAACTAACAATTGCATACTCCCTCCATTCCATAGTGTAGTGCTAGAGATTTTTTGAAAAGTCAAACTTAGCAAACTTTGACCAAGTTTTTAAAGAAACAATCTACTCCTTTCATTTCTAAATAAATATCTTCTTAGAGATGCCATTACAAACTACATACGTAACAAAATTAATGAATCTTACACTTTAAATTATGTCTATATACATCCGTATATGGTTTGTTTATAAAAATCTTTAAAAAAATATATATTTAGAAACGGAGGGAGTATTTCATAATATGAAAATATAACTCATGATGTATCCAATGATATGCATTTAATATTCTAAACATGCATGTTTTTGCCTATAAAAATGGTCAAGTTTGACTTTTGAAAGAAAAAAATTATAGACACTGTATTATGAAACCAAGGGAGTACGAATTTTGACCTCAATTGTCTTACGGCCACAACTATGCGCTTTATTGTCTGAGTGCACTACTGCAGAGTGCTTGCTAGTAAAATGAATATGTAGATTGTTGCTTGTTTTCTTCTGAAAACCGTATAGTTTGTTCTAGCTTGCTTCATATGCGATTGGCCTTCTAAATTCTGGACAGCATGAGATGAACTGTGCTTTTAGGAAGAGGAGTTTATAGAAATAGTGTACAACATTGGTTCATTTAAGATTCCATCACTAGTAGAAAATAGGGCTTTGGTTCGGGCCTGGCCAGCCCATTAGTCCCGGTTCTTCACGAACCGGGACCCATGGGGGCATTAGTCCCGGTTCATGAGCCCAGGGGCCGGTCGGGGCCTCGTGGGCATTGGTCCCGGTTCGTGTGGACCCATTTGTCCCGGTTCTAGGCACGAACCGGGACCAATGGGCCGCGCTCCTGGCCCACATTCATTGGTACCAGTTCATGCCTTGAACCGGTTTAGAAGGGGGCTTTAGCCCCGGTTTATGCCATGAACCGGGACAAATAATTTGCCTATATATACCCATCGCCGCGGCAGAGCACTCTGTTTTTTCTGGCCGACGAGGGGAGGGCATTTGGGTGCTCTAGCTTACCTCCTATGCACATGAGGTGTTCGATGAAATGCCCGAGCCACACTAGTTAAGCTTTCTCCTCTCGAAGCTCGACCTCGGAGCTCCATTTTTCCCGAGATTTGTCTAGATTTAGCGGTCTGTCACGCCCCGTCCCCGTTTTCACCGCTGGGGCACGTCCATGTATACATCCGCAATGTCGTGTGCAAGCTCCTCCGCAGACAGTGAGGTAAGTTGATTTGGATTTTCGGTTGACATTGGATTTGGGGATTTCTCATCTAGGGTTTCGCGGGATGGGCCGTAATATGCGCCTTTCTGGCTCGTAGGTGGATGGTTGCGGGATTGTGCAGTTCCAATCCGAATTTTTCATTCCCAATCCAAGTTTCTACGGCCTTGAGGAGCGCTCGAATCACCGTTGCCCGAGGCATGGGCTAATTCCTGCTCGCCGTGTTTCTTGGGGTGGAGCAAGCACGGGAAGAAGGTTTTTGGGTTGTCCACTCGATGTAATTCCTCAAAACATCATTTGGTACTCTGTTTTCATCGATTTATTGCAAAGTTATGAATTTCACCTAATTATGTGAACTCTGGTTTAACAGCTTCCTGATGAGTGTGATTGGGTTGTTTGGATTGACCCCCCTCCCATTGAGCTAGTGGGGCAAGCTTTTGAGGAGCTCCATGGTGGCCTTGAACGTAGTTGGATCAAAGCTAGTAGGATGGAGAAGAAGGTTATGGATCTGAACAATGAAAACAAGAAAATGCAATTGAAGTTGCATAAAAGGAATGAGCTCATGGAAACAATGGATTTTCTCTTTGTTCTTGGCATCATCATTGTGGCTAGTTTACTTTCTATTTGATCTAAGCAAACCAATTAAGTGGTTGTGTGTGTTACGTTTCTGCTAGTGTGTTGTGCCCTAGATGTAATTCTATCATTTGTGCACTGTTGTGAACTTGAACAAATGTAATGTTCTGCCCTAAATGTAATGGATATCATGTGTTGTGTTAAAATTGTCACCACTGCCAACTCGGAACCTTTTCAGAGTTCATTTCAAATGTTTTTCAATTTTATGGTCTTATAGCTCAAAATAATTAGTAAATGCATGAAAAATAACAAATGATGTCAGAAAGGGTTGTAAATTGTTGATGTGGCTTTGAATGGTGCATTTTGAACACAGAAAAACTATGGAGTTCAAATAAGTTCAAAAAAATGAAATCCCTTTGTAACAGACGAGTTTCCGTATGAAACCCTGATACTTCGAAAGAGATTGTCCGTTTTGTACACGAAGTGCATCCAGTTTTTGCCGTAACCCTCTCAACTTTCTCGCACATGCTATGTGGGTGAAATGATGATACCATGCCAACTTGGAACCTTTTCGGAGTTCATTTCAAATGCTTTTCAATTTCATGGTCTTATAGCTCAAAATAATCAGTAAATGCATGAAAAATAACAAATGAAGTCAGAAATGGTCGTAAATTGATGATGTGGCTTTGAATGGTGCATTTTGAACACACAAAAACTATGGAGTTCAAATAAGTTCAAAAAAATGAAATCCCTTTGTAACACACGAGTTTCCATATGAAACCCTGATACTTCAAAAGAGATTGTCCGTTTTGTACACGAAGTGTTGGGGAACGTCGCATGGGAAACAAAAAATTTCCTACGCGCACGAAGACCTATCATGGTGATGTCCATCTACGAGAGGGGATGTGTGATCTACGTACCCTTGTAGACCGTACAGCAAAAGCGTTAGTGAACGCGGTTGATGTAGTGGAACGTCCTCACGTCCCTCGATCCGCCCCGCGAACCGTCCCGCGATCAGTCCCACGATCTAGTGCCGAACGGACGGCACCTCCGCGTTCAGCACACGTACAGCTCGACGATGATCTCGGCCTTCTTGATCCAGCAAGAGAGACGGAGAGGTATATAGATGAGTTCTCCGGCAGCGTGACGGCGCTCCGGAGGTTGGTGGTGATCTTATCTCAGCAAGGCTCCGCCCGAGATCCGCAGAAACGCGATCTACAGGTGAAACCGTGGAGATATGTGGTCGGGCTGCCGTGGCAAAGTTGTCTCAAATCAGCCCTAAAACCTCCGTATATATAGGGGGAAGAGGGGGAGCCTTGCCTTGGGGCTCAAGAGGCCCCAAGGGGGTCGTCCGAGCCAAGGGGGGAAGGTCTCCCCTTCCAAACCGAATCCAACTTGGTTTGGAAGGTGGAGTCCTTCTTCCCTTTCCCACCTCCTCCTTTTTTTTTCCTTTTCTCTTTGATTTTCTTCCTATGGCGCATAGGGCCTTCTTGGGCTGTCCCACCAGCCCACTAAGGGCTGGTGCGCCACCCCCAAGGCCTATGCGCTTCCCCGGGGTGGGTTGCCCCCCCCCCCCCGGTGAACACCCGGAACCCATTCTTCATTCCCGGTACATTCCCGGTAACTCCGAAAACCTTCCGGTAATCAAATGAGGTCATCCTATATATCAATCTTCGTTTCCGGACTATTCCGAAAACCCTCGTGACGTCCGTGATCTCATCCGGGACTCCGAACAACATTCGGTAACCAACCATATAACTCAAATACGCATAAAACAACGTCGAACCTTAAGTGTGCAGACCCTGCGGGTTCGAGAACTATGTAGACATGACCCGAGAGACTCCTCGGTCAATATCCAATAGCGGGACCTGAATGCCCATATTGGATCCCACATATTCTACGAAGATTTTATCGTTTGAACCTCAGTGCCAGGGATTCATATAATCCCGTATGTCATTCCCTTTGTCCTTCGGTATGTTACTTGCCTGAGATTCGATCGTCAGTATCCGCATACCTATTTCAATATCGTTTACCGGCAAGTCTCTTTACTCGTTCCGTAATACAAGATCCCGCAACTTACACTAAGTCGCATTTCTTGCAAGGCTTGTGTGTAATGTTGTATTACCGAGTGGGCCCCGAGATACCTCTCCGTCACAAAGAGTGACAAATCCCAGTCTCGATCCATACTAACTCAACTAACACCTTCGGAGATACCTGTAGAGCATCTTTATAGTCACCCAGTTACGTTGCGACGTTTGATATACACACAAAGCATTCCTCCGGTGTCAGTGAGTTATATGATCTCATGGTCATAGGAACAAATACTTGACATGCAGAAAACAGTAGCAACAAAATGACACGATCAACATGCTACGTCTATTAGTTTGGGTCTAGTCCATCACATGATTCTCCTAATGATGTGATCCCGTTATCAAGTAACAACACTTGCCTATGGCCAGGAAATCTTGGCCATCTTTGATCAACGAGCTAGTCAACTAGAGGCTTACTAGGGACAGTGTTTTGTCTATGTATCCACACAAGTATTGTGTTTCCAATCAATACAATTATAGCATGGATAATAAACGATTATCATGAACAAAGAAATATAATAATAACTAATTTATTATTGCCTCTAGGGCATATTTCCAACACGAAGTGCATCCAGTTTTTGTCGTAACCCTCTCAACTTTATCGAACATGCTATGTGGGTGAAATGATGATACCATGCCAACTTGGAACCTTTTTAGAGTTCATTTCAAATGCTTTTCAATTTCATGGTCTTATAGCTCAAAATAATCAGTAAATGCATGAAAATAACAAATGAAGTCAAAAAGGGTTGTAAATTGATAATGTGGCTTTGAATGGTGCATTTTGAACACGGCAAAACTATGGATTTCAAATAAGTTCAAAATAATGAAATCCCTTTGTAACAGACGAGTTTCCGTATGAAACCCTGATACTTCGAAAGAGATTGTCCGTTTTATACACGAAGTGCATCCAGTTTTTGCCGTAACCCTCTCAACTTTCTCGCACATGCTATGTGGGTGAAATGATGATACCATGCCAACTTGGAACCTTTTCAGAGTTCATTTCAAATGCTTTTCAATTTCATGGTCTTATAGCTCAAAATAATCAGTAAATGCATGAAAAATAACAAATGAAGTTAGAAAGAGTTGTAAATTGATGATGTGGCTTTGAATGGTGCATTTTGAATACAAAAAAACTATGGAGTTCAAATAAGTTCAAAAAAATGAAATCTCTTTGTAACACACGAGTTTCCGTATGAAACTCTGATACTTCGAAAGAGATTGTCCGTTTTGTACACAAAGTGCATCCAGTTTTTGTCGTAACGCTCTCAACTTTCTCGCACATGCTATGTGGGTGAAATGATGATACCATGCCAACTTGGAACCTTTTCAGAGTTCATTTCAAATTCTTTTCTATTTCATGGTTTTATAACTCAAAATAATCAGTAAATGCATGAAAAATAACAAATTAAGTTAGAAAGGGTTGTAAATTGATGATATGGCTTTGAATGGTGCATTTTGAACACAAAATCTATGGAGTTCAAATAAGTTCTAAAAAAATGAAATCCCTTTGTAACACACGAGTTTCCGTATGAAACCCTGATACTTCCAAAGAGATTGTCCGTTTTGTACACGAAGTGCATCCAGTTTTTGCCGTAACCCTCTCAACTTTCTTGCATATGCTATGTGGATGAAATGATGATACCATGCCAAAATAAAAGAGAGGCGCAATGCTCACCTGCACGTTGCTTAGCTTCAGGCCAACGTGCAGGTGAGCACTGCGCTTCTCCCTTCATCGTGTCTACACTCAGGGCTTATAAACCGCTGCGAGTGCCTCTCGCTTGGCGAGGTGGGACTAAAAAATAGCTGCAGAAAGAATCAACTAAAAAACTCTTTTACCGGTTCATGCCACGAACCGGTACTAAAAGGTGCTCGTGGGGCCCCAGCCTTAAAACATGTACCAAATAAAATGCCTTTGTAACAGCCTTAGAACTGGTACTAAAGGAATCAACTAAAAAGCTTTTACAAACCTCTAGTATTATTGAAACTAAAATTATATAGAATTTTGTTACAAACTTTAATAGCAAAAAGAATTATCATAAAATAAAATAAATAAGTAATTAGAATTTTGTTCAAAACATTAAAAGCAAAAAAGAATTATCATAAAAGAAAATAAATAAGTAATTAGAATTTTGTTACAAACTTTAATAGCAAAAAGAATTATCGTAAAAGAAAATAAATAAGTAATTAGAAACAAAAAAGAAAGCAAAAAAACTGGGAAAAAATTAAAATAAAGGAATCAACTAAAAAGATTTTATAAACCTCTAGTATTATTGAAACTAAAATTATATAGAATTTTGTTACAAACTTTAATAGCAAAAATAATTATCATAAAAGAAAATAAATAAGTAATTAGAATTTTGTTCAAAACATTAAAAGCAAAAAGAATTATCATAAAAAAAGAAATAAGTAATTAGAATTTTATTACAAACTTTAATAGCAAAAAGAATTATCGTAAAAGAAAATAAATAAGTAATTAGAAACAAAAAAGAAAGCAAAAAACAGGAAAAAAAAATAAAAAAAAGTGCCACCTACATGGCCACCACGGCCTGCATAAAACTAGAAACCCATTACTAGGGCTAGGATGCAGGCCCGCAGTAGGCCCAATAGGCCCACAAGCACATAGAGTGATTTTAGGCCCGTAAGCGTGCAGTAGAGAGGAGCTCGAAGTGGTTGGTTCGGCAGGGCTTATAAACCACTCCGAGCCCCTCTCGGCTAGTGAGGTGGGACTAAACATAGCACCGCACCGCGCAAGGCCTTTGGTCCCGGTTGGTGGCACCAACCGGGACTAAAGGGAGGCATTGGTATCGGTTGGTGCCACCAACTGTGACCAAAGGCCTATGCTTCCCGCCCTTTGGGCTACTGAAAAGAGACCTTTGGTCCCGGTTTGTGCCACCAACCGGTACCAATGCCTCTACTTCCCGTTCGTCGGGCTGTTGAAAAGAGACCTTTGGTCCCGGTTGGTGCCACCAACCGAGACTAAAGGTGGGGCTATAAAAGCGACACTTTAGAAATTTTGATCTCTCCCCCTCTCTCCATTCGATCCCAACGCCGCCAGGCTGCCCGTCCGTCTCCGCCTCGCCGTCGCCGTCGTCGCCCCGCGTCGCCCCGACGCCGTCGCCGCCCCCCACCCCGCGACGTCGTCGGCCCCTGCCCATCGCCGCCCCGCCCCGGCCCGCGCCGCACCTCACCGTCGACCGTCGTCGCGCCGCCCCGCCCCGCGCTGCACCTCGCCGTCGCTGTCGCCGTCCCTGACACCGTCGCCGTGAGCAAAGATTTTTTTTCTGTTAAAAGATTTTTTTGGGTGATATTATTGTTGAATATGCATGTTTGTATGTTCATATATATGCAAAGATCGAATATGTCAAAAGGAAAAAATAAGAAGAGAAAGTGTTTAATATAATTAGTTAGAAAAATAATAGAACTATAGTTAAACTAGTTTATTTTTAGTAAGTACTACTTTATTTTATTTATAGTAAGTGCTTCATATATAGTTGAACTAGCTAGTTGATTTAATAAACTACTTTATTTTACTATATATAGAAGTAGTTTGTTTTTAGTAAGTACTACTTTATTTATTTATAGTAAGTGCTTAGTAGTTGAACTAGTTGATTTAATTAATAAAACTACTTTATTTAACTATATATAGAAGTAGTTCCCGCATCGACGTCGACTTGTTGTTATATATAGTCGTGACACACTTTATTTAACTATGTATGATGATGATTAATTAGTAGGACTTGTTGTTATATATGATGATGCATGATGCGAGCATGAAGAGTTATTATATATAGATGTTCAATTCTTTTGATATATATAGTGTGTCACGATTATATTGTTGTTTACACACATTTACCACATTAAAACAGGAAATGTCTGACGATGGATATTGCGAATGTGAATATTGCGGCGACTCTCGGGTATGTGCGACATGCCTCACCTGCGAGACGATAGGTTCTTCAGCATGAAGCTTGACGAGAACGGCGATATGTACCTCCCTTGTCATGCAAGAAGATATGTGTTGGAGAGGCTCGGTTTCGAAGACCACAAGAGAATTGAGACGAGGAGCGCTAAGCTGAGGACTATACATCATCACACATTTTTTATCCAAGTATTTAATTCAGTTTTTCAAACAGAATTTGGGTGCTCAAAGTCGGAAGATCTTTGCAAGGCATATGGATTTCAGAAGGGAATGGAAATCACCTTCGATCTTCGTCCTGAAGATAATATGCCAGACAACATCAACATTTGGGTGGTTGTCGATGATATGCTTCCTATTTTATCTCCATGTGAGTTTCTCAACCATATTTGTCAAGTAATTTACAATTATATTTATAAATAGTTGGTGTAGTCAACTTGTTTTCCTCTCGTAATTTACATGTCATGTGGTGTTCATCGTCTATTAAAACTTTGGTCACACGTTGCAGGTTCCTAGTTATTAGGCCATAGTTATAATTATATCATGTTACATGTTGTACAAACAACAACAACAACCCAAATTGTGGTCGTTTTGAATGGTTTATATAATGTCCACGTCTTGTGGACAATTACAAAATTTCTAAGTATTTTTAAAACATTAAATTATTACAAAATTTGGTTGGTTGTCGATGATATGCTTCCTGTTTTACCTACATGTGAAATAATTTGCATTTATATTTAGAAATAGTTGGTGTTCATCTATATACTAAATTTGTTAAATTATAATTTACAGCTTATTTCGTTGCTTCGACTGAATTACGAAAATTAATTGACACGACACACTACACGTATGGATCACATCTAACTTGGGAGGAGAAGGATGATCTTCTCCACTTTCTTATTGCTGGTGTTCTGGCATCTAGGGATACCTTCCCGTATCATTTTGGAATTGGCCAAAATTATTCATTTTACATGGCACTAGTGCATAGGTTGAGTTCAGATGACATTCGTCGAAATGTCTTGGTAAGAGTTTCCTAATTAAGTACGCTCCACTATTGCATAAATAGTGTTGATTACATTTCTAACTAGGTTATTATTATGTTCCTCAACAGCAACTGCCACATGATGTAGTGCCTCCGTTAATGGACCCAGAAGGTCAAATGAGAATTAGAAGCCCGCTGAGGGCTGAGTTCTATGCTCCATACTTGATTAACTTCAAATCAAGATAAAAAAGACTCCAAATTGAAGCATGGAGAGAAATAAAGAAGGTTCGCAAGCCACAAGCTGGAGACCGTTGGATCTCTGTGATTCATCATGGAGCCATAGGTCTTATTATGTTTTATGACATTATATCTAAGAGCGAGGACTAGGTCTTATGAGAGACAGGTTATTCTAGTTTATATTATTACTTGACATGATCGATTAATTAGGATGCATGATGCATATGATGACTATATATATATATATATATATATATATATATATATATATATTATGATGTTTCTCTGTTTTATTTTATGTGTATCATATGATAACTTGGTATATGATTAAGTTGATGATGAGTTGTTAGATGATCGATTAGAATACTATTGCCATTCGACGAAAATGATATGAAATGATATAGTGTAAAAAAATGCATATATGTGCATGTAACTCGTGTCTACATTTTGTAAATATGTTCGACAAAGCACGACGGATGAGCAAGCACGGAGATATATAAGAGAGGACACTTTTCTCTATTAGCTAGCTAATAACAACCTAAATTAACCCCTAAACCAGCCCCTTTAAAAAAAACCTCAGCTCCAGCCAGGTGCTGACGCGTGGATGCCTTTTGGTCCCGGTTGGTGTCATCAACCGGGACTAAAGGCCCCCCTGCCTGGCCTGGCCGTAGCAGCCATGTGGAGGCCCATCTGTCCCGGTTCGTGTAAGAACCGGGACTAAAGGCAAAGGGCATTAGTAACGACCTTTTTGTCCCGGTTCCGAAACCGGGACAGAAGGTCCTTATGAACCGGGACAAAAGGCCCTTTTTCTACTAGTGCATGTATGCACAGTACTCTTTTTTCCGAAACGGAATGCACAGTACTCTTCTATTGACTAGTAAGCTTGCACGTGCAATGCACGTCTTGAATAATACAATTTTTTTATTATACTTTAATAACAATATAACGATCTATTAACCATTTGAAATACAAATATTGGCAAATTTCATAATAACTACACCAAATATGCTCCTTCCTAAAATTTTAAGTTATATATACTCTAAGTCTGTTACCACATGAAATATGAACATGATACATTTTTAAACATCTCAAAAGTGCAACAACGCAAATATGTGGTATTGGGTGGTGTACTTTAAGCATCCATCAAAAAATGATTTCAGCAGAGTACTTCTATCTGGTGCTGCAGTGATAGGATAAGTTTGTCACACACCTGAACAACCAACAGAAATGAAATTAACGATCATAAAACATCATGGCATGGTAACAAAACATGCTTATAGAATTAACCATGGGTTAAGTAGTTACCCTTAACAGAACTAACCATTCTAGATGGTTGGCTGGTCTTGGTCTATTGCATTTATAGAATTACTCAGTCCAACCATTCTATATAATATGTACTGAATTTATAAAATTACTCGGTCCATCTAGGCTGGTCCAAACATATTTGTATAACCAGCCAACCCATTAACAAAACTTCATGCGGACTAAGGGGTTGTTTGGTTCTACACCTAGCAATGCCACACTTTGCCACAAAATGTTACCACACTTGCATTAGATTAGGGGTTGTGCGGATTGTAACTACCTTTGCCATATATTGCCACGTCATTTTTGTCACACTTGCCTTACTTGAGTTACTCAAATTGTTAGCCACATTCTTGCCTAAGGGAATCTTGTCACACTTTCTGTATGTATGACATATGTAGTTCACTCCTCATAAAAAATCTTACCATAGGTGTAGCAAGAACCAAACACCCACCTAACTTCATCAAACAACCCCTTAGTTCTTCAAAATAAGAGCCACAAGTTGGCAAGTCTAAGGGAATATTGCCACATTCTTTGAGTGTATGCGATGTGGAATCTTGCCAAACGTGTGCCTTGAACCAAACATCCACCTAAGTTGGTCAAACTTGGCTTGAGTAATATCTACTGCATTTATGAAAAACTTTACTATTTCTAAAAAGTTACAAGCTTAGTTTGGAATACAAATGTTCCCTCCATCCCGAAATACTCCACTTATTTTGGGACGGAGAGAGTATCAAATTAGCCTTTAACAGAATGCATATAGATACACGTTTTTGCACTTAGTTTATCTAGTGATCAGATTAAAAACTTCAGTAAACATAACATGGATCCAGTCCAAAATTTCCGGCCATCCGCCCTAGATTCCTTAGATAAAAGTGCAATCTTTGACCATACTTTCCCGATAAATATAGTTGTTCATAACTTAATCTTGGTTTGTAGCTGAAGATTGGTGATTTATGATTAACCATGGTAGGAGCCTAAGCTGAAAAACAATAATTTCTAGAAAACGGAAACAGGTTAATTAGAGCATGAAAAGCATTTCTAGTTGTTCTTGTGTCAGTGCCAACAAATCTGTACATTCCATGTATAAATTTTCTAGGTACCACACACCAAATATCCGCCTCCCAAAGTCTTACCAAGACCAATCAAATAAACAAAGAGGATCCTGGAGTTAATAACGTTCCAACATATAATCTTGTCCATCATTTTTTGCATTATATGTTAGTACAAAAGTTACAAAGTTATGGTATTATGAAATTAATTTTTTTATAAAAATGATGATGATTTTTTACCTAACAAATTTTATATACTCTCTTTTCTCAAGAAAACAATCTGAAGCCCCTTTATTTGTCATGAGCCAAATTTAGACTGCCCGCTATTAATATGACATCTATTTAATAACAGGTGTAATAGTTCATAACCAATAATAGCGCAATACCTGATATCATCACACTACAACATTGACGTATGCACCAGCATGGGAATGGCAAGGACATTCAAGTAAGAGATAACAGTGCCAAGAATAGCCATATTTGAAATTACTCTTATCTCGAAGATCCCCCAAATATACAACCTGTTAGCCAGATCGCCTCTTGCTCCTCCGGTAGAAATCACCTTCCATTCTACATTTCCCCATCTCATTCCTCCAACACAAATAACTGCCTCCCTGAGATGGCCATTTCTCAAAAACTTGAAGGGTATCAAAACAAATCGTGAGGACGGTTTACTTATCCTGAAGATTTGGTAGCCAACATCTTTTTTTGTAGGTACCTCAGCATGAGCTTCAACAACATGACAAATGTTATCCCTAACTGTTCGAGAAAAATGATTTATGTTCTGAAATTTTGGAAAACAGAGCAAAACCTAAATAACAATATGCAAGATAAAAAATAATTAGTATAACAAAAGAAATTCTTACTTATTATGAATGGTCTCACCGACATGATAGCAGACTGTACAACCATCTCTGCCCTTGCCAAATTACAGGAAGCTCCTAAATGAAAGAACGATTAATAACAGAAATGCATAAGCAAAACAACATAAATTCTACTCCCTCCGTACCACAATATAAGTTTTTTTGCAAGCTATGTTAGCTTGTAAAAAAGCCTTATATTGTGGGACACAGGGAGTAATAATGAACTATAACCCATGACACTATGATAGGTATCCAAGCAATCTGTTATGTTATATTACTCTAATCATGGTATTGTGCAATAAATTATACAGAAGACCAAACAAATATCTTGCAATAAACTTGCAAAACTTATTGTATATTCATCCCGCGCTTGCACACATGATAGTGCCAGATGCACAAGCCCAAAGAAAAGATATGATAGGCTCCTAGAAAATATAAGCATGTCTCAACACCTCATTCGACGCACATGTCCAAACCCTCAATTTTAGCACGGTATACCACCCTTGTCACCGCGTATCCTTCTTCCCATTCTAGGCCCTATTTATCCTCCTTCCCGTTGTAAGCCATGGTGGTCGCGGTCCACCTGATCACAATAACCTATGCCTAGTCAAGTACAAAGAGAGCACGGTGTGAGGCAGGCAACGACCATCGACGCATTCCTAGGCCCGGCTTCAAGTGAAACAGGCATGTATCACAGGGCCGCATCAAGGCCAATCTGGTGCCCATGCGACGAGGTTTCTTCGACTAAATATTAAGGAGTTTCCATGAACCACTTGCTATTAACCAGGTGACAATGCGGCTAAATGAATCAAACATATGATTAAGTGATACACGGTATATATAGGTTAGGAATATGATATTCTTCATTCATGGTTTCTACATGCTTAATTGCTTCCTCTCTTGAATAGTATAGCAAGCCATGATCTAATAGATGCTTTTCACTCTTACTGTTTTATGAGATTTTGCTATCTTTTATACATGATCAAATAAATAGACCATATACATACCGATCAGTAATCCTCTCTTCGCTCAGTCCCCTACATGTAATCATATGATCCTCATGATCTTCAAATACCTGAGCACATCATCCATGCATCATAAAAAAGTAGTAAATTAGATATAAGAATTCATCCTAATAAACAAACTTGTGGTTTCAGTATGTATCTTTATGAAAAAACTGAACTGCGTAGGAAGCCAATGATATTCCATAATGTATTACCATACTAAATTGCTTATGATGGGTTAATACTCCATGGGATATAGATACAGAGATTTAAATGGAAAGACAAAAAGGAGCATAAAGCCTTTTCATTCAAGCATTGATACAAACAGTTGTTGGGCAGCCTCCTTGAACTGGAAATGGAAAAAAGAAAGGACGAACCTTCAGCTTGAGAATAAATTCAGAAGAAGCAGGAGCATAGATATCCCCACACCGCAAGAGAGATTGCATCGCATCCATTCAGTGTCCACCAACAGTAACAAGATCATATTACTATTCTGAACTGCTAGAAGATCTAGCTGAAGGAAAACTGCAGGAACGCTCATGTGCTGTGCTCGATTCCTGATGTGTGCGTAGGTGCAGGCAGTTCATGTTCGAGTTGTTGTCGCAGATCTTTGATTTCGCCACATTAGGAAGGGAGACAGGGGCGGCTAGACGTGGGCTGATGGCCGAGCGGCGGGCGGAGACCCGCGCATGAGAGTCCGGCGGCTTGAGGTGGCCACCATGGCGGGCATGGGGCGAAGGCGACGGCGAGGGGTAGAGGGCTGGAGGCGACGGCGAGCGAGGAGGAGCCGCGGCGGCGTCGAAAACATCCGTGAGGCGAGCGGCGGCCGAGGGTCAGGTGGTTTGGGGAAGTTGTTTTCTCGTCCGCGTGAGGGAGTTGTTTTTCTCGTCCGCGACAGGAGATTGGTCTCGTCTGTCGCCGCCGGGCTGGCCCGCGCCACCATCGAGACCCGGTCGACCTGCCTGGACCAGAGCTCGGATTAGCCGCACCTGTGGCAGTTCGTCGTGGCCGCCGCCGAAACTCGCAGGACCCGAGGGAGGAGATGTGCGGGTGGACGGGAAGGCGAGACCCGGCTTTGGGTGGCGCTGTGGCGGCGCATCGGGTGGAGCATGACGCGGAGGCGGGGCAGTGTTGGGAGGGGGAGGGGGAGGAGGAGCAGGACGGATGACGGTCGAAGGTCTAGGGCAGTGCGGGAGTGCCCTGGCCGTAACTTCCGCTGCTAACCATAGTTCGTGCGGGAGAAAACAGAGACCTTTGTTTACTGGAAAAAACGAAGGAGTCGGGATGATAGCGTGCGGTTATGCGCACACGGGAACGCAGGCTGAGACGAAGCCTGATTAGCATTTCGTTAACGATTTCGTTAACAGAGATTTTTAACCATTGATGATTTAATTAGACGGTTGAGATGATGAGTTGGATCTGCCCTTTCGTGATTTTAATAGTAAAGATAGTAACTGATACCATACCTGACTCTGTTTTCTGCAGGATATAGCATAACATAATTTGCAGGATACATCATAACATATATGACGATGCTTGCAGACGGAGGCCATACCTTAAACCCGCTACGGCGATCAAGCTGGAATCACGATGCCGTTGGCGCCGCCTGCACTGACGGTTGGGGAAGCAAATTCCAAGGCCAATCTACCCTGCTGTGGTGTGGGTAGGGGCAATCTTCATCCTCTGTATTTACATCAGCGGCGCCGTTGCCTTGACATACATACACCCTCTACACCCACCCTTACATCCCTGTTGGCCGCTCATGGTGTCTGCCGGCTCTGATGTTATTGGGTATCTACATGGCGCTGGTCAATGTGGTATTGGTACACATGACCCTGTTCCTGTCGAACGCCCTTGTTGCCCTGCGGGAAGCACTCGCCGAGATTGGTTGGTTTTGGGTCGGTCGACCTTGTTAAAAATATGAGTAATTTATCATAAAATTTTGTTAAAAGAAAAGCTAGGGAAACATGACTATCATAAAATAGATGAAACAAGACATGAATATAAAGATGAGACGGCGAAAGACATGTGCCATATGATTTAGAAGAGAACATATGTAGAGTCGTTCTATATACACAAGGCATCATATGGAGTGATGAACAGAAACGGGACATATCTAGAAGGGAAACTATAACAAAAAGTTACGGTACGAACTCAACGAAAAAGAACATGAGTACGTGATGAGTTGCAGCAGCAGTAGGGTTGGTGTTGCCGTTGTCGTTGGCCATGTTATCGAAGAGGTGTTCGACGTCGGGGAAGTAGTCGTCGTCCGGGAAGAGATCGTCGATGTCCTTGATGGAAGCCAGTAGTCGCGCTGAGCGCTCCCCAAAAACCTCATCGCCCTTCTCCCGTACAGGACTCGAAGAGACGGAGTTTCGGAGGCTTACTGTCCCGACCTACGGTGCACGGCACAAATAGGGATGTGGAAGAACGTAGCAGCAGCACAGAGAAAGAAATCGGTGGCGAGAGGAAGTTATGATGCGTCTTCTCTGGAGAGGAGCGACATCTTTTTTATAGGCGCAAGAGAAGCAGACGAGAGACCAACAATGGGAGCCGAAGAGAGCGAGGGAGACGAAACGAACAGACAGCAGCCAAAGAGTGTTGCGTTCGCTTTCAATATTCACTACATTAAAACGTTCAGCTTCCGAGTGACCTTTCGTATACTAGTCGTGCGTGGTAAAAATTTAGTTCGGCTCGGCTTATTCCCGTGGCGCATCGTGACGAGGTGGGTGGCGGAGGAGCAGCACGCGTGTATGTTTCTCTTGTTCTGAAGCTCATACATGTGTGGAAACATCCTCTCTTATAAAAAGGTTCAACTTTCACTAAACTAACAATGTGAGACTAAACATTTCCGTCTCTTACCTTGCACAAATAAACTGCATGGGCCTTTAAAATTTATTAGGAATTTTTTCAATTATATATTAGACTGGCCTAAAAATAGACAAAATTCCAGCAAACCTGTCATGGCGATAGACCTTCTTCTGGTTTAATTTGGCCAGCCGTGGATGGTCATCAAAATGTTTTACAGTCTTGGCATTCTGATTGCTGGCGTCCTTGCTTTCTGGTGGTGGCTTGCTCGGACGTACAGGAAATGCGCTTAGCCTCGCTCTTCTGTTAACAGACATTGCAACTCTGTTTATTACTACTCCATTCGTTTCTAAAAATAAGTATTTTAAAATTTTTTACTAAAGGTTCACATATAAAGCAAAATAAATGAATCTATGTTTTAAAATATATTTATATACATCCGTATGTAGTTCACTAATGAAATCTTTAAAAATACTTATCTTTAGAAAAGGAGGGAGTGCCAATATTCTTGTCTTAACTTTGTCTATGAATGAATTTATCTAAATACAAAAATATGAATAGATACATTTATATCTAAACAAATCTAAAATAAGAATTTTAGAATGGAGGGAGTATATATTTGCTTGTGTTCTTGTACAACTGATTTGTCTGTGTATTTTTGTTGCTGCCTTATGCGTCAACGTATAAGCTCTCTTTCGTAAAAAAAAAAAAAGAGAATAAAAAAATGTATTAGCTCTCTGTTCAGATACTTGCACTGCAAACCTAATCATATGCCAAAAGCCGGCAGTGCATGCGATGCTCTAACCGTTTTTCTCTGATACATTAACTAGCTTATTATTTGTCTACTAATACTTCACTCTAAAAGGATGATTGAGAAAGATCCAAACCATCTCAACCGTAAAACCACGTGATCAAATGATCCAAATCGTGCAATATTAAGCAGCAATCATGCCACGCAAGTACCCAGCACTGCCACCGATTACCATGATTAGGCTACTCATAGTGAAGAGTAATATATAATAGTATCATGCATACGTTACTATTGTATGATACCACCTTCATAATACATGCATAGCAACATAAACTAGTATCATAGATGATCTTATTTATTGACATGCATGATACATAGTAGCATAGCATTTAACATGTTACGGTATCTACCTATGTTACTCTAATCCTCTTTCTCTTCTTTAATTACTTACCACATCACCATGTTTGCTAGTCCCAAGACTATGTTACTAGCTATGATAACCCATTATGGCCAGCCTTAGCGCTAATGTCTCTCGGTATTATCCAGCAATCATGTCACTTGGAGTAATCAGAGGGATGTGCGTAGAAGTACCCTCACAAACATTGATCGTGTTCTTGCATCGGTGGACCGGGAGCTCAATCGCGCGGATTGCCTTCTTCAGGTGCTTTCTACAAACGTGTCGCACCGTGCACCTTTGAATCATTTCACGCAGGCGCAAGGGGGGCTAAAAAACGCTTCCAGTTTTAGCTACTCTAGGCTCAAGTTGGATGGTTTTGATGAGGCTGTCAAGGAGGCATAGGTGTGTGATCGTGGTAGTGTTGATCCCTTGAAAACCAACCAGATTCAGGCTCCTAGCAACAGTGGCGTAGCTAGGATTATATATCAGGGTGGTCCGGTTGACATTAAAAAAAATTACACAACAAATTTAACAAAACAACATGTGGACAAAGAATATATTCAGAGCACATATCAATAAAGTCATACATTCACGTAAAATATAACACACCTTATTTGTCAAGATACCGCCTTCTCAAGACAATGAACGTCTCAATTATTTCATCTTCATTAACTTGGAAGAAAGCATCTCGCTCGATGTATGTGACTAGGCAATCGTCCAAAAGACTATCACCCATCTTGTTTCTTAACTTGTTTTTAACCAAACTCATTGCAGAAAATGCTCTTTCAACACTTGTTATTGCCATGGGTAAAAGCAATACCAATTTTAGAAGCAAGTACACCAGAAGCAAGCAATATGCAGATTCCTTGCTAGTACTATATTCAAGCCAATGATGTTTATGCAACCAAAGAGGATTGAATTGCCGATTTCTGCCTCCAATTTTTCTGATTTCAAAATTATGAGCGTATGGTTTGAACGCACCTTTAAGAATATATGCTCTTCGAACAGCATCTTGATCATTGACAGGATAAGATGCAATGGGCAGCCTATCCCCCGGATCATGTGGAAGACGATTAATATCATAAGCGAGTGGCGGTGGCGGTGACGGGGGCGGTGGCGGCATTGAATTCAAAGTTTCTTCAACTACCCTCTCTTGCACTGGCTCTAGAGTTGGCTCTTCTGTCATGGCCGCCACCGACGTCGAAGAAGGAGATGCAAACGGAGGATCAACCCTCTTCTTTGTTGCGTGTTTCATAAAAAGAGATGCAATGTCTCCGTTCCTCTTCATTCTGTAACAATTCTACAATAAAAATAAGACCGGTCTATTAGGTTTGATTGGATACATAATAATCATCTGCAGTCAGGATTGTTTCAATCTGCAGTCAGGACTAAAGTTGTTTAAATTGTGAAATCAAATTATACTTTGAATAAAAAAGATGTAGATCATACTTTAAAGTGAGAGGAGATGAGAAAAAAAGATACAGTTCATACTGGGAATAGAAAAGGATGCAGATTAATGAGTTCCTGTTGTTCCTGATCTGAAGCACAAAACTGAATAAAATCAAGAGATGAGCTTGCTGGAGCCTGGAGAGAAGAAGCACAAAACTGAAGCACATCTTGCCGAAGAGAAAAAGTATACCAAAGGATGCAGATTAAACTGTTGCACAACCTGAACTCATCAATTCCTGCACAACTAACGCTGCAGCAGATCAAACTGCAGCAGTTTCAGTTTGAAGTGTGACCAGAAGAAACTACAGCAGATCACGCTTCTCTGAATTTTTCCAGCAGATCAAAACTGCTTCTAACTCCTGCAGATCAAAAGCACAATCACGCTTCTCTCCAGACTCCAGCAGATCAAAAGCAAACTCCTGCACAATATAGAGTGTACTGTGTACGTGATGCACCAAACTGCTGATGTGCGCATGTCGGCAACTGGCTGTGCGTCACCGGCGGCGCCTCGGCAAGTCGGCAGACGCTAGGGTTCGCTCGCCGAGTCGATCGCTAGCGACCTCGCGTCGGTTCGACTTGTTTTTTTAAGAGTTTGCGAGCGTATTGCGTACAAAATACGGAGTAGTCTTCGTATGTTGGGTTTGGGCCTTGACCGATGCAGATTTCTTATTATTTTTTTCTTGCTAATTTACATATATAGTGAGGTAATGGGCTAAATTACAGGGTGGTCCATGGACCATCCTGTCCACCCTGTGGCTATGCCACTGCCTAGCAATGACCGAACCAAAGGTGATGCTCATGCAGGCCAAAGACCTTAGTGCAACTCCAACGGGCCGACCCAAACAGACGACGATTCTGTCCGTTTTTGTCCGTTTGGGTTGATGAGGCGGATATGAACGTACGTTTCGATGTTTGGGTCAGCACATGCGTCCAACGTTGGCTCGACGCATTTTTGCCAACGTGCACTAATTAAACATTAAAAGCCGGCCACGAAGCCGGGCGTAGCACGGGCGCGCTCGTGCGCCTGGTGCATCGCCCTCTTAGCCTGAAGGTAGGCGACCTCCTGTGAAAGCATCGCGCGGGCATAGACGACGAGGTTGTCGCCGTTGTCGATGGTTGATGGGTCGTCGACGAGGAAACAGGGGGGTGGCGAGATGGGGACGGGGAGGGTTCTGGAAACAGATGGCCGAACCCCACTGCACGCTCAGATTTAAAAAGGCCGACCACGGTCGCTGACGTGTGGGCCCGAGGAGGACGGCCGTCATAAATTATGTTGACCGCGGTGGTTGGGGCGCACACCGAGGGGTTGCGCGCGCGTCCGCTCCGACGTATTTCAGTCCCAAATTTGGGCCGGAAATGGGTCGGCGCGGACGTGGAGCGGACTTGTTTCCAAAATGGGTCGGCGCGTTGGCCGCCTTTTGTGTCCGCGCTGACCCAAATGGACGACGGCGAACGAAATGGGTCGCCCCATTGGAGTTGCTCTTATAGAAAAGCAACACAAAAAAAACTACTCCCTCGGTTTCTAAATATAAAACTTTTTAAAGATTCCACTATGAACTATGTATAGATATATGCAGTTATATTTTAGGTTATATAGATCGAATATTGCTTTTGGCTCCCGAGCTCACTGGAGGCATTTAAATTCAAACTTCAAATTCAGTGAAAATTTGTATTTTAATGTTTCAAAAAATTCTGAAAAAAATACATAGATAAATAAAGGTATAATACACAAGTGTGTAAATTTTCAGAACAAAATACGTTGAAATGAGGGCTGTGCAAAAAAGACAAATCTGAGACTGTTTAACACATGTTACTATTCATCATTTCAGACCATGAATTTGTCTTTTTTGTACAGATCACGTTTTAAAGTATTTTGACCTGAAATTTTACACACATGTCAGTTACATCCTTACATACATGCATTTTTTTTCAGAATTTTTTGAACCATAAAAATTTGAATTTGAATTTTTCAAAAATAAAGGCCTACATGGCTCCCGGGAGCCAAAACGCCATTCTCGATATGGATTCATTCATTTTGTTCCGTATCTAATTAATAGTAAAAATTTAAAAGGTCTTATATTTAGGAACGGAGGAAGTAGAAAACAAGGAACTAGGATAGTTGCACACTTGATAATAGACTTGGTAATTGTGCTCACCTTAGAGCTAGCCCGCCCAAACTTTTCTTCCAAGCTCTACCACTGTGTGCACATTTACAAGAATAGGAGCATCTCCACCCGTTTTCTCTCCCACACGAGGCATTTTTCAGTCGGATGGGGTTGTGCCGACGTAATTTTTGGCTTAGGGGGCAAAGTTTTCGAACTGCGCCCCCACCCAAAAAGCGGCAAAACTCGTCTAGCAGACGCGTGGCGGCAGGAGATGACTCTACGACGATCACGGGACCGTGCCGATGAACGCCACGACGAGCAGGAGGAAGAAGCGCAGAAGGCGCTGCAGAGGAGGCAGGCCTCGTGGCACCGAGGGGGAGGAGGGGACGGCCACGCCGGAGCTGGCAGGCGTCGTGCCGTCATTCGCTCCTCGCCCAGCTCGCGTCGTCGTCCGCTCCTCGGCAAGCTTGAAGGATACACAGGCGGCGAGCTCCGCCCCGCCCCGGACGCCGTGAACCGCGTGTAGCTCCGCCATCTGCGGGTTGACAAGGGTGCGACGAAGCTCCTCGAGCACGGACGCATCGTCGGCTCTTCGTTGGGGTGAGTGCTGCCACCACGAGGCGCCATGGATGGACGGAGACAGCAAGAGCGAGCTCCGCGCTAGGGCGGCACACGCGAGCGCGCAGGCAGCGCTCCCTCTGCCCTGGCGGCGCCTCGGATGGCCTCCGGTCGCACCTAGTGCCATGTGCGGTTGCTTCCCTATGCGGTTGGTGGGAGAGAGGAAAGAGAAAAGAGAGGAGAGAGAGGGGTGGGTGGCTGACCTGGGCCAATTAGATTGCATCAAAATAGAGCCGGCACTCCGAGTTGCCCCCCGAGATCCTGGGTTTGGGTTAGGATCGTCGGTCGTAATTTTGACCAAGTCCGACACTATTTGAGCTCGTGGGGACGCAATTGGTTTTTTTTTCGTTCGCGAGCGTTAAAAATGCTCATGAGGGGCTTCCTGAAGGGACGGGTGTACATGCTCTAAGCAATCAACAAATGAAAGTGAAATGAGCATACAAATCACTAGATTACACATGGAACAGGGTACATGTGGAGGGATGCTCGCAAAAAGTCTCAAGCCGAGTGACATTACAATATGATGACTCACCCCCAAGCTAAATGAAGGTGCACCTACTCCTATGTTACAAGGATGTCACAGAGCTTCATCAAGTAGTGTGGCATGTCGATGGCAAAAGGCATGCAAGTAAAGGTGTTACGTCAAAGCCATGCAAGGGGTGATATAGGCAACTAAACTCCATTCGAGGGATCTCCAATAACTCGTCTCGGTCACGAGCGAATCTCTCTAGATGTAACAAGACGGTAAAGGTCGTCGGCGATAGAAACTTGCATTACCCGCGAATGTATGCATGCGAAGTTGGGGCAGGGGCCTTCTCCCATGCCGCCAAACTGGCATATCCAACAAACATGTGGGTGCAATACGGAGCTACAACGTGCCTATCCACGGTATGATTGTACATCGTCATAGCACGACCTACTTGATACTCCTTTGAAATAAGAATCCCGCTTACCTCCATCACCATATTACACGGAGTAAGTGTCGTTGGGTCTCGATACTTTAGTTTAACTAAGACATCTTGGAAACCAGAAGCATGGGTTAGGAGGACATCTCTCGCGGCCGAAGACTCCACATAAAGTCTCGAAGCCCCCATAGAAGTATATACACGAGCCTCCAACTCAGCCACTCTCACCCCAACATAAAACATCTCTCCATCACTCAAGTCACCTTGAACCTCAATGCAGACACCTCGCCCTTGGCAAAAACGACCTTCGTCAACTTTGGACTTCTTCACTAGAAAAAAGAGCAGTCCTCTTCATAGGCTCTAACTCCTCTGTTAATGTGACTTGCCTTGGAAAAACCTTGAGCAAGATGCTAATGCCTCATGTGTCTCAGAGCACGACGTCACCTTAGTGGCAAGCTCACGATGCACGTTGGAGAGAGATGACTCCATTAAATGCAATTTTTCCTTGGCGTTGTCACATTGCTATGTCCCTGATGCCCACTTGGACTCGACAAGATCCTTCTCACACTTCTCCTATTGAAGTTAGTATAGAAATACTCTACTTGGACCTTGATGATGGGGTTTCTCTCCACATAGGGAGCAAGTTCCTCAACACGCGCCCCCCGAGCATGTTTTCCCAACCGGCCCATGAAACACACTGCTCTCTGGTTTTCACCTCGTTTTAGGAAAGTCCTAGGATGTTCTATTCCGTGTGGTTTCCATTATTTCTTCCATTTTTGTTTCTTCTTTTTTGTTCCCCTTTGGGATTTTCCAAAAAAACATATTTTTCTTTGCACCTATTTCTTAGTTTTGAAACATTTTACAAAATTAATGAATATATTCAAAAGTATGAATACTTATTTATTTCATGAACACTTTTCAAACTAGAGACTTGTTTTACTGTTTTACAACATTTTTTATTCCGTGGGCGTTCTTATAATTATTTATTTATTTTTTAAAAAGTCATGACCATTTTCAAAAGCTCATGAACGAGTTATAAATTCATGATTTGTTTAACAAAAATCATGAAAAAGTTTTAAGCCCGTGAACATCTTCATACCTAAGGGTTTTTAAAAAAAACCTACTTAACTATTTTGTTTCATGGCTATTTTTATAAAAATCAAAAAAAAGTCATTGGTCGTTTTCTTCCCTGAGCTAGCCGAGAAAAATTAAACGGGCGAGCCAGCCATCCGACCTAACGACGAGGCCCAATGCTCGTTCTTGGGCATTTTGACGAGCGCCTAATAGGAGAAAAGCAGCCGGTAGCCCATTCGAAAAGAGAAAACTTGCACCGTCTGCCCGCCGATTTTTCTTTTTTTAATATAAAAAAACTCCTCCCGCAGATGAATCCGAATATTCCTCTCATGGTTCGGATGCGTACGCCCTTTCCCCTTGGCCACGACGATTCCTTGCTGTAGCTGTCCAAGATCCCTTCCCTCCCCATCGCTCTCTCTTCTTCCACCTCGCCGGCCGGCATTCTCCTTGGATCACGTCGCGGCACGGCAACGGCAATGGTGGTCTCGTACACGCAGGAGCACGTGTACCTCCACCCCTGGCACCGCGTCACCGCGGCGGCGTGGCGCAAGTTCACCGACCCGGCGGCGCGCGCCGCGCCGCTCTCCCACATCCTGGACGTGCAGACGCTGTCCCGGGGCGTCGACCCGCGCGCCGGCCGGCTCCACGCCGTGCGCGCCATCGCGGGCCGGACTCCGCCGCTCCCGTTCCTGCTCCGCCCGCTCGCCGCCAGCGCCGGCGTCGGCGACGTGGTGCTCTGCGTGGAGCGCACCTCCGTGGACGCGCCCGCGCGCGCCATGCGGGTGGTCTCCCGCAACGCCACCTTCCGGCGGCTGGTGGACGTGGAGGAGCGGTGCAGCTACGCGCCCCACCCGGAGCGGCCGGACGAGTGGACGCTGTTCACGCAGGAGACGAGCATCCGGTGCGCGCCGCTTGCGGCCGTGTCGGCCACGGTCGCCGAGATGGTGGAGCGGCGGTGCGCGGAGAGCTTCTTGCAGAACGCGGCCAAGGGGAAGGAGGTCGTCGAGAGGATCTGCGACGGCCTCGCGCTCGCGGACCGCGTGCCAGGACCCTCCCCGGCCGACGGAGAAGAACAGTAGTGGTAGGGACATAGCATGCTCGGTCTCTGTTGCTGATGTGTAAATACTGTAAATTCACGACGTCCACTGATCAAATTCTGTAAATTCACAATATCCATTGTTCAAATTGCCGGACCTGTCACGCTCTTGGCAGCTTCCGCTCCTGATGTTCAGTCCGGATTTGGTGCTAGCGCGCGCGGTGGCAACAGCTGCGCCAAGCAGTAGCAGGAGCCAAATCATCATCACGCGTGTTCTTTCACAACATCTCTAACAGACTTCTTATAAGCCGACCAATTTACATTTCGGAAAAACGACATTGCAAGTCGACGCGGACAAAGACGAAGTCAAACCCCGTAAAATAAACTTGTAATAAAGATATTCGTAAAAAATGTTTTTTATGGATCGGCTACGTGGGTATGTGCTCGAGCGCTTCCGTCGTCCTCATCCTGTCGTTGGAGTTGAAGGCAAGCAGGCCAGTGAGGACCTCACGTCCGGCTTCCGAGAGCTCCTCGAAGAACTCCAAATCAAACTTTTCCATAGAGCTGATCTAGCCTCGCGGCTTGTACATCTCGGCGAGCAGCTGCTCCTCCGTCTTCGTCTTCACCGGTTCGTCGGCGATGGTGTCGGAGCTCACATACCGCGACGGGGCGACGTCTCTGTCCACGGGCGTCGCCGGGGCCGCCCGCAAAGTCGGCCAGCTCCAAGCCGCTCGCGCGGCTGCCCGCGCCGCCCGTTACGCCGCGCCCGAGCACCGCCCACTCTTCGCCCTTGTCGGCATGCTCTTCGCCGCCATCGTTTTCTGCCTCGTCGCCCCCTCCGGCTACGGCCTCGGCACCGCCGCCCCCTACTCCTCCTCCTGGCGCACCGCCGACGTCTCCAGGTCGCTCACCCGCTTCTCCGTCGATCCAGCCGCGCACAATCCCGCTCGCCAGTTCGTGGCCGGCAAGGTGCCCCTCGGGCTCAAGCGGAAGGGGTTGTGCGTCCTCGTCACCGACGGCGCTAGCTTCATGTGCAGCCACCTCGTGGACCACCTGGTGGCGCGCGGCGACAACGTCTTGGGAAGGGCGGGGCAACGTCCGAGGCGGCGCGCAGTGGATGTGGACGACGGACACGAAAGTTTCCGGGGCAGTTGGGCTCCCGCCAACTCCTTTCACTCAATACAGGGCACCGTAGAAACGTACGTGAAAACTGTGTTTTTACAGATCGGGAGGAGCTTTTTACCGTGCCCCTAAAAAAATTACAAGTCGGATTCGTTTACGGGTTCTATTCGGACCGCTTTTTCTGCCTAAAACTGCAAACCGACGGTTATTTTACAGTTTCGTGAGCCATACGGGGTGTGCTAGATATGCTCTTATAGACCATCCAATCATTGATTCGTCAAAAAAATTCGATCCAGTCGGATCTCTTAAACCGATCTCAAACGTCCGGCTGACCGGCACCCCTCATATCTATCCCAAATATGGGACGGCTAAGGGGAGCCCAAATGCGCCCGGGCACTCCCGTTACGTTGGCTTGGCGGCGTGAACCCATGCAAAATTGTCCAAAAATCCGACGGTCCAACGAACGCCTCCTCCGTCACCGTAGTGTGATCGTCGCATCGGCGGGCCATGTAATCCTAGCCCGACTATTTAAGCTGACTGCCGACATCCGAACCCTACCCTTCCACATTTTCCTCCTCCCATCCGCCGCAGTCGTGAGCCATGCCCCCACGTTGTCGCCACTACATGATGCGGAACCAGCTTTGGTTCCTTGAGCAGGTCCGGATCCGGAGGGGAGCCAGGCTACCTCAGGATCCGGAGGGGAGCCAGGCTACCTCAGGATCCGGAGGAGGAGGTGAAGAAGGAGGAGGAAGAGAAGGAGGAGCAAGAGCTGGTGAAGAAGGCGCTGATGTTGGGTGTGGGGGAGAAGGAGCATGCTTCCGCGGAGGAGGATGTGGGGAGGAGGACCAGGCGCCGGCGAAGGAGGAGGTTGAGGAGGAGGAGGCGTCACTGATGGAGGAGGATGTATATCTTCGGATGGAGCAGCAAGCCATCCTGAAATCTATCCATTCAAAGTCGGCCGCAGAGGCATGGCGTCTTTGTCGACAACAGATGAAGGTGACGCGGGCTGCGACACAGGCCGCGCATGGCTGTGGTGGACGGGGATGCGGTCGTGACGCAGACTACACAGGCCGCGCATAGCTGTGGTGGACAGGGATGCGGTCGTGACGCAGACTGTGACGGACAAGGATGAGCTTGAGCCATCTCCGACAACAAAGATTAGGATTAGGATAGCACGTAGTATTTAGGATTTTTTTTTCCGCATGCTTTGTATGAATCTAAGAAATTAAATATGAAAAAGTTTAATGTGGACAAACAGATTTAAGGGTTGATTGGTTGTTATCCATGAACGTAACTGAATGTGTTGGCGGACGTTTGAGGGTCGAGATTTACAAACCGTAGGTTCTTTCATAGGGTAGTAGTGGTGATGACTAGGAGAAACTAGAGCCTTCTTGTAGTGCGCCGCGTGTTGCCCCCGTGCCCGTGCAGCCGTGCTAAGTGGCCGGCTGTGACTGTGAATAGCCGACGACCAGATCACACCACACGCGCTAGGAGAAGATTCAGGATCGCCGCGTCTACTCCAGTAGACACGAGCGGTGAGCGGCATCCCGTCCGAAAGAAGAGCAGCAGAGCAGCTGTGGCCAGTGCGCCGTTGGATTACCACTGAATGAAGGCTAGCCGAAAGACGATTCTACTTTACAGGGTACTCACAAAAGATATTTCTGCCTTTTTTTGAGTGGTATATTTCTGCCTTTGGGGACACATATGTTCGGTCCCGGCCAGCCATACCATTCGATTCGCTACTATGCTTGCTTCATAGCTTGGTGACGTGTTGAGTGATTAACAATCCAAACGTACGCATCAACGGACCGGCCGGGCGTTCTTCGGTCCTCACGCACTCGAAGCTAGCTTGCTAGGATATTATTCGTCGACGGAGGGAAAACGGCCCTGCAGGAGAATCCCCGCGAGCATTAGAACCTCATTGACGTGTCGGCCAGTCGAGCCGCACACGTGCCACCTTTCTTCTAGACATGCGCCAGCCTCTCAACAAAAACCTTGCGTACGTGGCACCCGGCACTTCGTTAAACTAAGCTGGAATCATGGCAAAGCAAGTGACCCGACGAGGCAAGCAACCACGCACAGAAAAACACCGGTCTGAGTTAAATTAAGCTACTCCAGAACCATAGCAAATCCAATGATGCAACGAACCAATCAACCATGTCAAGTATGAAAAACACCGGTTTGCGTTGGCTGGTGGCCGGTCGGGAGGTGGTGCGGACCGGTCAAGAAGGCTGTCGGCAGCGTGCACATTTAATCATCGTCGTCACGGGCACCAGCCGCCTCCCAACCTCCGCAATCAGCATAGCTAGGCAGGCAGCAGCCGTGTGTTTTAGAACAAGTACAATAGTATAGTCAGCTGTTGGCTATAAGCCATTATCATGTCATCTATAGCTCACCTTATAGCCAACATGTACAATAATTCATTACAAAAGTGTATTACTTCTTTATTATATGGTTCACCTTTCATACTCATAAAATGCCTAAAAGCATGTGTTAGAGCTGGCTTTTAGCTAAGAGTCCGCTTACCTTCTCTTTCCTCTAACTAAATAAAAATATATTAGTTTATTTCTTATAACCAGCTGACTCAGCTCTATTATACTTGCTCTTAGCGGTCCCGGCCTGCCGCGGAAATGATACGGCCGCAAAATGTCTGCGACGCTGGGTTAGTGCGGCCGCTGCCCCCGGGCTGGCCGAGAGATAGATAGGATATGCTTATCCAGTTCGCTGCTGCTGTACTGTCTGATCCTGATTGTCCGCTGCACCCTACCGAATTCAGCACCACAAGACTAAGCTAATCGAACCGTATTTTACATGTTTAAAAAGGGCCAGTACGTAGCAGCTAGCCGGTACGCGTAGGGAGAATGGCCCGGCCGTGCGGTTGGAACGATCCACGAGTTTGCCATGTCGACACTCAAACTGGATCGTGGTATACAATTTTGTATTCTCGTCCACCGATTTTCTATTGGGAAGGAGAGGAGAGGATAAACGAAGGGCGAGGGCTGAAGGGAGGTACGGCCGGCCCGTGCTAATCCGGACAGCTCAGAGCGCGGACAAGGACAAGGACAAGGGCGGGGCGCCGAGCCAGCTTAATTTTCATTTTGTCCCGACCCTGAGCCGCAACGTGCGGGCTATGGCATGGTACGTAGTACGTATGGAAGAAAGAAGCCGCGACGACGCCTTCCATGTTTCGCCCGGCTCCGGTGGTTTCCTCCCATATTCCCAGCCACCTTCCCAACTAGGAGTAGTCAGCTTCGGGCGGCGGCTACTTGCTCCCCCCACACGGCGCGGCCGGCCGTGCGGGGCCAACCAGCACACGACACACACGGACATCCCGTCCGTGCCCCCGAAGCGCCACCTGACCATCCTACCCCTCCCCCCACGGCCCGCCCCGCACCTACGCACGACATACGTACGTGCTCCGGCCGGCGCCCCTCTGGATCCATCCAGCCTAGCTCACGACCCGCGGCCACGGGCGGCGCACGTCGCTCACGTTTCTTCCATGGCGGGAGGGAGAGCATACCGGCCGTCGCTTTTGGACCAAAACGGAGGGCAGCGTCGCCAATTCACGCCACGCGAGGCCAAAACCGGAAATCCCAACCCAGGACGCGGAGACGGCAGCTGGGCAGGTCGTTATCGCGTCCTCGGGGGAGCGCTTCGCCTCGCCTTGCCCCGATAAAAAGGGGCCCCGATCTCCCCTCCATTCCCCACGCCCACCCAATTCCCCTCCCCTCTCCTCTCCTCTCCTCGCATCCATCGGCCTCCCGATCTCTCCCACACCGCGCACGACGTCCGGCGCCGATCAACCAACCAACCGACCAGCCAGCCAGCCCGGACGCCTCTGGCCGCGCGTGCGTGCGTGTTCGACATACCATGGCGCAGCGGGACCACAAGCAGGAGGAGCCGACGGAGCTGCGGGCGCCGGAGATCACGCTCTGCGCCAACAGCTGCGGCTTCCCCGGCAACCCGGCCACGCAGAACCTCTGCCAGAACTGCTTCCTGGCCGGCCCGGCGTCCACGTCGCCGTCCTCCTCCTCCTCTTCCCTACCGGGCGCGTCCGTGTCGACCCCCGTGCTCGACAGGCCGAGGCCCGCGCCGGTGGACGCGGAGCTGGCGCACCCCGCCGTCGACTACCGCGCTACGGCGACGGAGGCGAAGCCGGCGAGGACGTCGGTGAACCGGTGCTCCAGCTGCCGGAAGCGGGTCGGGCTGACGGGGTTCCGGTGCCGGTGCGGCGACGTGTTCTGCGGCGAGCACCGGTACTCGGACCGGCATGGGTGCAGCTACGACTACAAGGCCGCCGCCAGGGACGCCATCGCCCGGGACAACCCCGTGGTGCGCGCCGCCAAGATCGTCAGGTTCTGAGCAGAAAAAGGATCAAGAATTCGGAATTCCAGCCGGGGCCAAGACAGGAATCATCTCAACGAAAACCCAAGCCGCCGTGGTCCGGCCGTGCGCCGTGCGCTAGTATTATGCTGTTGTTCTTCGGAGTGTTTCCCTTTAAGAAAAAAAGAAACTTTATTTATTGGAAATGGGCGGTAAAAGATGTGGACGGGAAGGAAAGAATAGCGTGTGTAATATCGACGGGTGGTTGAGGCGGAGGAGCCAGCAATGAAATGGATTGGATATGTGTATGTGTATGTGAACTTTCCACATTATTCAATGCGGCTGTCCCATTTGCATTTGACATTACGTTTCGTTTCATCCCGCACAGAAATACTCTTGCTGCCATGATTGATTGCTCAATCATTGAAGGAATCAAAATGAGTAGAAGCAGCGGCCTGATTGCCAAGCATTTCGGTCCCTATAACATATTTAAGTGATTTTTGTTTTTGCGGGGACTTTAGGTGAGGTATTTAAATTGGAACGGGTGGTACTCTGTGTTCGCTTTCGCGTTTGTTTGGCCAGGTCCATCGTCTACACGCACCAGCACCACTCCATTATAGCAAACGCATTTTTGTGGCTTGGTTGATGATTATTCCTCCAGACAAAATAAAATACGCAGGGCGTAAAGCAGGGGCTAGAACGCTCGGTGCGATTTTTAGTGGGTGGGAATCGATCGCGGTGTGGTTGGGCCGTGGTGGCACGGGTTGCTATCGTGGACGCCGCCACATGGCCCTCTCTTCTTTTCTTCCTCCTGCCTGCTCGTGATGGGCCGGTCGTCTTTTCCGATTGCTGACTCCTTCCTGACTCGTCCTTTTTTTTTGTCTCAAAAAAAAAAAAAAACTCATCCTCTTTTTGTTGTTGATTAGTCCTTGGCCTGTCTGGTGATGGTAGGCGAGTTGTATTTCTTGTTCACGCCTGCGTTAAGACTTGGTATATATGGATCCTATCGGGACTGGCACCTCCTTGTTCTCGTTCATCTTTTCTCGTGGGAGGACTGTGATTGTACTGGCAAGTGGCAACTGGAGCCTTTGATGATCACTGCACTGTGCTGACAAAGACGAAACATGAAAAATCCTGTGTGGAATCTGCAGATCGGTATCTATGTGCACCGAGAACTCCTGACGAGATGAGCACGCGGCGAACAGCTGAGGCTCATCCTCGAGGAAACATTTGGCAAGAGGATCAGCGTTGACAAAAGCAGGGACAGGATCGGTTCTGAATACCGTGAATTGCACTCCCGGGTTTGAAGTCGATGGCGACAGGACAAAGGCCATTTTTCCACTCCAAACAGTAGGACTGGATCGATATGTTGTTGTCTGTGCGAGTCAAACCGAACGCCAAGGTTTTTATTTTTTTTAATCTTTGAGCTGAACCGAATCCCAACTCTTTCTGTGGAAGCTCGTCCAAAATTGTAGTCGTCACAAGCCACGTTCGCCCATTTACGAGGCACGGCCCAGAATGTTTCTAGAGCGGCGCGCATCGGGGCACCATTTGTCACGAAGTTAATTCTAAAAAAAAGCTGTTAGAGCCGTAAAAGAATGACCCGTAAAATACGTTTACATGTCGCTGCCAATCAATTTTGCTTGCGGGACGATTTCACGGATCGAAAATCAGACCCTATATATAAAATTGTAAAATAAAAAAAAATGTTTGTGGATGAAACTACATCATGGTTCTTCATCAAAATATATCATGGTTCTTCATCAAATTACATCATTGTTCATCAGCAAACTACGTCATTTCTTCATACTACTAGGTAGGGAGGGGGACTGCGGGCTGTGCAGCATACCCGAGCCTAGGCTACCAAAAATGACGGTTGCGACGGCGACGACGCGACGAGGAAACCGGAGGAGCTCAGTCCTCGTCAGAGTCGGTATCGAGGTCGATCCATATCTTGTCCAGCTCAGCCTTCATGACGCTTAGGTCCGCCTCCTTGGACGCGCTCGCCTGCGACGCTGTGACGCCTTGCTCGAGGAAGATCTGCTCAATCTCGAGCTCGCGGCGGTGGCGTGCGGCGACCTCCTCCGCCCCCTCACCGAGCGCTCCATGATGGCGCGCATGAGGTGATCCTCCTGCCCGGGGGGAGGTAGTCCTCGGGGCCGATGCCCCCTCCACGTGGCGGGACGACGTTGTCCTAGAGCTTGAGGACCAGCGGCCCGATCTCCTCCGGCCTTCTCTTAACCGGAGTGATGGTCCGCGAGGACGAGGCGCTCGCGGACAGACTCCCAGCGGTAGAGGAATCAGAGGAGCCAAGGCGTCGGGCCGCGAGCTCGCGCTCGGACTACTCGAGCTCGCAGCGTTCGAAAGTCGGCGACCGTACTTCAGCCACCTCCACAATCCCCACTTGCATGCGGCGGCGGAGGTGCGGCGGCCGCAGCGCTTGGTGTCATCCCCTTCATTTTCGTGGCCGTCCATGGTCGGGACAACCCGCTATAGATTTTTTGACTCGCCGACATCGAGAAATTAGGGTGGAGTGGGAGATGAATCGCGACGGAGCTGCAACGACGGAGAATAGGGTTTGACCTGTATCCGAGCAGTGAAACCGCATATATGCCGGCTGTAGGGTTCTTTTTTCGGGCCATTGTAAACAATTTACGGCCCGGATGTAGGATATGGGTCTGTTTTGACTAGCAAACCGGGTCAAACCCGTATACTCGCCGAAATTATCTGGGTTCGGCCCTTTTAGGGTGTGTGCTAGAGCTTTTACGAAAGCGTGTCACTGACCGCCCGAGAAATGCTATATTTAATGGTTACCCTGAGAAACATTCTCAGTGGAAAGGGAAAAGCGCAAACTCTGCTTTAGGTTTTGGACGCACGGTTTAGAATCTAGATTCGAAGATCTTGATTAAAAAATTCAACAGTGAAATCTGTTCACGATTTTAGAAGCACGGTGTAAGACCTAGATTCAGAGATCTCGACATAAAAAATCGAACAAAGAAACTGTTTGAGATTTTGGATGTATGGTTTAAGACATAAACCGGTTTGAAAGAACAACTGTATGAAAAAAAAGACTAAAGTTTCACGTTACGACAAGAGGCCCACATACTATACTCTCTCCATCTCAAAAAATTTGTCTTAGATTTATCTAGATATGAATGTATCTAGTCACGTTTTAGTATTTTGAAACATCCATTTCAAGACAAACCTAAGACAAAAATTTGAAGACGGAGAAAGTACATCACTTGTCAGCATCAAAGAAGGTGGGGAGTGACCTTAATTAGTGATTTCGTATAAATGGCTGATTGCAGTTCCTTCTTAGCGCTCGCATATACATGCGATGCCCTTTAGCGAGGATGCGGACAGTTTGCTTTGAGAAATCTTCGAAGCGGTTGTGAGGAGGTTTTGTTTCCATTTCTTTTTCTTTTCTCTATGTATTGTAGGCTTACCACTTTAAGATCTGTTTCATTTTCCTCTTATATATTTTTCTATTTTTAGTTATTGTTATTTTCACTACACTCTGAGCATTTTTTTAATGGATGTAATATTGGCTTTTAGGCAGACAATGCATTTATTTTTAGTACACATTCAATATTATTAAATACACATTAAATATATTTTTTGAATGCACGTTGAATATTTCGTAAATGCACGGTGAATGTTTTATAGATGCACCATGTAAAGTTTTTAATACACGGTGAAACATTTTCTAATAAATGCTCCAATTCATTAATATTTTGAACATTGTCTTGAATTATTTAATAAATGGGTGTATATTTGAAAATAATCAACATTCTTTAATTGTATGGTCATTCTATTTAGTGCTATGAATAATTTACAAACGATGAACATTTATTTATTATTTTGTAAACATTTTCAAGTTCTGAAGAAAAAAAATCCGAATTACATAGAAGGGCTTTTTAATGTATAAGTTGAAAGTAGTAACAAAGGGGCAATTTTTTTTTTAAAAGACATTGCAGCTTAGTAAGGGTGTGAACTCCTAGTCGGCATTTTCTATTTGGCGCCACTGCCGTCAGTTAACATGCAGTTTTGTTAACAGGCCCTTGTGGCGTTCGACCTGGACCGACACATCTAGGCGCTTGTGATTTTTAAGCCTTTTTAAGTTTTTTTTTTCAAAATTCTATTAGCTTATTTGAATATTGATGAACTTTTTTAAAATTTCGATGTATGTTTGTAAGATTGATGAACTTTTTTGAATATCGACGAACTTTTTTTGAAATTTGATGAACATCTTTTTCAAAATGAATGAGCTTTTTAAATTTATGAACATTCTTTTCAGTTCAATGAACTTTGTTAAAAAATACATGTACGTTTTTTATTTTTATGATTTTTTTCAAATCTGCTGAACTTTTTAAAAATTTAATGAACTTTTCCTAAATTGGGTTTACATTTTGTCATTTTCAATGAACTCTTTTTCAATTGGATGAACTTTTTTTAAAATTGATGAACCTTTTTTAAAGATATGAACTCTCTTTCAAATGGATGAACCTTTTTTCTTTAAATCTGTAAACTTTTTTATTTTTTATTTTTAAAAAGTAAATAAGTAACTGAAAAACACTTTAGTGGACCTGCTCATGCTAGCAGCGCTGCTGACGCTGGATCGTTAACGGGCACGTGCAACGCTGTAGAGGAGCTCCCTTCCTAGTTGGCCCTGAAGGCGCTGATTAAGGGAAGTGGCGCTCACAGTAGTCTCTCGTAGACCGGACCATGAATGCGACCCAGACGGGAATTATATTCTGTAGCACAAAAAGGTACCAAAAAACTATGAAAATTATAGGAATTGAACACGCAACCATTGGCTATCACCAGACCTACTTAGCGCTAGTGGTTGAACTAATCGCGAGCATCATAAGAACCATTGCAGCCGCGCTATTTATTGCACAGAATATTGTACAACTTACTTTATATCTTAGATTTTTGAATTTCTTGAATACAGTTTGAGAAAACATTATTTCTTTGGAAAAATGTGAGCAGCATTTGCAAGTTCTCAGATTAAACGAAAAGTTCACAGACATCTACAAAAAGTTTGTCTATTCAAAAAACAAAATCACATAATCAAAAGAAATTCATGTATTCAAAAAAGTTCATGAATTATAAAAAATGAAGTTGAAAAAGTTAAAGAAGTTTTCAAATAAGTTTACGGATGTGAAAAAGGGATCAGCCGCCTCCTAGCCGCCCGATTAGTCAGCGCTACACCGTTGGATGAAACTTTCGGGCTATCTAACTTTCACGCACACTTCTCCATGTCCCCCGCACACATCTGTTTGTACTCCCATCGACACCTAACCAAAAGCGTTTTCCATCATCATTGTCGTCGTCGCAACGGCAACTCATCTTCCTCATGGAAATAACTGCAGCACCCGCCTTCCTCAAGCAAGATGGTTGTCCGACGTCGTCGTCATCGCAGCAGCACCGCTGGCATTGGAGAAGCGACATCCTCATTGGAGTAGTAGCTGCCGTCTCGAAGCAGCATCGTCGTCGTCGTCGTGGAGGCACGTGGCGGATATCGTTATTTTCTCACCTTCACTGACGATTTGAGTAGATATGGTTATGTCTACTTGATGAAGCACAAGTCTGAAACATTTGAAAAGTTCAAGCAATTTCAGAGTGAAGTTGAAAATCATCGTAACAAGAAGATCAAATTCCTACGGTCTGATCGTGGGGGTGAATATCTGAGTTTCGAGTTTGGTGCTCACTTAAGACAATGTGGAATTGTTTCACAGTTAACACCGCCTGGAACACCACAACGTAATGGTGTATCCGAACGTCGTAATCGTACTTTATTAGAGATGGTGCGATCTATGATGTCTCTTACCGATTTGCCGTTATCGTTTTGGGGTTATGCATTAGAAACAACTTCATTCACTTTAAATAGGGCACCATCAAAATCCGTTGAGACGACACCATACGAACTGTGTATGGCAAAAGGCCATAGTTGTCGTTTCTTAAAGTTTGAGGATGTGATGTTTATGTCAAAAAGCTTCAGCCTGAAAATCTGAAACCCAAAGCGGAAAAGTGCGTCTTCATAGGTTACCCAAAAGAGACAGTTGGGTACACCTTCTATCTCAAATCCGAGGGCAAAGTGTTTGTTGCTAAAAACGGAGCTTTTCTCGAGAAGGAGTTTCTCTCGAGAGAATTGAGTGGGAGGAAGATAGAACTTGACGAGGTTGTCGAACCTCTCATCCCTCTGGATGGTGGCGCAGGACAAGGGGAAACCTGTGTCGTTGCGACGCCGGTTGAGGAGGAAGTTAATGATGATGATCATGAAACTCCGGTTCAAGTTTCTGTCGAACCACGCAGGTCGACGAGACCACGTGCTGCTCCAGAGTGGTACGGCAATCCCGTCTTGTCAATCATGTTATTGGACAACAATGAACCTGCAAATTATGAAGAAGCAATGGTGGGCCCGGATTCCAACAAATGGCTAGAAGCCATGAAGTCCGAGATAGGATCCATGTATGAGAACAAAGTGTGGACGTTGGAGGTACTGCCTGAGGGCCGCAAGGCTATTCAGAACAAATGGATCTTTAAGAGGAAGACGGACGCTGACGGCAATGTGACCGTTTATAAAGCTCGACTTGTGGCAAAGGGTTTTTCGCAAGTTCAAGGAGTTGACTACGATGAGACATTCTCACCCGTAGCGATGCTTAAGTCCGTCAGGATCATGTTAGCAATAGCTGCATTTTTCGATTATGAAATCTGGCAGATGGATGTCAAAACGGCGTTCCTTAACGGTTTCCTTAAGGAAGAATTGTATATGATGCAACCCGAAGGTTTTGTCGATCCTAAGAATGCTAACAAGGTGTGCAAGCTCCAGCGATCCATTTATGAACTGGTGCAAGCATCTCGGAGTTGGAACAAGCGCTTTGATGAGGTGATCAAAGCATTTGGGTTTATACAAGTGGTTGGAGAATCTTGTATTTACAAGAAAGTGAGTGGGAGCTCTGTGGCGTTTCTAATATTATATGTGGATGACATATTGCTGATTGGAAACAACGTAGAGTTTTTGGAGAGCATAAAGGATTACTTGAATAAAAGTTTCTCTATGAAGGACCTAGGAGAAGCTGATTACATTCTAGGCATTAAGATCTATAGGGATAGATCAAAACGCCTGATAGGACTTTCACAAAGCACATACCTTGATAAAGTTTTGAAGAGGTTCAAAATGGAACAGTCCAAGAAAGGGTTCTTGCCAGTTTTACAAGGTATGAGATTGAGTAAGACTCAGTGCCCAGCAACTGATGAAGATAGAGAGCATATGCGCTCCGTCCCCTATGCTTCAGCCATAGGTTCTATCATGTATGCAATGCTGTGCACTAGACCGGATGTTAGCCTGGCCATAAGTATGGCAGGTAGGTTCCAGAGTAATCCAGGAGTGGATCACTGGACAACGGTCAAGAATATCCTGAAGTACCTGAAAAGGACTAAGGAGATGTTTCTCGTGTATGGAGGTGACGAAGAGCTCGCCGTAAAAGGTTACGTCGATGCAGGCTTTGACACAGATCCGGACGACTCTAAGTCGCAAACCGGATACGTATTTATTCTTAATGGGGGTGCGGTAAGCTGGTGCAGTTCCAAGCAAAGCGTCGTAGCAGATTCTACATGTGAAGCGGAGTACTTGGCTGCCTCGGAGGCGGCTAAGGAGGGTGTCTGGATGAAGCAGTTCATGACGGATCTTGGAGTGGTGCCAAGCGCACTGAATCCAATAACCTTGTTCTGTGACAACACGGGTGCCATTGCCTTAAGCAAAGGAACCACGGTTTCACAAGACACATCAAACGACGCTTCAACCTCATCCGCGACTACGTCGAGGGAGAGGACGTAAATATATGCAAAGTGCACACGGATCTGAATGTAGCAGACCCGCTGACTAAACCTCTTCCACGGCCAAAGCATGATCAACACCAGAACTGTATGGGTGTTAGATTTATTACAATGTAATTCGCATGATGATGTGAGGGCTAGATTATTGACTCTAGTGCAAGTGGGAGACTGTTCGAATTATGCCCTAGAGGCAATAATAAATATAGTTATTATTATAATTCCTGTATCAAGATAATCGTTTATTATCCATGCTATAATTGTATTGAATGAAGACTCATTTACATGTGTGGATAAATAGACAAAACACCGTCCCTAGCAAGCCTCTAGTTGGCTAGCCAGTTGATCAAAGATAGTCAGTGTCTTCTGATTATGAACAAGGTGTTGTTGCTTGATAACTGGATCACGTCATTAGGAGAATCACGTGATGGACTAGACCCAAACTAATAGACGTAGCATGTTGATCGTGTCATTTTGTTGCTACTGTTTTCTGCGTGTCAAGTATTTATTCCTATGACCATGAGATCATATAACTCACTGACACCGGAGGAATGCTTTTTGTGTATCAAACGTCGCAACGTAACTGGGTGACTATAAAGATGCTCTACAGGTATCTCCGAAGGTGTTAGTTGAGTTAGTATGGATCAAGACTGGGATTTGTCACTCCGTGTGACGGAGAGGTATCTCGGGGCCCACTCGGTAATACAACATCACACACAAGCCTTGCAAGCAATGTAGCTTAGTGTAAGTTACGGGATCTTGTATTACGGAACGAGTAAAAATACTTGCCGGTAAACGAGATTGAAATAGGTATGCGGATACTAACGATCGAATCTCGGGAAAGTAACATACCGAAGGACAAAGGGAATGACATACGGGATTATATGAATCCTTGGCACTGAGGTTCAAACGATAAGATCTTCGTAGAATATGTAGGATCCAATATGGGCATCCAGGTCCCGCTATTGGATATTGACCGAGGGGTCTCTCGGGTCATGTCTACATAGTTCTCGAACCCGCAGGGTCTACACACTTAAGGTTCGACGTTGTTTTATGCGTATTTGAGTTATATGGTTGGTTACCGAATGTTGTTCGGAGTCCCGGATGAGATCACGGACGTCACGAGGGTTTCCAGAATGGTCTGGAAACGAAGATTGATATATAGGATGACCTCATTTGATTACCGGAAGGTTTTCGGAGTTACCGGGAATGTACCGGGAATGACGAATGGGTTCCGGGAGTTCACCGGGGGGGGGGGGGGGCAACCCACCCCGGGGAAGCCCATAGGCCTTGGGGGTGGTGCACCAGCCCTTAGTGGGCTGGTGGGACAGCCCAAAAGGGCCCTATGCGCCTAGAAAAGAAAATCAAAGAGAAAAAAAAGAGGAGGTGGGAAGGGAAGGAAGGACTCCCACCCACGAAACCAAGTCCAACTCGGTTTGGGGGGGGGGAGCCTTCCCCCCTTGGCTCGGCCGACCCCCTTGGGGCTCCTTGAGCCCCAAGGCAAGGTCCCCTCCCTCCCATTTATATATACGGAGGTTTTAGGGCTGATTTGAGACGTTTTTTCCACGGCAGCCCGACCACATACCTCCACGGTTTTCCCTCTAGATCGCGTTTCTGCGGAGCTCGGGCGGAGCCCTGCTGAGACAAGGTCATCACCAACCTCCGGAGCGCCGTCACGCTGCCGGAGAACTCTTCTACCTCTCCGTCTCTCTTGTTGGATCAAGAAGGCCGAGATCATCGTCGAGCTGTACGTGTGCTGAACGCGGAGGTGCCGTCCGTTCGGTACTAGATCGTGGGACTGATCGCGGGATTGTTCGCGGGGCGGATCGAGGGACGTGAGGACGTTCCACTACATCAACCGCGTTCACTAACGCTTCTGCTGTAGGATCTACAAGGGTACGTAGATCACTCATCCCCTCTCGTAGATGGACATCACCATGATAGGTCTTCGTGCGCGTAGGAAATTTTTTGTTTCCCATGCGACGTTCCCCAACATTTTGTTGATCTCCCGGGAGGTGATAATCAATACCACAATGATGTGGAGTCGTTGAGTAATCAAATAGTTCACGGAGATTCAGAATCAGCATGTTAGAGTAGTCAGTACAATGCTGTTTTTTTTTCTTTGAAGCATGTTAGAGTAATCAACATGTTAGAAATCGAAATTCAGAATCAGCATGCTTATCCTCAACTATGTTTAATTGATCTCTTATGTCATTTTCCTTGTGTAGGACAATCAGCTAAAGGAACTTTGAACTTCACGTCATCTGAACCTTCTCAACATCCTATTCTTACTCAAGTTGATAATGTTGATGAGCCTTTCGAGAGAGAGAGCACATTTCTGGATATTGAAGAGAGAGTGGATGATGATGACGACGACGATGAGATAAGCATCTCTACCCAGCAACCAGAAAAAGCGGTTGGAAAATATCCTATGGAGGTTCAAGGTACTGTTGGGAAGCGAGTGGAGAAGGAGCCAAAGAAACGCAAGAAAGCTGATGTTGCAGGGATGATGGAGAGCTATATTGCCATGAAGACCAAGCAAGCTGGAAAGGAAGCTGCAACAAGGGAGAGAGCCAAGGCTGATGTAGATGAGTTTTCAATCAAGAAATGCATCGCTGTGGCGAACGAAATTGAAGAGCTAACCACTGAAGAAAAAGTAGATGCCTTTGATGTTTTCATGAATGAACAAAAGAGAGAGATTTTCCTCAGCGCCGATCCATCAAGTCGCATCATGTGGTTAAGGAGGCAATTGGCTAGACTAGCTTGAGTCAGGTATACTATAACATCTTGCATCTAGAAATCGACATTTGATTTGTCATGGGCATGCATACTAGATACATGGTCTGTTTGTGGCATCAGTAAATAGTCATTAAAAATGTCCATTTTTTTAAGGGGTAGCAGTTGTACATGCTGTGTGTGCTTATGATTCTGATGGATTCATCATATTTGCTGCACTGTATGCCTGTATGTAGCACATTTCCTTGATGCACAGAACTGTACCAGTCTTGTTATTAGTCTATAAGATTATTACTGATTTGTGCAAACTCGTGATTGTTGAGCCAACATGCCACATTGCAGTGCTAGGATATTTTGCTATGTTTTTTGTATGCCTATCACTACTGCATAAACAACTAAATAAACAAATGGACAGATAAATGAAAGATCACTACTTCTGAAATAACATGTCTTGCATGCATAGGAAATGAGGATTAAACATAATCAAGTCAAGGATTGTGACAGGTTCTCAACATGAACATGGAACACCTACATCTGCATGCATGTAGTGACAGTCTGCATGCATGCTTGTTTTATTGTACTCAGAATCATAAACACTAGAGTGTATGCTAGCTTTTGCTTGTTTTGTGTTGAATATTTCTTCCAGGTGGTATAAATGACACACCCTCACATGTTTTTTTATCTGCATACCATTTGTACAGTTACACTTTAATTCATGAAGCCATCATACCATTAGTACACTAGACACAGTTTTGCCATCTAGCGGATGTTTATATGCAGGAAAGCAAATGTCACATATATACTGTCCGTCTTTAGAACCTGGCTATTAAAGTCAACGTATTATTAGTTCACAAATATATTAATCCTGTAGTATCCTGTAGTTGCAAATATATGGGTCATGTAGTATTCTGTAGTTGCACAAATATATTCAGTATCCTGTAGTTCCACAAATATATGGGTCCTGTACTATCTGTAGTTGCACAAATATATTCAGTATCTTGTAGTTTAATGATGAGTTCATAGTTCATGACCCTTGTTATGCCTTGCTTGAACCAGAAATGCCAGCTAAAGAACATGGATATGAGTAGGCCCATCGGCGAGAAGTGCGCAATCGAGGAACAAGTGTTGTTTATCTATTTTTCGAATGAATCGCAAAAGTTCAGAGTAGTTTGTACTAAGTTATCAAGGATGATATGTAATTTGTGCTGAATTATCACAAAAATTCTTGCTTATATATGCTAGTGCTGCATTCAAATTCTATGTTGCACACCATTTTTTATATGATTATCAAGGATTTTTGTTTATCTTGTTATACGGTGCACATCAATTTTTCTGTTATCTAGGATGTTTGTTTTTATGTTATCTAGGATGTTTGTTTTTATGTTATCTAGGATGTTTGTTTTTCTTGCTGAAATTGATGGGTCATTAATAACTGAACCAAACCACCCTTTAGTATGAGAGAACCAAATGAGTTTGAAGAGAAGTGGTTTGACATGGATGAGCTATACGGTGGATTGGTGACAGGCAGGGATCAATTTGATCCCCTAGTGGATTAATTCCACTAGGGGATTAGTTCCCCTGGAACCAAACAAGGCCTAAGCGATGCTCCATCACGGCCCCGTCCACACGTGGAATCTCCGTCGTAGCACAAGCCAACACACTTGCATCAGCCGACATATGCAGCCGCACGCGACGCTCCATTACAGCGTTAGTAGTTATGCACGAAAGGTCCATAGCAGCACGAGCCCATCCGTGCTCGCAGCACCCATCGGCCGCCGGCTCATGGACCTGCCGGCGAGTAGCAACATACCTCGCGCACAACATCGTTGTCTTTGGCAAGCTCACGGCTGCAATAACAACGCTGGTGTCGACCTTGCAGGACAGTCGTCCTCGTAGCACCGACGCCTCCTGCTTGCGGCAGCATGTGGCAAACGGCGCCGGTCCTTTGCACCGTCCGAGCAACGAAGAAGAGAAATAAGGACGTGATGAAGAAGCAGAGAAAATATGACGTAGGGAGAGAAAATGGCGCGTGTTCGATAGGGCCACATGGTGCGCATGCGAAACGGTTTATTTCACTCCGTGACCAGCCGGTTGATAAAGAGTGTTTCCCATATTATTTCTTTACTAGCAAAAGAGCCCGTGCGTTGGAACGAAAAAAAAACCACCATCTTCAATAGCGATGACCACATTATGTTCATATCTCATCGCATGATTTCGAAAATTTGTTCATAAATGCAAGAAAATGTTTCTTTTTTTAATTTTATTCACAATTCACAAGTTGAAACAATGTTCATATTTTTTTAAAAATATCATGATTGTAAAAAAACTTCGTAAATCAAAGAATTATTCTGAATTTCAAGAAACATTTTTAAAATATACCATAATATTCTATCCATCCCGACAATTAATTCTTCAAAATTCACTCAGGTATATTATCTGAAAGACTCACAAGCATTACTGTTTAACTGCATACATTCAATCATTCGTAAACATGTTTACAAAATTGGGAACCTTTTTAAAATCGAGAATACTTTTTTAATATTTATAAACGTTTTTTTAAAATTCCAAACAATATTTTATATTACCAACTGTTTTCAAGTATTTTCTTGTGAATTGGTGAATAATTCATTTTCTGAATTATCAAACATTCCTTTAGTTGCATTAAGAAATTGCTCAAAATGATGGACTTTTTTTGATTCACAAATGTTTTCTCCAAAATTACGAGTTTTTTAACATGCAAACTTTTTTACAAAAATCCCGAACAATTTTTAAATTCACAAACATTTTATGGTTTATCAAACATTTATGTAAATATAATTTTTTGAATTGCGAAAGTTTTTTTGATTTATTTGAATTAGAAAAAATAAAAAGGAACAGATAAATAATAATTAAAAAACTAAAGAAACATGCCCCCGCCCATGGGCTGGCCCAAATGGGCGTGCTGTTTATTTTCCAGCGAGCAGAGCGTAGTATAGCTGGTCCCTATGTTTTGGCTGGCCCATGCGAGGATTTCCTGCAAAACGTTTTTTATAATTTATAGGTGGCATTGGTGGGTAATATTAGACAAGTTTGAAGGCCATTTTAATGACGTACCACAGAAGCAATATGTGCTTTATTAATAGGTAAAGGTTAGTTAAACAACACAAAATTAGAACTTTAATTCAAAGTAAAGAAGGGAAAAGATTAGTCAGTCGGCCGATCGTACACTTCCGCTGGATGCGATGTCATCCAATACGAGTTTGATCAGCCGACGCACAATCAGTCAGAACCTCCACCACTAGATGTGTGTGCTTGTGTCACTTACAGTTTTTTTCAACATTATGTGTGTTGCAGAAGTCCTTCCGCTACAACATTCATGTTACAAAAAAAGTTACATTAAAAAATTATGTAACATAATTTGTATAGCAGAAGTCCTTCTACAGCAACATCCATGTTGACAAAAGTTGAGACAAAAAAATTTGACAACATCATCTGTGTCGCAAAATTCCTTCCGCAATGAAAATCATATTTCAAAAGAGTTAAAAAAAACTCTGCAACAGGACTATGTTGCAAATGTTTCTGCAACACAAGATATGTTGCAATGGTGAGAAAGGGGCTGGACCGCTGGATGCCCCCCATCAAACAAGCGCGAATGCGTTAGATCTTTTAAAAAGATCTGTCGGCCGACGCGTAGCAGCGTTCATAAAGAAAAGCAATAAAAAGATCCATCGGTCGACGTGTAGCAATATCCATAAAGGAAAACAATTGCCTAGCGAACCTAAGATACACAAGCAAGCTAGCCTCCCACTCCAACCAAGGGTGTTTCATATCTACAAAGGTTTGTTACACCAACCAATATTTAAATTATAATTATAAATAATGTACATGTAATTTTAAATATGTATTCATTTGAGAAACATCAGCTCCATACATATATTTATATTTATACGAAAATATATAGTCACTTTTTCAAAAACACACAAACTTTATTCAAAGTTACCCTACAAAAAACCTTTACTAAAAACACATCAACACTTTTAAAACAACATAATTCTTGTAAAGCATGGACACTTTTATATACTACTACATCAATATTTTATTGTACACATGAAAAATATTTGAACTTATATGAGGATTTATTCATATATACATATTTCTATCAATTATTTAAATTTTTGTTTAACATATGCAAACACTTTTAAAATTATAGAATATTCTTTATAATTCATAAGTGAATTTATGATTTTTTATTAATTTACTAGGTGAACATTTTATGAAATTACATTAGCATTTACTTGAAGTCAATTATTTTCAAGTAAAATTTTAAAATAAACATAGCATGTTGAAAAAAATGGTACACTCAATGTTCGAATCTGTGCGGCTGCATCATTTTTATCCAAAAAAGTTCCCTAATTTATGTTGTTCAACTAAGGATATATAGTGTGTTTCCTTAATATACATCAATGGAGAAGAAGATTCCTTGCCATGTTGAATTTTTTTTTAAAATGAGGGGTTCCTTGCAAAAAGCACGCCACACTCCTTGTCTTCATTGTTTCATCACTCGTAATGGGCCTTACGCCATGCTAGCATGCCTTGTCAGTGTTGTGGATGTTGACGGTGAGTTGATGGATATAATTCTCGCCCCTCGTTGGTTACCCCAAGTGAAAGGTGGAGATGTAGTCAGCAGCAAATTTCCCTTACACGGGGACTGTAAGGTTTATCGAACCAGGAGGACTCCGAGGATCAATGAGTAGGTGTCCGCTGCTCTCGCGCTAGCAGAAGAGTGGACCTGCACACACAACAAATAACTTTGCTCCAACGAGTACAAAGAGGTTGTCAATCTCTCCGGCCTTGTAGTTTGCAAAGGATCAAAACACAAGCGGGAATAGTGGTAGTGATTGCAACAAAAAAGTAAATGAACGCAGTAAACGGTGGAGGTGTAAGTAATGGTGGTGATATGGACCTGAGTCACATGATGTTCACTAGTCATGTCTCTCTCCCAAAAGACGATAAACAACTATGTTGGGTAAACAAATTACAGCTGGGCAATTGACAGAATTATAAACGCACTGCAATGCTAATCATGCTACTAGAAAGTTAGAAGCTCAAAAGTAATGGACAATACGCCAAGACAGGTAGACCGTTTATTCATCATCATCTGCTTACTAATCATCCACCTTGAGATATCTATCCAGAACATCTCGCTGGTATTAAGTTGCGAGCCCCACCCAAAGTGTAAACTCAAAGCAACAGACAACTGCATTAACGAACTTTGCGTAAGATAAACAATCCTTGAATGCCGTGGTCACACGCATCGTTGTTTTCTCCCTGGTGGCAACATCACATCCCCTAGTCTCATGTTTCTTTCACTCAAGCTAGACATCAGGGGGCATGAACCCATAATCATGGATAACACTCCCTCTTGGAGTTCAATCTACTACTCGGCAAAGCAATAAAAAGCAATGGAGAACATGCATGAATTATCTAAGAACAAAATATAAAAGGATAATCAAATATATAACTCATCATAATCTGAACATAATCTCATAATCCATCGGATCCCAATAAACCGAGCATAGCAATAGGAGGAAAATTACATAGATATCTTGATCATGTAGGGCAGCTCACAAGGGCTAATGATGGAAGCACAAGATTAGAGAGAAGACATCACATAGCTACTGGTCATGGACTCATGGTCCAAGGAGGACTACTCACGACACATCCGGGAAGCGCCCATGATGGTGGAGAAGCTCTCGAAGGTCAATCCTCCCTCCGGCAGGGTGCCGGGAAGAGGTCTCCTGATGCTCCCGATCTTGGAAGCGCTGCGGTGGCGGAACGGTGAAGAAATTCGCGATTCTGGATATGATGGAAGTGTTTCCGATCGGAGGGGTAAATATAGGCCGAAGGAGGGCACCAGAGGGCGTGGGCCCACCCAGACGGCCTGTGGGTGTGGCGAGGGGCCAGGCCATGCAGGGAGGCCGCCTGGGCAGCCCCTCGCTCCCCTGTGGCCCACCTTTGGTGCTCCGTAAGCTTCCGCCACACTGATTTATATATATATTTTCGAGATTTTTGGGACTCTGGAAACTTGGGTAAAAGTCCCTGCAAAAAAGACATCAGTAGACAGAAACTGGCACTGGATGCACTGAGTTAGTAGGTTAGTCCAAATATGTGTAAAAATATATAAAAGTGTAGCAAAACATATAAGAATGTCATCCAAAAGATCATGGAACAAGCAGAAATTATAGATACATTTGGGACGTATCAGATGTATACAAACGTGATTAGCATGCTATTTGTACGCTCAAGCCAAGTTTTTGCATCATTTTGATGTATGTCAGGAGTTTTAGTACTAAAATGAATGCTTGCGCCAAGTTCCAGCACCATCGGTGTAATTGACTCCTCTCTAGTCACTATGTTTCATACAAACAAATAGATGCCTATATGTTTTGAAATAAAAATGTGTTTTACTTTCAGTTTACACAAGTGCCTTTTTTTCGGAAAGATGTTTAAAACTAGACCAATATATAATATATTTTTTGAAATTACTTTTTTGATAACCAGGTTTCATCGATATTCATTAGTTCCATGTGGAGAAAATCAATAATGTTCTCGGTGACAAGGCCTTCCAAACAAAAACGTTCTTGAACATATTTTGACGGGTTTAAAATTCGAGTCTTCAAATATGGTGAAACATTATGAACCCGTAGAAAAGAAAAGAATTATCAAACTACAAAAAACATTACGAAACATGGTGAGACATCATGCAACTATCAACAATTAGTTTTATTATGAGTGTTTCCTTGACATGACCACATTTTTTTAAAATGCGGTCCCTTAGGGTCCGATTCATTAAACAAGGTCGAAGAGAATTGGCCAGTTAATTAACGGAAAACTGGGCTAAAACCACAACACGCCCGTAAAAATAAGGCCCACAAGGTGACCTCGCAACCCACACAAGAATGCACACACATTGCCGAAGAGACAAGCATCGAGGCTTGCGCCGACCAAAGCCAAACAGTACACCACTCACGCCGACGACCAAGCAGCTCTCGCTCTATCCACGAGCATTACAGGGAAAAAGTGCTGGGCCCACGTCGAGCCAGTACGGGAACCGTTTACCATCTCATGACATCGTCATCGCGGAGGCACCTCCCTTGCAGCTTCGACTTGAGGAACACAAGTGAGGCAAACCAACCCTTGAGACACGCCGGAAGAGACCGACCACCAAAGCCAATCAGTAACCCAACTCCGCCCTCAACCTCCATCGTTGCCACACAAGAAGCCGTACCACATCACCATTGCCGGACGGACACCCGTCGAACGCAACGCCGCGAGCGTCCAACCCAAGGAACGTCCAAAACGGGATCCAAAGCTCTTCAAGATGACGCCCCAAAGAAGGAAGCGACGATGTAGACGCCATCACCCGAATGACCGGGCCTTAGGCTTTCACCCAAAGAGCTGGAACCGAGTGTGTGAAGGGGGTGGACTCCACAACGACGCCTCCAAGGAGGTAAAATGACGTCGACGAACACGACGCCATTGGCCGATAAAACCCGACGAAATTTCGCCCGGAGAACCGCCCAACATCACACCCACACATAAAGCACCTTACCCCTGGCCCGCACACCTCCCACGAAGTCATCGCACCATGACCAAGAGAAGCCAACACAAACCTCATCGACGGCCAAAGATGCCGCTGAGCTTGATGCACCCAAAAACAGCCAGATCTGGCATCCCACAGCTGTTGCAAGACTCGGCAGTCCACCAAATGCCGTCACTCCGCTGGACGACGCGAAGATGAGCCCCATAGAGCAAGAAGGGGAGGGCCGCGCTTGTCGTGGGAACAAACTTGATAGTAAAGGTGAGGGGTACGAAAGGAGAGGGAAGAATCTAGCTACGGCAAGCTTGTACACACGATGTATGAGTCCAGTTCCCTCTCGTGGAGGTAATAGCTCTACGTCTTAGTGCTCAGGAGCTCTTTTCGTATGGAGTGTGTATTACAGGGGGTGCGAACCCTTGTGCCAAAGGGGAGGGTGGCTTATATAGAGCGTGCTACCGCTCATCAAGGCCCAGGCAACCAAGGGTTCGAATAATGAAGACAAAGGCGTGCGTCAGTGATAACGTACGTAATAAATGTTACTTATGCTGACCAGTCGAATGCCCGCTCTTTGGCCTCCCTGGAGTAACTTGTGAACTTCTGCGGTGGACTGGCTTCTTATTCTTCCGAGTGGAAGTCTTCTATCAAGTGGAAAGAGAAAGTCTCCGAGTGGATGCTATGCCGAGTGACCCATGGCGAGTCAGTCGGAATCTTCCCTGAAATCTTTAAGTCCTTAATGTTGTGACATTGGGTAGGACATGTAGGTCAGGCTTATGACCCTACCCTAGGTACATATCCCCATCATTAACCCCCGAATGGATTGGGGTTCGAGTGGAAAGGGGTCGATGCAGATTCTGTCGTACATGCCAAACTTCGAATGCATATCAAGGCTTGGCAGAAACGGGCGTCGATTGAAATATTTGCCATTCACCCTGATCGATTTTGTCTTGAAATACTTTCAAGTGAATTTGAAAGTGAAAACTGGTCCGAGTGATCAACATGATCTTTTGATGTGACGGATTGCTTCGTCAGGCCCGGATTCCACGGAATTTGAAAATTTTTAAGAGCGCGCCGCACGGTAATGACGCAACAATCGGGGTAAAAGAGAGCCCGACGCCTCGATTATCGCACCGCCGTTATCGCCACGTATTGTGCTCCCTCTCATATCAGGATATACGGAGATCTGCGGGCCCATAGGTCAGCGACTCACTCGGGCGGTTATAAAACGAGCCGGTGCTAGGGTTGGAAGAGTGCTCCTTCTCAATCTCTTCATTTTCTCCATCTCCTCTGCCTCTCGAGCTCTGCCTAGATCTGTCTCTGCCACCACCGTCGAGATGATGAAATCGAAAACGGAGAAACTTGAGCGGGCCAAGAAGGAGGAAGCGCCAAGAAGCCGTCGGGCGCTCGAGCTGCGGTGCCTCCGGGCTGGATCCAGGGGGATTTTCTCCCGTCAACTATCGAGGAGGTGGATGTTCTGAACCTCGTCCATGATGGATTGATAGTCGCCGATTCCTGGAGGTTACTCAAGGGGGAAGTCAAGCCGGAGCCACGCGATGGTGAGAGAGTCCTCCTCACCACCCATGTAGAGCGAGGTTTTTGGTTGCCTCCCCACTCATTCACCCACGGGTTCTTGAACTTTTTAGGTGCCCAACTCCATCACCTTCCTCCGAATGCTATTGCACATCTTGCTGCATTTATAACATTAGGCGAGTGTTTCTTGGGTTGTTCTCCTCATTGGGGACTGTTCAAGCATATCTTCACTGTTCGTTCCCAGTCGGTTAAGAGGGCCAAACCCAAGGACAGTAGAACGAATGTCATCCAACTGTGTGTGTGTGTGGGGGGGGGGGGTTTGGGGATCCAGAAGAGGAGTAAGAGTGATATCCACAAATGACCCTCCCCGAATCCGTCCGAGGCTGGCAATCGACCTGGTTTTATCGGAAAGACGTTGCAACCCCGAATATGTCGACTGGTCTTCATCCCTTTACTTTCGAGTGACCTGCTGCTCCCAGAACGTTGACCATGTTAGAGCGGGAAAGGGTCCAGGTAGGGATTCTCGTGAATGCCTTAGTAGATCTGATCCGTGGCGGAGCGACTGGAATGGATCTGCTTGAAACATTCCTCACTCAGCGTATTCAACCTCTCCAAGCGAGAGACCACCCCATGTGGCATTATCCAGGCCCTGAGGATTCCACTCGGTCACACCTAGAGGAGGTCTCCGAAGAAACCGTGGCTAAGTGACTCAGAGGCATCACTGGGGCCTGCGACAATCCGCTAGGAGCCAAACGGGTTTTGGCCTTCTCTGCTGAGAACAAACCACCAAACATGGTGAGTTATTCCCTTGCCAATTACTTTCGTATCTTTGTCGAGTGATTGAATCTCTAGCCGTCTGACCTTGCTGTTTTTATATCTTGTAGGAGTTGACAAACATGTATTCGCCCGTGCCGAACGGGGAGCAACTTGATGCCGGTGGGGAGAGTGAAGGTGGCAGCATGGACAGTGACTACGCTAAGGACAGTGAGGGAAGTGAAGATGACTCGGAGGAGAGTGAAGAAGAGGTTCAGTTTCCTCTGTGCAATGAGTGTTGACCCAAGCATCGCCAAGATCCGGAAGCTACCCCGAGCAAGACCCTGGTGTCAAGCACTAGGAATGTGAAGCATGACTGAGCCGCAACAACTGAGTCGACAGAGAAGTCTGCAAAACAGCCCAAACCCGATGCTCCCAAGCCTCGAAAGGCTTTGCCCTGAACGAGGATTGTTGCGCTAGTCGCTTCTGCGTGAGTGTTTACTTCTTTCTTTCTCTTGTTGTTGTTGTGAAATTTCATGCCTTTGATGTGCGAGTGGAATTTGCTTGCTAGAGCTGCTAACTCGGTGACGTTGCGTCCTCGAGATGAAGAGGATCCCATGGACTTGGATGCTGCACACGTGGTCACCTCCCAACGAGGTATAATAAATCTTCATTTTGTTCTATTTTCTGGATAAAATAGGTCGGTTGGACCGACTCATGTTACCGACTGACAGCTACTGACATCATATATCAGGAAGATGACGAAGAACCACATCGTTCGAATACTGAATTGCCTTTGGAACTTGGAGACCCGTCCCAAGTGAACACTGGGCTCGAGATCTTGCCGTCGAGTGCTTCTCCAGTGACTTCGACTGTTGTGACTCCTGCGTTAATTGAACAACCTCCAGCAACTCTTGCGACTCCTCCAATGTCTAGTTCTCTCTGCAACACGTTCTAGAAGACCAAACTGGAGCCGGGAAGGAGGCCATGATCGAGGCAGAGAAGATGATGACGCAAACCAAGGAGGCGTATGAAGCCATCAAGTTGGCTTATGATGCCACCTCGGCACTTCGTGCTAATGTCCGAGTAAGTGGGATTGTAAGTTTCATTTCTGATTGCATTTTTTCCATCTTGACTTTACACCCACTGGGTGTTTTCTTTTGGCGCATACATGCTTGTTTCCGATCCACTGGGGGCACGCTGAGTGCACCCACTAGGTGTAGTCCCCGAGGCCGCTGTCGAATGACGATGACATCGGCAGGGGTCTTTTACTGGTTTTCAATAATCGATAACATTCGACAGGGCAGACCTACGTGAGTGACAATGGGTCAAGTGGGGGCACACTGAGTGAACCCACTGGGTGTAGTCCCCGAGACCACCGTCGAGTGCTTGCATCGGCAGGGGTCTCATTGAAACAATGTTAGATATTTGCTTTATCTCTCTTTTTTTTGACTCGGACAGGCTGGACCTGGTCGAGTGGTGTCGTATCCAGTGGGGGCATGCTAAGTGCACCCACTTGGTGTAGTCCCCGAGACTACTGTTGATCGTGTACGATGGGCAGTAGTATTAAGAACTTGGACCCGGGGTCCTTTTTTGTACTTGAGTACTTTTATCACCCAGTCTGTCGAGTGAATGGAAAGGTCCAAACCAGCAAGATTTATCTTGCTGGTTTCATGGATATAATTTCCATCAACCATGATATGATGCTTTGTAGGGGTGTGGGGTGGGGCGGCGGGCCGCTATCTAGTCGACTGAATTGTTATTCTTCACTCGGGAGTGGAGAAATACTAGTGTCGACTGAATTACTTGTTTGATGATTTCAGAAATCTTGTGAGCTTGGAACCAAGTACATAAACTTGGAGAAGGAGAAGAACCAACTCCACATGGACTTGGAGGTGACCACGAATGATCTGAATCACCTGAAGCAGGCTCTTGAAGACAAGGACAAAGCACTCGTTGAATCTAAGGAAAAACTAAGGCCGCGAAAAAGAAGTTCGCCGCAGTCGGCAAATTGGAGGAGGAGAATACAAAACTGAAGCAAGAACGGGCCGACTAGAGCAAGAAGCAGGAACAGATGACCATAAGAAGGAACGACTTGTAGGACTACTCGGGCAACTTCGCGAAGAAGATGTTCCGCATGCTCACGGGTAAGTTCCTTCCACAGAGTGGATTTCCTCCAATTTCACTGAATGGAAATGTGGCCCACTCTTTGTTTTCCCTTTGTGCAGACTTCTGCGAAGACTTCGACAAGGAGACCGAAGAGCTCGAGCCGAATCTGGACCCTGTCAATTCACCCATTGCAGATGTGGTGTCCATGAATATTGATACGTCCATTTTGCATCATGCTTTCATGTTGATATTTATCGCTTTTTGGGCTGCTATTTCACTTCACGGTACAATACTTATGCCTTTTCTCTCTTATTTTGCAAGGTTTACATGAAGAGGGAGAACGTCGGCAGCTGGAATTGTGGCTTGAAAAAGGAGCAAGTATGAGATACCTATTCCGCGCAACTCCAAAAGCCGTGAAAATCAACGGGGAATTATTTTGAATTTTATGAAAAATACTGGGCGGAAGAAGTGCCAGAGGGGCGCCACCAGGAGGCCACAAGCCTGCCAGGCCCGACCCACCCCCCTGGCCGGGCCTGGGGGGCTTGTGGGCCTCCTGTTGCCCCTCCGGCCCTCATCTTTTGCTATATGAAGGGTTTCGTTCCAGAAAAAATCAGAAGGAAGCTTTCGGGAGGAGCCGCCGTGGCCACGAGGCGGGACTTGAGCAGAACCAATCTAGAGCTCCGGCACGACGATCCTGCCGGGGAAACTTCCCTCCCGGAGGGGGAAATCGTCGCCATCGTCATCACCAACACTCCTCTCATTGGAGGGGACTCATCACCATCAACATCTTCATCAGCACCATCTCATCTCCAAACCCTAGTTCATCACTCGTAACCAATCTCCGTCTCACGACTCCGATTGGTACTTGTAAGATTGCTAGTAGTGTTAATTACTCCTTGTAGTTGATGCTAGTGGGATTATTTGGTGGAAGAGTTTATGTTCAGATCCTTGATGCTACTCATTACCTCTCTGGTCATGAATATGATTATGCTTTGTGAGTAGTTAGTTTTGTTCCTGAGGACATGGGATAAGTCATTCTAATAGTAGTGATGTGAATTTGGTATTCGTTCGATATTTTGATGTGTTGTATGTTGTTTTTCCTCTAGTGGTGTTATGTGAGCGTCGACTACATAACACGTCACCATTATTTGGGCCTAGAGGAAGGCATTGGGAAGTAGTAAGTAGATGATGGGTTGCTAGAGTGACAGAAGCTTAAACCCTAGTTTATGTGTTGCTTCGTAAGGGGCTGATTTGGATCCACTAGTTTAATGCTATGGTTAGACTTTGTCTTAATTCTTCTTTCGTAGTTGCGGATGCTTGCGAGAGGGGTTAATCATAAGTCGGATTCTTGTCCAAGTAAGGGCAGTACCCAAGCGCCGGTCCACCCACATATCAAACTATCAAAGTAACGAACGCGAATCATATGAACATGATGAAAACTAGAATGACAGAAATTCCCGTGTGTCCTCGGGAGCGTTTTTCCTCCTATAAGACTTTGTCCAGGCTTGTCCCTTGCTACAAAAGGGATTGGGCCACTTTGCTGCACCGTTGCTACTTTTGTTACTTGTTGCTTGCTACGAATCACCTCACCATACAATCACTTGTTACCGATAATTTCAGTGCTTGCACATATTACCTTGCTGAAAACCAGTTGTCAGATCCTTCTGCTCCTCGTTGGGTTCGACACTCTTACTTATCGAAAGGACTACAATAGATACCCTATACTTGTGGGTCATCAAATATGTTTTGTGTCGAAGCTCGCCTCAGGAAAGTTCAAGAATATGTTGCCCGACTGAGAGCCACCCTGGAGAGGATTTACAAGGAGCTTTGGCCATAAGACACTCGCCAAACCGATCTTGAATCAATGATGAGACGCCTTAACCAGATTCCGGATCGAGTGTAGGCTTGAAAGAAATCTGCTGCAGGTTGTGGTGCCGATGTAGCTCTTTCACTCGTTCGGTACATGTTAAGGAGGCTAAAGAGGAAAAGCTGAAGGCGCTCCAGGTGGCCAACACGAAGAAGCTTAAGTTTGAGAACTTCATGGGCACCTTCATCGATGCGGCTACCCGTATTGCTGATGGGATTGACTTGGACACCTTTGTCGAGCCTGCGAGTCCCGGCGCACCCTGAAAAACTTTGATTATAATTAAATTTTGCTTGCCTGGGTATGCCGAGAGATGGTGTAACCGATTAAAACTTCGTTTGGGCCTTAATTCTGAGTACTTTCGTTCGTGAAGACAACTTTAATCCGAGCTGGAGATCTTGAGTTTTATATGCATTTGGCTTTCCAATCTTTTTCTTGGTTGAATTTATTTGATTTCTGAATGAACCTGACGTTCATTGCACGGGCGAACTTCACTAAGGCGAAGACTGGTTCGCAGCTAAGCCTCCAAGAGAGAGGATTGATCACCACTCGGAGTATGTTTTTTAGCTTGGGCGACTGATTCACATCTAAGCCCCCAAGTGTGAGGATTGCACGCCACTCGGAATGTTTTTAGAAACTTAGGCGGAATCTTGTTTGCAGCTAAGTCTCCGAGTGAGAGGTTGCTCGCCACTCAGAGTATGTTTTAACTTAGGCGATTGATTTGCAACTAAGTCCCCGAGTGGCAGGATTGCTCGCCACTCGGAGTGTGTTTTAACTTAGGCGATTGATTCGCAACTAAGCCCCTCGAGCGAGAGGGTTGCCCACCACTCGGAGTGCATTTTAACTTAGGCAATTGATTCACAGCTAAGCCCCTGAGCAAGAGGATTGCTCGCCACTCGTAGTATGTTTCGATACATAGGCGAAATCTTGTTCGCATCTAAGCCTCTGAATGAGAGGATTGCTCACTACTCGGAGTATGTTTTAACTTAGGCGACTGATTCACAGCTAAGCCCCCGAGTGAGAGGATTGCTCGCCACTCGGAATATGTTCTGATACTTAGGCGATTGATTCTCAGCTAAGCCTCTGAGTGAGAGGATTGCTCGCCACTCGGAGTATGTTTTGATACTTAGGCGAAATCTTGTTCGCAGCTAAGCCCCCGAGTGAGAGGATTGCTCACCACTCGGAGTATTTTTTGACACTTAGGCGAAATCTTGTTTGCAGCTAAGCGTCTGAGTGAGAGGATTGCTCACCACTCGGAGTATGTTTTTAACACTTAGGCGAAATCTTGTTCACAGCTAAGCCTCCAAGTGAGAGGATTTATCAACACTCGGAGTATGTTTTAACTTAGGCGACTGATTCGCAGCTAAGCCCCCGAGTGGGAAGATTGCTCGCCACTCGGAGTATGTTTTGATACCTAGGCGATCGATTCGCAACTAAGGCTCTGAGTGAGAGGATTGCTCCCCACTCGGAGTATGTTTTGACACTTAGGCGAAATCTTGATCGCAACTAAGCCCCCGAGTGAGAGGATTTCTCACCACTCGGAGTATGTTTTGACACTTAGGCGAAATCTTGTTCACAACTAAGCCCCCGAGTGAGAGAATTGCTGTGACAGCCCGAGACCGACGCTTCAGAAGATTCCCCCTTTGTTTCGTTGTCTCCATGTTATTATTTGTTTGCTACATGCATCATCGCATCATGCGCATCATCTGCATTGCATCGGCACTCCATTCTCGCTAGTTTTCAAAACCTGCATCCGTTATTAGCTGCCGGTTCTCCCCGTGTTCATCGTTCACCGTTTTAAGCCCGACCACACACGCACATGCCTCAACATTGATAAAATATTGTTTTTAAAGGTGTGCATAAAATATTCTCGGATTGGGTAGAAACTTGGCACACGGTCTTAATTTGCTGTAGATAGGCCGCCTGCAATATTTCGTCGCAATCGGAGTTCGTTTGATGCCCGAACGGTCGACCGTAGTGGCACCGTCATCGGTCTATCGTTGGAATTTTTTTCGGTGTTTAAATTCTCGTTGCCGGGCCGCAACCTCCCTATCTTCCCCACCTGGCCTATTCTATACAACCACCGCAACCCATCGAGCCAACCTCTCCGATCGGAGCCGTCAGATCACAATCCAATGGTCCGAAAACAGATGAAATCTACAAATCCTAGCCCGTTTTCTATATATAGATAACAATCGCAACCCCATGCCTCGATTCTCGTGCTCCTAACCCTATCTGTCGCCCTAGTCAGCCTCCATCTCCACCTCGGCCCGCCGCAACCCGCGTCCAGCCTGCCCCGGGCCCGAACTGGGACGAGGCAGCAGCCAGCCGCCGGCTCGCCCCCGAGCAGCAGCAGCCCCGTGCTGCCCGCAGAGCGTCGAGCCCCCGCTCTCCGCGACCTCCGTCGCTCGCCCTGCCTAGCCGGAGCTCCATTGGAGCCGCCCTGAGCAGCGCCTGAACCTCGGTGACCTAGCTCCGGACCCTCTCCTTCCTTCTCTTCTCCTCTCCCTCTTTAATCTCTCCTCTCTCTCTCTTCTGCAGGAGGATCCATGGCCGTCGCATGGTGCTGCTCGCCGCCGTCCCAGATCTGGCAAGAACCGGTCGGAGTAGGACCTGTTTCCCAGATCCCCTCATCTCCGCCGTCGTGGGTCACTACCTCGCCGACACGACACCCCTGCTCGTCGGAGCCGCCGCCATGGCTCCCGAGTGAGAGCGATGACCGAGCACTCGCTCCTCCCGCTCGGCTGCCGCGTGGGCCAGCGCTTCCTGCGGCCCAGTTCCACCAACTGCCTCGCCGGCCCAATCGCTGGCTAGAGCTGGCCTTGCCCCTCACCGTCGGCCCATCTTCGAGGCCCAACGCGCCCTAATCCAGGCCAGCCCAGCTCTGCTTCGCCCGCCGGCCTCACCCTGCTCCACCGCCGGCCCAAGGCACAGGTTGAGAACCCCCTTTACCCGCTATCCTACGATGCTGCATGACATAGCTATGCTGCGCCCATGTGCCGCTGTTGCGTCAGCCAGATTCGGCCCAATGCATTTTTTTTTCTGGCCACGAGTTTGTCTAATTAGCCGTGGCATTTTATAATTCCATATTAGAGGCATATTTTTAAAAGTCTGTAGTTTTAAAACCGTGCATCGGATGGTGACAAATTATATATGTGAAATGTGTAGAATTTCACGTAGAATGCTATTTTCCAACTCTCATGCATGTTTAAAGCTGTTGGCATGCTGTTTGCATCAGTTTGCATGTCGACATGATAGAAACAGTTTAGGTCGTAGTTAATTAACCATAGCTCCGTTGGAGATGAGCCATATATGTAAATGGACTAGAACGACGTGCGGTTTTACGTGAACCACTTTGTTTCGCCATTTAACAAACATAAAATGTGATTGGGACAAATATGGATAGATTTAGAAAGTAAGACACGGGGTCATTTTGGAGATGCTATATGTCGTTTTCGGCCTCATTTAAAATGCCTAGATAGGTAGAATAATTTGTGCTTCACCCCTTGCCATATTTAACAACATTTAATATTGCCGTGTAAATAAACGGGTGTGAACTAAATAAATAAATGTGGTGTTTCGTCAATATGCAACTCGTTGCATATTGAGCTTCACTTAATGTGCAGCGTTTGATTGTTGTGAATTGCCATGCCGTGCCTTGCATATTCAAAACCGATCATGCATCATATGTGAATTGCATTATGTTGTGGGTGTGTCATGGTGAATATCGTGTGTTGATTCTTGTTTCTGGTTTGCTTCGTCTCGATAGAGTTCCGCAAGCATGTCGGAATGTGAGGACCCGTTCGACTACGTCGGTTCGTCTGCTTCATGGAGTCATTCTTCCAAGCAGGATCTCAGGCAAGATGATCATTTCCCTAGATACCATTACTATCATTGCCATGCTAGTTATCTCATTTCTTTCGTTATGTCTTGCTTCCTACCACCTATTAAATATCAGCCTCCCAACATTGCCATGAAAACCTTCAACCTTTCTACAACCTAGTAAACCACTGATTGGCTATGTTACCGCTTGCTTAACCATTGTATAGCGTTGCTAGTTGCAGGTGCAGTTGCTGTTGGAAATATGCCCTAGAGGCAATATAAATTGGTTATTATTGTATTTCCTAGTTCATGATAATTATCTATTATTCATGCTATAATTGTATTAACCAGAAACCGTAATACATGTGTGGATACATAGATCACAATGTGTCCCTAGTAAGCCTGTAGTTGGCTAGCTCGTTGATCAATAGATGATCATGGTTTCTTTATCATGGACATTGGATGTCATTGATAACGGGATCACATCATTGGGGAATGATGTGATGGACAAGACCCAATCCTAAGCATAGCACCAGATCGTGTTGTTCGTCTGCTAAAGCTTTTCTAATGTCAAGTATCATTTCCTTAGACCGTGAGATTGTGCAACTCCCGGATACCGTAGGAGTGCTTTGGGTGTACCAAACATCACAACGTAACTGGGTGATTATAAAGGTGCACTACGGGTATCTCCGAAAGTGTCTGTTGAGTTGTACGAATTGAGACCGGGATTTGTCACTCTGTGTGAGGGAGAGGTATCTCTGGGCCCACTCGGTAATCCATCATCATATTGAGCTCAGTGTGACTAAGGAGTTAGCCATGGGATGATGTGTTACGGAATGAGTAAAGAGACTTGCCGGTAATGAGATTGAACAAGGTATAGGGATACCGACGATCGAATCTCGGGCAAGTATCATACCGATAGACAAAGGGAATTACATACGGGATTGATTGAATCCTTGACATCGTGGTTCATCCGATGAGATCATCGTGGAACATGTGGGAACCAACATGGATATCCAGACCCCACTGTTGGTTATTGGCCGGAGAGATGTCTCGGTCATGTCTGCATGTCTCCCGAAACCATAGGGTCTACACACTTAAGGTTCGATGACGCCAGGGTTATAGGGAAATAGTGTACGAGGTTACCGAAGGTTGTTCGGAGTCCCGGATGATATCCAGAACGTCACGAGGAGCTCCGGAATAGTCCGGAGGTAAATAATTATATATAGGAAGTGAGGATTTGGTCGCCGGAATTGTATCGGGCGACACCGGTAATGTAACGGGACCACCAGAAGGGTTCCGGGGGTCCATCGGGAGGGACCACCAGCCCCAAAGGCTAGCATGGGCCAAAAGGTGGAAGGGAACCATCCCAGAGTGGGCTGATGCGCCTCCCACCTAGGCCCAAGGCGCCACAAGAGAGGGAAGGGGGGGGGACCCTAGTGCAGATGGGCCTAAGGCCCATCTCGGGTGCGCCACCCCCCTCTCCCTTGCCCTGGCCGCCACCTCCCACGCCAGATGGGGTTGCCGCACCCCTTGGGGGTGGGAACCCTAAGGGGTGGCCCCCTACCTCTTTGCCTATATATAGTGGAGATTTTGGCTGATTTGAGAGACACGAAATCTCTCTCTCGGCGTAGCCCTGCTTCCCCTCTTTCTCCTCTTCCGTGGTGCTTGGTGAAGCCCTGTCGGAATACCTCGTAGCTCCACCGCCACCGCGCTTTTGCGCTGCCGGAGATCTCCCTCAACCTCTCCCTCCTCCTTGTTGGAACAAGGCATGGGAGACGTCACCGGGCTGTACGTGTGTTGAACACGGAGGTGCCGTGATTCGACACATAGATCTTAACCGACCGCGATCTGAATCGCTGCGAGTACGACTCCATCGACCGCGTTCATAGTAATGCTTTCGCTTAGCGATCTTCAAAGGTATGAAGATGCTCTTCCCTCTTGCTCATTGGTGGTCTCTCCATAGATAGATCCTTGTATGGCGTAGGAAAATTTTGAATTTACTACGTTCCCCAACAGTGGCATTCGAGCTAAGGTTCTATGCATAGATTCTATGCACGAGTAGAACACAGAAGTTATGGGCGCTGATTTTGTCAATTGCTTGCCGTTACTAGTCTTATCTTGATTTGGCGGCATCGTGGGATGAAACGGCCCGGACCGACTTTACACGTACTCTTACGTGAGAATGGTTCCACCGACAGACATGCACCATTTGCATAAGGTGGCTAGCGGGTGTCTGTCTCTCCCACTTTAGTCGGATAAGATTCGATGAAGAGGGTCCTTATGAAGGGTAAGTATCATTGGCATATCAACGTTGTGGCTGTCACGTAGGTAAGAAACGTTCTTGCTAGAAATCCAAATCAGCCACGTAAAACTTGCAACAACAATTAGAGGACGTCTAACTTGTTTTTGCAGGGTATGCCATGTGATGTGATATGGCCAAAAGAACGTGATGTTACATGTGTGATGTATGAGATTGATCATGTTCTTGTAATAGGATTCACAACTTGCATGTCGATGAGTATGACAACCGACAGGAGCCATAGGAGTTGTATTAATTTATTGTATGAGATGCAACGCCATGTTGATTACTTTACTTTATCGCTAACGGTTAGCTATAGTAGTAGAAGTAATAGTTTGTGTGACGACTCCATGGAGACACAATGATGGAGATCATGGTGTCATGCCGGTGACGATGATGATCATGGTGCCCCGAAGATGGAGATCCAAGGAGCAAGATGATAATGGCCATATCATGTCACTATATGATTGCATGTGATGTTTATCATGTTTTACATCTTATTGCTTAGAACAACGGTAGAAAAGATAAGATGACCCCCCATTAAAATTTCGAGATATGTATTCCCCTAAGTGTGCACCGTTGCGAAGGATCGTTGTCTCGAAGCACCACGTGATGATCGGGTGTGATAGATTCTAACGTTCGAATACAACGGGTGTAAGCCAATTTACATAGGCAAAACACTTAGGTTGACTCGACGAGCCTAACATGTACAAACATGGCCTCGAATACGTGAGACCCAAAGGTCGAACATGAGTCGTATGGTTGATACGATCAGCTTGGAGATGCTCACCATTGATGACTAGTCCGTCTCACGTGATGATCGGATACGGGCTAGTCGACGTGGATCGTGTAACACTTGGATGACTAAAGGGATGTCGATCTAAGTGGGAGTTCATCAGATGAACTTAATTATCATAAACATAGTCATATAGGTATTTGCAAATTATGCTATAACTTGCGCTATAGCTCCACGGGTTTTTGATATGTTCCTAGAGAAAACTTAGTTGAAAAATAGAAGTAGCAATTATGCGGACTCGGTCCGTTAACTGAGGATTGTCCTCATTGCTAAGCAGAAGGCATATATCCTTAATGCACCGCTCGGTGTGCTGAACCCCAAGCGTGATTTGTGGATGTTGCGAACATCTGACATACGCATTTTTGATAACTACATGATAGTTCAGTGCATATTGCTTGAACGGCTTAGAATTGAGGTGTTAAAGACATTTCGAACGTCGCGGGACATACGTGATGATCCAAGAGATGAAATTGGGATTCCATGCTCGTGCCCTTGTTAAGAGGTATGAGACCCCCGACAAGATTCTTTGTCTACAAAGTAAAGGAGAAAATCTCAATCGTTGAGCATGTGCTCAGATCGTCCGAGTACTACAATCGCTTGAATCAAGTGGGAGTTGATCTTCCAGATAAGATAGTGATAGTTCTCCAAAGTCACTGATACCAAGCTACTAGAGCTTCGTGATGAACTATAACATATCAAGGATGGATGTGATGATCCTTGAGCTATTCGCGACGTTTGACACCGCGAAAGTAGAAATCAAAAAGGAGCATCAATTGTTGATGGTTTGTAAAACCGCTAGTTTCAAGAAGGGAAAGGGCATGAAGGGATACTTCATTGAACGGCAAACCAGTTGTTGCTCTAGTGAAGAGACCCAAGGTTGAACCCAAACCCGAGGCTAAGTACTTTTGTAATGAGGGGAGCAGTCACTGGAGAGGAACTACCCTAGATACTTGGTAGATGAGAAGGTTGATGATAACCCACAAGTATAGGGGATCGCAACAGTTTTCAAGGGTAGAGTATAAAACCCAAATTTATTGATTCGACACAAGGGGAGCCAAAGAATATTCTCGAGTATTAGCAGTTGAGTTGTCAATTCAACCACACCTGAAAGACTTAGTATCTGCAGCAAAGTTTTAGTAGCAAAGTAGTGTGATAGTAACGGTAGCAACAATAGTGACAGCAGTAGCGGTAAAGTAACTTAGCAAGGACTAGTATAGGAAAATCTCGTAGGCATTGGATCGATGATGGATAATTATGTCGGATGACATTCATCATGTAACAGTTATAACATAGGGTGATATGTAACTAGCTCCAGTTCCTCAATGTAATGTAGGCATGCATTCCGTATTTAGTCATACGTGCTTATGGAAAAGAACTTGCATGACATCTTTTGTCCATCCCTCCCGTGGCAGCGGGGTCCTAATGGAAACTAAGGGATATTAAGGTCTCCTTTTAATAGAGAACCGGAACAAAGCATTAGCACAAAGTGAATACATGAACTCCTCATACTATGGTCATCTCCAGGAGTGGTTCCGGCTATTGTCACTCCGGGGTTGCCGGGTCATAACACATAGTAGGTGACTACAACTTGCAAGATAGGATCAAGAACACACATATATTGATGAAAACATAATAGGTTCAGATATGAAATCATGGCACTCGGGCCCTAGTGACAAGCATTAAGCATAACAAAGTAGTAGCAACATCAATCTTAGAACATAGTGGATACTAGGGATCAAACCCCATCAAAACTAACTCGATTACATGATAGATCTCATCCAACCCATCACCGTCCAGCAAGCCTACGATGAGATTACTCACAAACGATGAAGAGCATCATGGAATTGACGATGAAGGATGGTTGGTGATGACGACGACGTCGATTTCCCCTCTCCGGAGCCCAGAACGTACTCCAGATCTGCCCTCCCGAGGAAGAACAGGTGGTGGCGGCGGCTCCGTGTCGTGAAATGCGATGAACTCTTCTCCCCTAATTTTTCCTGGGCGAGAGAGACTTTATAGAGTTGGAGTTGGAGGCTGCAGAGCTACGTGGGCCCCACAAGCCTGCCAGGCGCGCCCTAGGGGTGGGGCGCCCCTGGGCTTGTGGGCTCCTGGCTCCGTGTCTTCAGGTAATTCTTGCACCAACATTTTTTATATATTCCACAGAAAATCCTTGTAAGTTTCCAGGGCATTCCGAGAACTTTTATTTCTGCACAAAAACAACACCATGGCAATTCTGCTGAAAACAACGTTAGTCCGGGTTAGTTCCATTCAAATCATGCGAATTAGAGTCTAAAACAAGGGCAAAAGAGTTTGGAAAAGTAGATACGATGGAGACGTATCAACTCCCCCAAGCTTAAAGCCTTTCTTGTCCTCAAGCAATTCAGTTGACAAACTGAAAGAGACAAAAGAAAAACTTTTACAAACTTTGTTTGATCTTGTTGTTGTAATTATGTCTAACTCATATTCGGATTTTCAGCAAGATCATAAGGTAACCACATAAGCAATAACATTTAGGTCTCATGATGTACTCATATCAATGGCATAATCAACTAGCGAGCAATAATAATAAGTTTCATACGTCAACACTTCAATCAAAACAATCATAATACAATATGAACAGATGGTGTCTCGCTAGCCCTTTCTGAGACCGCAAAACCTAAATGCAAAACACCTTCAAAGACCAAGGGCTGACTGAACATTGTAATTTATGGCTAAGAAGATCCAGTCACAGTCATAATCAATATCAATTAATAGCAAAGCATCAAAAAATGACGGAGGTGCTCTCTAACTGGTGCTTTTTAATAAGAAGAGGATGACTCAACAGAAACGTAAATAGATAGGCCCTTCGCAGAGGGAAGCATTGATTTGCAGAGGTGCCAGAGCTCAAGCTTTTTAAAACAGAGATAAATAATTTTGGGTGGCATGCTTTCATTGTCAACGCGATGAGCAAGAGTTTTCACCATCTTCCATGCTACACATATTATAGGCGGTTCCGAAACACAAAAGTAAAGTTTTGACTCCCCCACCACCGATCAATCACACTCCACGACTAGCCGAATCCTCGGGTGCCGTCCATACCAACAACAATCCAGGGGGAGTTTTGTTTGGAATTATAATTTCGATTTGAGCATGGAACCGGGCATTCCGATTACCGACCCCTTTCTCGTGAGTGATAGTGAATAAAAACGCATCGAGGATAACACGCCTAGCATGGAAGATACTGACCGCCCCTTGTCACCATATGAGCGGTTCAGGCATACAAAACATATTATTATTTGAAGGTTTAGAGAGTGGCACATCCAAATTTACTTGGAACAACAGGTAGATACCGCATATAGGTAGGTATGGTTGACGCATATGGAACAACTTTGGGTTTATAGAAGTGGATGCACAAGCAGTATTCCTGCTCAGTACAAGTGAAGGCTAGCAAAAGACTGGGAAGCAACCAACTAGAGAGCGACAACAGTCATTAATATGCATTGAAACTAACCAATGTTGAGTGCAAGCATGAGTAGGATATAAATCACCATAAACATGAATATCATAGAGGCTGTGTTGATTTTGTTTCAACTACATGCGTGAACATGTGCCAAGTCATGCCACTTGAATCATTCAAAGGAGGATACCATCCTATCATACTGCATCATAATCATCTTGAAATTCATGTTGGCATCCAAGACAAACCATTATAAGCTCCTAGCTAATTAAGCATGGCATGAGAAACTATGATCTCTAAGTTGTCATTGCAAACATGTTTCTCTCATAACAATGCTGAATTAGGAATGATGAGCTAGTCATATTTACAGAAACAAAATAGGTCGAGTTCATACCAGCTTTTCCAGGCTCAGTCACTTCATCATATATCGTCATTATTGCCTTTCACTTGCACGACTAAATGATGTGAATAATAATGAGAGTGTTCGTGCATTGGACTAAGCTGGAATCTGCAAGCAAACTCAGAGGAGAAGACAAAGTAATACTGGCTCTCCGACGGATAAAAAATTATGCATATGAGAGCCACTAAACATTTTAATCATGGTCTTCTACCTTGACCCAAAGAAAAAGAAAACTATTCACACGGGAAAGCTCCCAACAAGCAAAAGAAGAACGGGAAATCTTTTTGGATTTTCTTTTTAAATACCACCAAACAAGCTGGAAAGTAAACTTACAACTATTTTTTTTTGTTTTTCTCAATTTAAACAAACACACGAGAAGAAAGCGAGAAAAAGAAATAAACTATCATGCATGATACAATGGCAAAGTGTGAACACCGACTATCAAAGTGAATGTGTGAGCATGAATATAAAGTCGGTGATAAACACGTACTCCCCCAAGCTTAGGCTTTTGGCCTAAGTTGGTATACTCCCAAGGAGGGAAGTAACCGTCTCCGGGGTACTCCGGAGTGTACTGAGGGTGCCACTGCTGGGTGAGCTCCTCTGGCTCCCACTAATAAACTGGCGTCTGGTACTCGACTCGTGGCTCGGGCATGGGCGCCTGTGGTGGCGCTATGCCCCAATCTGCGTTGATGTCCGAGGGCATAATAATGTACCTGCCTAGATGAAGGTTGAACAAAGAAGGAGCAGGCAAAGTAATAGTCTCACGAGTACTGCTACCTCTTGAGCTTGCGTTGGTTTTTCCCTTAAAGAGGAAAGGGTGATGCATCACAATAGTGATAAGTATTTCCCTTAGTTTGAGAACCAAGGTATCAATCCAGTAGGAGTATCAAGATGAGGCACCAATGTACGTGCGCAAAAACAAACAAACTTGCACCCAACGCTATAAAGGGGTTGTCAATCCCTTCATGATTACTTGCAAGGTGTGATGTGAAGGTGAAAAGTGCAACAAAGTATTATTGGTATTTTTGTAGATCTGAATATATGATGTGAAGTACACCCGGGGGCCATAGTGTTCACTAGAGGCTTCTCTCATCATAGCAAGTATTACAGTGGGTGAATGAATTATTGTCGAGCAATTGATAGAATCGCGCAAAGTCGTGACGATATCTAAGGCAATGATCATACATATAGGCATCACATCCGAGACAAGTAGACCGATACTGTCTTCATCTACAACTATTACCCCACACATCGACCGCTATCCAGCATGCATCTAGTGTATTAAGTTCATAACAAACGGAGTAACACCTTAAGCAAGATGACATGATGTAGAAGGATAATTTCATGCAATATGATATAAACCCCATCTTTTTACCCTTGATGGCAACAACACGATGCGTGCCTCGCTACCCTTTCTGTCACTGGGTGAGGACACCGCACGGTATGAACCCACAACCAAGCACTTCTCCCATTGCAAGAATTATAAATCAAGTTGGCCAAATGAAACCCATAACTCGAAGAGAATTACAAGGATACAAAATCATGCATATAAGAGATCAGAGGATACTCGAATAGTATTCATAGATAATCTGATCATAAATCCACAATTCATCGGATCTTGACAAACACACCGCAAAAGAAAGTTACATCAGATAGATCTCCATGAAGATCATGGAGAACTTTGTATTGAAGATCCAAGAGAGAGAAGAAGCCATCTAGCTACTAGCTATGGACCCGAAGGTCTCTGGTGAACTACTCACGCATCATCGGAGAGGAAATGGTGTTGATGAAGAAGCCCTCCGTGTCCGAATCCCCCTCCGGCAGGGCACCAGAACGGTCCCCAGAAGGGATCTTGCGGAGACAGAAGCTTGCGGCGGAGGAAAAGTATTTTGTGGCTCTCTTCTTTGGTTTCGGGATTTTAGAGAATATATAGGCGAAAGAGGTAGGGCAAAGGAGGCACGTGGGGCCCACAAGCCTGCCAGGTGCGCCCCCTAGGGCGCACCTAGGGGGCTTGTGACCTCCCACGAGGTCTCCTGCCTTGGTTCTCAAGTCCCGTGCGTATCTTGTGTTATGGAAAAAATCATACCGCAAGTTTTATTCCGTTTGGACTCCGTTTAATATTGTTTTTTGAAAAAGGTCAAAAAACACGGAAAAAACAGAAACTGGCACGAGGCACTGAGTTAATAGGTTAGTCCCAAAAAAGATATAAAATAGCATATTCATGCATATAAAACATCCAAAGTTGACAAGATAATAGCATGGAACCATCAAAAATTATAGATACGTTGGAGACGTATCAAGCATCCCCAAGCTTAATTATTGCTCGTCCTCGAGTAGGGAAGTGATAAAGATCGAATTTTTGATGTGGAATGCTACCTAACATATTTGTCCTTTGTAACTTATTTCTTGTGGCATGAATGTTCAGATCCGTAAGATTCAAAACAAAAGTTTACTATTGACATGAAAACAATAATATTTTAAGCATACTAGCAAGGTAATCGTGAACTTTTGAAATAACAGGGCCAAAGAAAGTTATCCCTACAAAATCATATAGTCTGGCTATGCTCCATCATCCCCACACAACAAATTTAAATCATGCACAACCCCGGTATTGGCCAAGTAATTGTTTTCGCACTCTTACTTTCTCAAACTTTTTCAACTCTCACGCAATACATGAGCGTGAGCCATGGATATAGCACTATAGGTGGAATAGAGTGTGGTGGAGGTTGTTAGGCAAAAAGGAGGAGATGGTCACATTGACTCGGCGTATCAATGGGCTATGGAGATGCCCCATCAATAGATATCAATGTGAATGAGTAGGGATTGCCATGCAACGGATGCACTAGAGCTATAAGTGTATGGAAGCTCAAAAAGAAAACTAGTGGGTGTGCACCCAACTTGCTTGCTCACGAAGACCTAGGGCTATTTGAGGAAGCCCATCATTGGAATATACAAGACAAGTTATATAATGAAAATTCCACTAGTATATGGAAGTGACAAAACAAGAGACTCTCTATCATGAAGAACATGGTGCTATTTTGAAGCACAAGTGTGAAAAAATATAGTAGCATTGTCCCTTCTCTCTTTTTATCTCATCATTTTTTTGTTTGGGCTCTTTAGCCTCTTTTTTTTCTTTTTTTTTGGTGGGCATCTTTGGACTTTTTTTTTGTTTTCTCACATGGGACAATGCTCTAATAATGATGATCATCACATTTTTATTTACTTACAACTTAATACTTAGAACAATGATGACTCTATATGAAATGCCTCCGATAGTGTACCAGGAGGTGCAACGATCTAGCTTAGAGTATGACATTGAAACATATTGCTAGCTATCTTACGATCATGCAATGGCAATATGAAAGTGATGGCACATGTCATGAGACGGAACGGTGGGAGTTGCATGGCAATATATCTCGGAATGGCTATGAAAATGCCATAATAGGTAGGTATGGTGGCTGTTTTGAGGAAGGTATATGGTGGGTTTGTGCACGGCGAAAGTTGCGCGGCACTAGAAAGGCTTGCAATGGTGGAAGGTGAGAGTGCATCTATACCATGGACTCACATTAGTCATGAAGAATTCATATACTTATTGCGAAAGTTTTTATTAGTAATCGAAACAAAGTGCTAAACGTATACTCCTAGGGGAAGGTTTGGTAGGTGTTAACCGTCGCGCAATCCCGACCGCCACACAAAGGATGACAATCAATAAATCAATTATGCTCCGACTTCCTAACATAGCGGTTCACCATACGTGCATGCTACGGGAATCACTAACCCAAACACAAGTATTGCTAGATTCACAACACCCTACTAACATGACTGTAATATTACCATATCCGTATCTCAAAACTAATTGTGAGGAATCAAACTTCTCTTACTAATCAATGCACTTGAATATGGAAGTTTTTATTATATCCTCTTTGGATGCCTATCATATTTAGGACTAATTTCATAGCACACGCCAATTACCAAGTTACTTAGAGAGACCACTCTCAAAATGGTATAAGTGAAGATCGAGAGTTTTTATTTCTTCAAAATATGACACCACCGTGATCTACAAAGATTTAAGTGAAGCACTAGAGCAAAATTATCTATCTCAAAAGATATAAGTGAAGCACATGCGAGCTAAATTGCCTAACTCAAAAGATATAAGTGAAGCTCATTGAGTATTCTAACAAATCCATGATAAGTACATGTCCTTCTCAAAAAGGTGTGCAACAATGATGATTGTAACAAAACAAAAAGCAAAGGCTCCTATAATACACGACGCTCCAAGCAAAACACATATCATGTGGTGAATAAAAATGTAGCTCCAAGTAACATTACCGATGGATTGAAGACAAAAGAGGGGATGCCTTCCCGGGGCATCCCCAAGCTTAGGATTTTTGTGTCCTTGAATTTGGCTTGGGATGTCTTGGGCATCCCCAAGCTTAATCTCTTTCCATTCTTTATTCCATTGTCCCTGAGAACATCACCCAAAACTTGAAAACTTCACAACACAAAACTTAAACAAAAACTCGTGATATCATTAGCATAAGAAAACAAACCACCAACTCTTTAGGTACTGTAGTAAAATTAATTTCCATTTATATTGATGTTATATTACTGTATTCTCACTTTTCCATGGCTCGTACCCCCTGATACTAACCATAGTTTCAACAAAATAAGCAATCAACACAACAAAAACAGAATCTTTCAAAAACTGACCAGTCTGTAGCAATATGTATACTTCGTGCACCTCTGGTATCCCAAAAGTTCTGAAACATTATGACAATTAGGGAAATTCGCATATCAATAAGCAGCAAAAAGAAACAACTCAAAAGCTCTTTATGGTTAGGAATTAAAAATAATTTCGTGAGCGCAAAGTTTCTGTCTTTTTCAGCATGATCAAACAACTATCACCAAAACTAATCATAAAGGTTCTACATGGCACAGACACTAACTAAAACATAAAAAACACAATCATAACAGAATCATGATGGTGTGGACTCAACAAAATAGAAAGTGAAAAGAAAAAATAAATTTATTCATTGGGTTGCCTCCCAATAAGCGCTATCGTTTAACGCCCCTAGCCAGGCTTAACAATTTCAATGATGCTCACATAAAAAGTAGTAGTTGAGATATGCAAAAGAGCATCATGAATGAAAAAAAACATGTTGAAGTCTAACCCACTTCATATGCATAGGGATTTTGTGAGCAAACAATTTATGGGAACAAGAATTAACTAGCATAGGAAGGCAAAACAAGCATAACTTCAAAACGTTGAACACATAGAGAGGAAACTTGATATTATTGCCATATGTAAAAGCATATGTTCCTCTCTCATAGTAATTTTCAGTAACATCATGAAGGAATCTTATAATATAACTATCACACAAAGCATTCTTTTCATGATCAATTATAGCATAAGGGTCATCACCAAAACTTGGGAAACAAAAAATATCATCTTCATCAAGCATAGCATCCCCAAGCTTGTGGTTTTGCATATCATTAGCATCATAGATATTCAGAGAATTCATACAAACAACATGGCAATCATGTTTTTCATTCAAGCATATATCATGAACCACTTTATAATTTTCTTCTTTCAACACTTAGTCAAAATTTTGAGATTCATGATTTTCAAACAAAACTCCATAGAGATAGCCAAGTGCACTCAACTCACTAGCAAATTGTTCATCATAATTTGGTCTTTTGAAAAGATTAGCAAGTGGATGAGGATCCATATTAATAGATTTTTAGCAAGCGAAGATGCAAGCAAATAGAAGGCACATGGCAACACAAGCAAACATAGCAACAAAAAGGCGAACGAAAGAAGAGCGAATAAAAAGGAAAATCTTTTTGATATTTTCGAAAAATCATTTTAGAAGTGTGGGAGAGGAAAACGAGAGGAAAAAGGCAAATAACATAAATGCTAGAGATGAGTTTGCGATAGTTACTTGGTATGCTTCACTTGAATACTCCCCGGCAACGGCGCCAAAATCCTTCTTGCTACCTCTTGAGCTTGCGTTGGTTTTTCCCTTGAAGAGGTAAGGGTGATGCAACAAAGTAGCGATAAGTATTTCCCTCACTTTGGGAACCAAGGTATCAATCCATTAGGAGTATCAAGATGAGGAACCAATGTACCTACACAAAAACAAAAAAACTTGCACCCAACGCTATAAAGGGGTTGTCAATCCCTTCACGATTACTTGCAAGGTGAGATCTGAAGGTGAAAAGTGCAATAAAGTATTTCTGGTATTTTTGTAGATCTGAATATATGATGTGAAGTAGACCCAGGGGCCATAGTGTTCACTAGAGGCTTCTCTCATGATAACAAGTATTACGGTGGGTGAACGAATTACTATCGAGCAATTGATAGAATTGCGCAAAGTCATGACGATATCTAAGGCAATGATCACACATATAGGCATCACGTCCGAGACAAGTAGACCAATAGTGTCTGCATCTACTACTATTACTCCACACATCGACCAGTATCCAGCATGCATCTAGTGTATTAAGTTCATAACAAACGAAGTAACGCCTTAAGCAAGATGACATGATGTAGAAGGATAAATTCATGCAATAGGATATAAACCCCATCTTTTTACCCTTTATGGCAACAACATGATGCGTGCCTCGCTACCCTTTATGTCACTGGGTGAGGACACTGCACGGTATGAACCCAAAGCCAAGCACTTCTCCCATTGCAAGAATTATAGATCAGGTTGGCCAAACGAAACCCATAACTCGAAGAGAATTACAAGGATACGAAATCATGCATATAAGAGATCAGAGGACACTCAAATAATATTCATAGATAATCTGATCATAAATCCACAATTCATCGAATCTCGACAATCACACCGCAAAACAAAGTTACATCGGATAGATCTCCATGAAGATCATGGTGAACTTTGTATTGAAGATCCAAGAGAGAGAAGAAGCCATCTAGCTACTACCTATGGACCCGAAGGTCTGTGGTGAACTACTCACGCATCATCGGAGAGGCAATGGTGTTAATGAAGAAGCCCTCCGTGTCCGAATCCTGCTCCGGTAGGGCACGAGAATGGTCCCCAGATGGGATATTGCGGAGACAGAAGCTTGCGGCGGCGGAAAAGTACTTTCGTGGCTCTCTTCTTTGGTTTTGGGATTTTAGAGAATTTATAGGTGAAAGAGGTAGGGCAAAGGAGGCACGTGGGGACCACAAGCCTGCCAGGCGTGCCCCCCCTAGAGCGCGCCTAGGGGGCTTGTGACCTCCCACGAGGTCTCCTGCCTTGGTTCTCAAGTCCCGTGCGTATCTTCTGTTATGGAAAAAATCATCCCGCAGGTTTTATTCCGTTTGGACTCCGTTTAATATTCTTTTCTGAAAAAGGTCAAAAATAAGGAAAAATTAGAAACTGGCAGGAGGCACTGAGTTAATAGGTTAGTCCCAAAAAAGATATAAAATAGCATATTCATGCATATAAAACATCAAAAGTTGACAAGATAATAGCATGGAACCATAAAAAATTACAGATACGTTGGAGACGTATCAAGTACCCAGGCTAAATACCAAGTTATAAATCAACCTCTTATTATTATATTTATCAAGAAAATCATGGCGAACCATGCTATCATAATCTAAATATCTCTCAGGAAGAAGCATCTCTTCTTCCTCGTACAGTCTAATAGGTATCTCAAAATGTTTAGCAAGACGGGTAGCATAGATACCTCCATAAAAGGCGCCCTTGGTACGGTTCGTGTTCAACCGTTGAGCCACTATAGCGCCCAAGCTATACGTTTTATCATTATAAAGAGCTTCGTGCAAGACTGCAAGATCTGGGGAGCAAAGAGCCCCAGCTTTCCCACGGCCAATCAAACATTTTCCCATGAATAATGAGAAATACCGAAGCACGGGAAAATGTACGCTAGCAACTCTAGCGCAAGACACTCCTCTCTCCTCTCCTACATCAATAGTATCAATGAAAGCCTCCAAGTCCCATGGACGAGGTTCATGAATATCCCCAAGATAACGTAAATTGTAAACATTGCAGAAATCCTGAAGTGACATGCGCTGGGGGATATCATATAACTTGAACTCAACCATAGGAGGACTCTTCCTTGGATAAAAATTAAAGATTTGCACGAAAATATTAGTGAGGAGGAGGTATTGTGGACACTTATCTTCGACAAATGCGGTAATGCCTGCGTTCTCCACCAAGTAATAAAAATACTCATAAAGACTGACAGCGTGTAAGAACACATCGCTTGGCCACTCGCACGCTCGAACCTCTCCAACTCGGGGGGACCGGATACTTGGGTTTCTTCTTCTCATTTTCATATTCCTTGGGGTCACGTCTTGAAGAGCCTCTTAGGAACCTCCTCATATTTTCCTTTTTCTTTCTCTAAAAATTTCTGAAATTTTTAGTGACTCAAAAGAAAAGTGAACAAGGCTCAACAAAACTCATAGCAACTACTCCTACAAGTGTCTAGAGGCCATATCATGCATCAAAACTACTTGGTACCAACAAAATTAATGTGCAAATCTAAAGAACATGGTCACCAAGGCAACAAAAATATGCAACGAATAAAGCACTAGAACAAAAACTAATTGGACCAATGGAGGATTCACATACCAAGGAACAATTCCCCAAAACAATTTGGTGAATGGGGCTTTGCACAAGGAGATCGAAAAATGCAGCACAAAGAGCAAGAACACGGGTTTGAGCTCTGGAATGATTTTTTTCTGGAGGTAGACGAAGAAGATTGGAGCTGGAATAAGTGGAGGGGGGCCACGTGGGGCCCACAAGCCTGCCAGGCGCGACCAGGGGGGGTAGGCGCGCCTCCTGGGCTTGTGACCCACTGGTGCATCCCCCTCACTAGCTTTCTATCTTAGAAATTTTCAAATATTCCAGAAAAAATCATACTTGAATTTCAGGGCATTTGGAGAACTTTTATTTTCAGGTCACTTTTATATTGAACGGAAAACGCGGAAAACAAGAAAATAAAGCTAAAATTATTATTTTTCTTCTAAACAACAGAAAGTAAAAGTTGGGAACAGAAGGTTGTGACTCCTAGATTCTTCCATCTCATGGTCATGAAAAGAAATCTGTCAATGAGGTTGATCAAGTCTCCTTGACAAACTTTTTTCGAATCACATAAAACTGGAGAATTTTCAAATAATCACTAGGTTACCTCAACGACCATGTGCATATCCCCAACAAGTAAATCATACTTCATCTTGACAGTAGGTATAGGGCATTCAAAGCCTCTAATAATAATCGATGAAGATTTCTCAATAGCATTGATGCAATGAACTCGATATTATTTCTTCGGAAAGTGCACCGTGTGCTCATTACCATTAACATGGAAAGTGACATTGCCTTTGTTGCAATCAACAACAGCCCGTGCAGTGTTTAAAAAGGGTCTTCCAAGGATGACCGCCATGGCATCATCCTCGGGAATATCCAGAATAACAAAGTCTGTTAAGATAGTAACGTTAGCAACCACAACAGGCACATCCTCACAAATGCCGATAGGAAAAGCAGTTGATTTGTCGGCCATTTGCAAAGACATTTCAGTAGGTGTCAAATTATCCAATTCAAGTCTACGATATAAAGAGAGAGGCATAACACTAACACCGGCTCCAAGATCGCATAAAGCAGTTCTAACATAATTTCCTTTAATGGAGCAAGGTATAGTGGGCACTCCACGATCACCTAGTTTCTTAGGAGTCCCACCCTTGAAGGTGTAATTAGCAAGCATGGTGGAAATCTCAACCTCAGATATCTTCCTTTTATTAGTCACAATATCTTTCATTTACTTAGCATAAGGAGACATTTTAAGCATATCAGTCAAATGCATTTGCAAAAAGATAGGTCTAATCATTTCAACAAAGCGCTCAAAATCCTCATCATCCTTTTTCTTGGATGGTTTGGGAGGAAAGGGCATGGGTTTCTGAACCCATGGTTCTCTTTCTTTACCATGCTTCCTAGCAATAAAATCGTTCTTATCATATCTCTTGTTCTTAGGTTGTGGGTTATCAAGATCAGGTTCAACCTCCACATCCTTATCATTACTAGGTTGAGCATCAACATGAACACTGTCGTGGTTTTGTCACGGCAGATGTTCTCATGAGATAACTTAGGTGTGAGGCCATCACAACCATGTGGCGGCTTGAAGGGGTTGGTTGGAATCGAGAGACGCGAGTTTAACCAGGTTCGGCCCCTCCGATGGAGGTAAAAGCCTACGTCCTGCTTGTGTTCCATTGATGGAGATGATGATGGTGCAGACTCGCCACCCCTAATCTCATGGGTGTCTAATCTGTCTATCCCATGATCTGTCTTGTCTAAACCTAAGTTGTGTCCCCTCCCCCTCTTGGGGCACCTTACCTCTCCTTATATAGGTGGAAGGGGTAGGTTTACATGTAGAGTCCTACTAGGAGTAGGAAAAGGACTAGTATCTCTTGAATCCTAATCCGGGTCTTGTTTCCTTTGTGAGGGAGTCTCTCCTCTTCTTGGGCCTTCTATGTGAGTTAGCCCTCCTGGCCTCTTTATGAGTCGCCTTATGCCAGGGTGTACGCCGGGCCTTGGGCCTTCGTCATTTATCTAAGTCGCCGGTGGGGACAAGTATGAGTCGCCCGCCAGGTCACTGCTGAGTCGCCAGTGAGTCGCCAAGTCCTTTGGCGGGTCATACTCCAAGCCGGGTTACATTGCGGGGTATATCCCCGACATTAGCCCCCAAGGTTAGCTTGAATTTATTCATGGTAAGCTCCTGAAATAAGAATAATAAATAAGTCAAGGGACCAGCTTGCTTCACTGGCCGGCTTGATTTGTTGAAGTGGCTCTTTAAAAAATTCGGGTTTCTTTGAGCCACCTTCAATCATCTCGTAGGTACAAGTCCTTTGCAATAAAATTTATATATATGCCATTGAGTCAGCCTCCAATGCTTTGGCTTAATGAAAATTTGGGGAATAAGAAATCCACACAATATTGAACCAGCTTCTCTTTCTTCGGCGGGTTATAATTGACAATGGCGGGTTATGATTGCTAATGGCGGGTCATGATTATTAGTAGTGCCTCGTCAAACAACTGAACTCCAATTGACAAATCCGTGTGATGTTGAGCCAGTCTTTCAATTTGAACCTCATGATCTATGAAACAACTTAGTGCTGTAACCCCCAAGGGCCGGGTTGTCTTGCCTGCAGCAACCTGGGACTTTAGAAATTATGATCTGAATAGTGTAACCCCCAAGTGACGGGTCGATTGCTTGCGGCGACTCGGGACTTCCATGTTCTTCTCTTGAATAAAGAGCGGTATGTAGCCTTCCAAGGCCGACTTATCTCCTTGAGGTAGCCGGGTCTGTTGATGATGTGATGATTTTAAAAGCGGATTGCATTAGCCCCCAAGTGTCATGGTGTATGCTTGCAGCGACATGGGACTTTCATACTTTGATGTAATCTTGATTTGAATAATGTAGCCCCCAAGTGTCGGGTTGTGTGCCTGCAGCGACTTGGGGCTATTCCTTCCATTGTAGAATAAAATCATATCCACTCTGTGATCTGATGATGCCTTTGTGATAAAAGAAATCCTTGACCATGGTTGCAATGTAACCCGGCAAATATTTGATCGGGGAAATCCATAAGTGTTGTAGTTTACTACAGAACACAAGTTGAAGAAATCCAAGGGCCGGTCAATTAGATGACTCGTCATTATATGTGATAGGGCGGCCTTTTGACAATAGTCAATTCTTCCGAGCTGGCTTTAAAAACCCCCAATCATTTAACACTGGTTATGATAAACCATTATAAAAATCCAGCCAAATTGGCTATTCAAAGATTTATTTGCACCTGCAAGAATTTGTGCTTTGACCCGGTTTGAAGACCGACATGATATGTATGTATGATGTATGATGTAATGTAATATGATGCATGTATATGATATGATAAGTATGGCACAAGATATTTTGAGGCGAGTCAGAAAAAGGCCTGAAAACCTTGTGGTAGTGCCAGGAAGGTAAAAAATAGTAATTTCGTCGGCTCATAAGGTCGCGACAGGATAGGGCGAGTCAGAAAGCTCAAGCGCCACCCTAATATGATGGTTTTGTCGGCTCATAAGGTCGCGACAGGATGGGGTGAGTCAGAAAGCTCAAGCGCCACCCTAATATGATGGTTTTGTCGGCTCATAAGGTCGCGACAGGATGGGGTGAGTCAGAAAACTCGAGCACACACCCTGAAATGCAGGTTTCGTCGGCTCATAAGGTCGCGACAGGATTGCGCGAGTCAGAAAGCTCGAGCACACACCCTAAAATGCAGGTTTCGTCGGCTCATAAGGTCGCGACAGGATGGGGCGAGTCAGAAAGCTCAAGCGCCACCCTAAAATGTTGGTTTCGTCGGCTCATAAGGTCGCGACAGGATGGGGCGAGTCAGAAAGCTCGAGCACACACCATAAAATGCAGGTTTCGCCGGCTCATAAGGTCGCGACAGGATGGGGCAAGTCAGAAAGCTCGAGCACACACCCTAAAATGCAGGTTTCGTCGGCTCATAAGGTCGCGACAGGATGGGGCAAGTCAGAAAGCTCGAGCACCACCCTAAAATGCTGGTTTCGTCGGCTCATAAGGTCGCGACAGGATGGGGCGAGTCAGAAAGCTCAAGCGCCACCCTAAGATGATGGTTTCGTCGGCTCATAAGGTCGCGACAGGATGGGGCGAGTCAGAAAGCTCGAGCACACACCCTAAAATGCAGGTTTCGTCGGCTCATAAGGTCGCGACAGGATGGGGCGAGTCAGAAAGCTCGAGCACACACCCTAACATGCAGGTTTCGTCGGCTCATAAGGTCGCGACAGGATGGGGCGAGTCAGAAAGCTCGAGCGCCACCCTAAAATGCAGGTTTCGTCGGCTCATAAGGTCGCGACAGGATGGGGCGAGTCAGAAAGCTCAAGCGCCACCCTAAGATGCAGGTTTCGTCGGCTCATAAGGTCGCGACAGGATGGGGTGAGTCAGAAAGCTCGAGCGCCACCCTAAAATGCAGGTTTCGTCGGCTCATAAGTTCGCGACAGGATGGGGCGAGTCAGAAAGCTCGAGCACACACCCTAACATGCAGGTTTCGTCGGCTCATAAGGTCGCGACAGGATGGGGCGAGTCAGAAAGCTCGAGCGCCACCCTAAAATGCAGGTTTCGTCGGCTCATAAGGTCGCGACAGGATGGGGCGAGTCAGAAAGATCAAGCGCCACCCTAAGATGATGGTTTCGTCGGCTCATAAGGTCGCGACAGGATGGGGCGAGTCAGAAAGCTCGAGCGCCACCCTAAAATGCAGGTTTCGTCGGCTCATAAGGTCGCGACAGGATGGGGCGAGTCAGAAAGCTCGAGCACACACCCTAAAATGCAGGTTTCGTCGGCTCATAAGGTCGCGACAGGATGGGGCGAGTCAGAAAGCTCGAGCACACACCCTAACATGCAGGTTTCGTCGGCTCATAAGGTCGCGACAGGATGGGGCGAGTCAGAAAGCTCGAGCGCCACCCTAAAATGCAGGTTTCGTCGGCTCATAAGGTCGCGACAGGATGGGGCGAGTCAGAAAGCTCAAGCGCCACCCTAAGATGCAGGTTTCGTCGGCTCATAAGGTCGCGACAGGATGGGGCGAGTCAGAAAGCTCAAGCGCCACCCTAAAATGCAGGTTTCGTCGGCTCATAAGTTCGCGACAGGATGGGGCGAGTCAGAAAGCTCGAGCACACACCCTAACATGCAGGTTTCATCGGCTCATAAGGTCGCGACAGGATGGGGCGAGTCAGAAAGCTCGAGCGCCACCCTAAAATGCAGGTTTCGTCGGCTCATAAGGTCGCGACAGGATGGGGCGAGTCAGAAAGATCAAGCGCCACCCTAAGATGATGGTTTCGTCGGCTCATAAGGTCGCGACAGGATGGGGCGAGTCAGAAAGCTCGAGCGCCACCCTAAAATGCAGGTTTCGTCGGCTCATAAGGTCACGATAGGATGGGGCGAGTCAGAAAGCTCAAGCGCCACCCTAAGATGATGGTTTCGTCGGCTCATAAGGTCGCGACAGGATGGGGCGAGTCAGAAAGCTCGAGCGCCACCCTAAAATGCAGGCTTCGTTGGCTCATAAGGTCGCGACAGGATGGGGCGAGTCAGAAAGCTCAAGCGCCACCCTTAGATGATGGTTTCGTCGACTCATAAGGTCGCGACAAGATGGGGCGAGTGAGAGAGCTCAAGTATTTAGACCAGCTTAATTTTTTTTGTAATGACCCGGGGTTCTTGAATTATTCATCCCAGTTGAGCCTGCTGAGCCATGTCCATGTAGCCCCGAGTCTTAAGTCGACTCAAGGAGGCGGCTTGAGAGTCTCCATACTTGATTGTGGCATAAACCGACAGAGAAAAGATACTGGTACTCGCTCCATCTCCGAGATATAAAGCCACTGCACCGGCAAGTTGATGTTATCCGGAACGTGAGGGTGGCGACTTGCGTCCTTCTGTTAGGCAGCTCGTATAAGCGAGCACTGCACCGGCGGGTTCATGTAGTCCGGGCCGTGAGGGCGGTGTCTTAAATGTGAGAGTTGTTTGGCGATTTGGCACAGACTCAAGAATCGTTGTGAAGTTGTAAGCTGTCTTGGTCGCGCGGATGTGAGAGTTGACCTCGTCATTGTAAATTTACATGGACGGTGAGCCGGCTGTGGCGTTGTAAGCTGGTGCGGACGAGGAGTTGACAACGTCATTTGTAAGTCGACGCGGATAAAAACCAGTTTAGGATGATTCCGACGCGTGCCCCATCTCCGCGGTATATTGCCACTTCGGTAAGAAATAATCGTCCTGCGCAAAAAATATCGCCAGCCAGAATAATTGTTCTTTGAACAAATTAACATGCACTAAAAAAATAGATAGAAAGCATAGCACCTGATTTGTTAGGAGGATAGCTGATCTTTCTATACGTTTGCCCGCCGGATGTTCAATTGATGAGATTCACTGTAGTATTTGATCAATCAATACCCGACCTGGGATGAGCAGATGATTTGATGTCTTGATTCGGTGGAATCCAGCCAGGAAGAGCAATGGTTGCAACGACCATATTTTTAAATATCCAGTGTACCATCCTAGTCAGTTTGTGCACCTTTGTTCTGATTGTTGGTAAACAACAACAACATCGCAACCGGATTTTTGTTGGGCTTTTGTGGCATTAGTTTTTTCAGAAGTATAACAGCCTCGAGGTGCATCAAAGGCAAGTGGCATCCAGAGTCCCCATCGGTGATCCTCAACTCCTCGATGTGGTGCACCGTCGGAGGGAAAGTGAGTCAGCATCCACGCCGACGCCGACACATCAGTTGTACTTGTCCCGGTAAAAAAGCTCCAGTCGCTGTTGGCCTTGTCACAAAAACTAAACCTTGTGTCTAGACCGCTGTCGGCAACGGCGGCTCGAAGGCCCGACCTGGCTCCGCAGATGAAGCGCAGAGGCGGCTCGTGGTGCGGACGGGGATTAGCCAGAGCAGAAGGCGGGCGGAAACGAAAACAAGGTACAGTTGTAGAGGGCATTGTCAAGCCCAGGCGAGGTGGCTCGAGGAGAAACAGAAGGTGTGACCTATCTGATGGCTTGATCTCATACGTGACCTCTTTTCAGCACAGTACGCCATGCATGGACTGCCACCATGTGCCATCCGGTGACTTTATGAGCTGATGCTTCTCTTCTTTCCTTTTTGCTTGTGACCTAGTGATTCTCCACGGTCGTAGATTTTGCTCTTGCATGGGGTTTGACTTGATGGCAGGTATGGCAGCAGCAGCGGTGGCGAGACAGAGCAGGGGCTCGGGTAGGTGGTGAGGCGATCGGCGTGAGGCAGCAGTTGCGGGCGCAACGCGCACAGAGGCAAGGTGAGGTGGAGCCGAGCGACTGCGGCTGCAGTAGGCGGGGCGTCCGAGGCCGAGGCGACTGTGGCACAGCGCAACAAGGCGAGGGCGATGGGCGGTTTGCGAGCCATCGAGCTCGACAAAAGCACAGGCGGGTTGCAATGGCGTCCCGGCCAGACGGCTTCGTCAGCGCTGGCCAGCAGCAAAGGTGGAAGTCATGGCGGAGACCCGGCCGGGACGGTTGACGGCGCTGGCCCACGGCGGAGGCGGAGGAGCAGCCCGGCGGCTCAACGGATGCAACGGCGAGTCTGCCCTTCTTTCTTCTTCTTGATGTAAGCAAGGGTTGCTGGCTAATGGATGGATGCATAGGTTGCTCTTTCCTCCAATAGGTGAGATGGAGGGAGCCTCCAGTGGCAGTGTACCAGGGCAGCTTCATGTCAGGTGCGGCCATGGCGGAGTGAGCAGGGCAGTGTGACCGGCAGCGCAGAGCCGGCTCGAGGTGAAGTTTGGCGAGCATGTCCAGGCGAGGTGGAGGCGGCTCGATGCGCCAGCCGCCCGGAGCGGCTCTATGAACGCGGCTTAGGCGAGATGGAGGCGGCTCGATGCGTCGGTCGTCCGGAGTAGAGTGGCAAGCACGACTGCGAGGTGGAGGCGGCTCGATGTGCAAGCCGCCCGGAGCGAAGCGGCGAGCACGGCGAGGCCACGACGGCTGTGGCGGGTTGGCCCAGGACGAGGCCGACTCAAGGCGTCACGTGCCAGGGCAGATGCCTGGAGATTCGGGGTGACTCGAGGTGAATCCACGCAAGCAGGCGTGGTGGAATCTGGGCCGTGGCCGTATCCGGTTCCTGGCGCCTCTTCTTCATCATTTTTTCAGTGGCCTCGGGTGCGACCGCAGCTTGGATTGTATTCTTTTTCTTCTCCCGTACGTGACCTTGCCTTTTGCATTGATTAGCTCATGTATGTCTCCAACTTGTATTTTTATTTACCACCTTGATCACGTCTCCGACTAGGATACTTGAAATTCTTGACTCGCGAGCAATGGGCTCGGAACTTCTTCAATCGAAATTACTTCCGGCGACTTCAGACGAACTGGATGTAGCGGCCAAGAGGCAATGAGGGTGTCGTGCCCTTGGGTGTCGATCCATTACGATGATGAAATCTCTTCTATTGACCTTGAGCGTTCCTTTACTTGATGTCTGCAGGTCGCCTGTGTGCCGCTGACACCCTTCTCTTTGTCTGTTTTCTTGGGCTGATATATTCGTTGTCCAATTTGATCCTTCGTGAGATTCTCGATTCATATGAGAGATCCCTCCAGCAACTTCAAATACCACCGTGCGAAGGCTCCCACGGTGGGCGCCAACTGTCGTGGTTTTGTCACGGCAGATGTTCTCATGAGAGAACTTAGGTGTGAGGCCATCGCAACCATGTGGCGGCTTGAAGGGGTTGGTTGGAATCGAGAGACGCGAGTTTACCCAGGTTCGGCCCCTCCGATGGAGGTAAAAGCCTACGTCCTGCTTGTGTTCCATTGATGGAGATGATGGTCTTGATTACAAGGGTGTAGACTCACCACCTCTAATCTCGTGGGTGTCTAATCTGTCTATCCCATGATCTGTCTTGTCTAAACCTAAGTTGTGTCCCCTCCCCCTCTTGGGGCACCTTACCTCTCCTTATATAGGTGGAAGGGGTAGGTTTACATGTAGAGTCCTACTAGGAGTAGGAAAAGGACTAGTCTCTCTTGAATCCTAATCCGGGTCTTGTTTCCTTTGTGAGGGAGTCTCTCCTCTTCTTGGGCCTTCTATGTGAGTCAGCCCTCCTGGCCTCTTTATGAGTCGCCTTATGCCAGGGTGTACGCCGGGCCTTGGGCCTTCGTCATTTATCTAAGTCACCGGTGGGGACAAGTATGAGTCGCCCGCCAGGTCACTGCTGAGTCGCCAGTGAGTCGCCAAGTCCTTTGGCGGGTCATACTCCAAGCCGGGTTACACTGCGGGGTATATCCCCGACAAACACCATTATCAATATTATCACTAGGCTCATGTTCATCACCAGATTGTGTTTCGGCATCAGAAATAGAGACATCATTTGGATTCTTGGGTGTAACAACAACAGGTTTGCTATCATGCAAGTTCCTATCATCTTTCTTTTTCTTCCTATTACCAGGATGACTAGGTGCATTAGTGTTAACTCCTTGAGATTCTTGTTCAATTCTCTTAGGATGGACCTCATGATACAAAGGTTCCTGAGTCATTCTACCACCTCTAGTGAAAACTCTAACAGAATTGTCATTCAACTAATTGAGCAAGTCATTTTGAGCATGAAGTACTTGTTCTACTTGAGTAGTGACCATAGAAGCATGTTTACCCAAAAGCTTAAGATCATTGACATTTCCATCTACACAAGCACTTATATGATTAATCATACGAGCATTTTGCTTCAATTGTTTGCTAACATAATCATTAAAACTTTGTTGTTTGGGAACAAAGTTATCAAATTCATCTAAGCATAAGCTAGCAGGTTTATCATATGGAATATCACTCTCATTGAATCTACGAAGATAATTTACCTCTACTACCTGTGTCAGGTTATCAAGACCATGTATTTCTTCAATAGGTGGTAGATTCTTAACATCTTCAGATTTAATACCTTTCTCTTGCATAGATTTCTTGGCTTCTTGCATATCTTCAGGACTGAGGAATAGAATACCTCTTTTCTTTGGAGTTGGCTTCGGAGGTGGTTTGGGAATAGTCCAAGAATTATCATTGCTCAAGATATTATTCAATAGAATTTCAGCTTGTTCCACAGTTTGTTCCCTGAAAAGACAACAAACACAACTATCTAGGTGGTCCCTAGAAGCATCGGTTAGTCCATTATAAAAGATATCAAGTATTTCATTTTTCTCAAGAGGGTGATCAGGCAAAGCATTAAGTAACTGGACAAGCCTCCCCCGAGCTTGTGGGAGACTCTCTTCTTCAACTTGCACAAAGTTATATATATCCTGCAAGGCAGCTTATTTCTTATGGACAGGAAAATATTTCTCAGAGAAGTAGTATATCATATCCTGGGGACTACGCACACAACCAGGAGCAAGAGAAGTAAACCAAGTTTTAGCATCATTCTATAGTGAGAAAGGAAACAACTTAAGGATATAGTAATGACGAATTTTTTCCTCATTTGTGAATAGGGTGGCTATATCATTCAGTTTAGTAAGATGTGCTACAACCGTTTCAGATTCATAACCATGAAAAGGATCAGATTCAACCAAAGTGATTAACTCAGGATCGACAGAGAATTCATAATCCTTATCAGTAACAAAGATGGGCGAAGTAGCAAAGTTAGGATCATATTTCATTCTAGCATTCACAGATTTTTATTTCCACTTGCGGAATAAATTCTCAAGATCATAGCTATCCTTACAAGCAAGAAAGTCTTCAGCTACCTCTCCCTCCATAACATAACTCTTAGGTATATCAGGCAATTCATATCTAGGAGAGCTAGGTCTAACAGGTGTAACAGCAGGTTCCACTTCAATAATTTCATCAATTTCAGAAGTATCATCACAATCACCAGTAACTCTAGCAATTTGTGAATCAAGAAATGCACCCAGTGGCAAATCATTATCAAGCAAAGCATCATCATAAGCATCATGGATAGCAGAAGTAGCATCATCAAGCACAGGCGACATATCAGGATTACTAGTAGGTGGTGGTGTCGCAAATTTACTCATAACTCAAGGTGAATCAAGTGCAGAGCTAGATGGCAGTTCCTTACCTATCCTCGTAGTTGAGGGCAAGACTTTAGTTTTTGAATCTCCCGGATTCCTCATAGTGATCAACAGACGAAAATCCCAAGTGAGTCAGAGAATGGAGCTATGCTCCCGGGCAACGACGCCAGAAAAAGGTCTTGATAACCCACAAGTATAGGGGGTCGCAACAGTCTTCGAGGGTAGAGTGTTCAACCCAAATTTACTGATTGGACACAAGGGGAGCCAAAGAATATTCTCGAGTATTAGCAGTTGAGTTGTCAATTCAACCACACCTGAAAGACTTAGTATCTGCAGCAAAGTTTTAGTAGCAAAGTAGTGTGATAGTAACGGTAGCAACAGCAACAGTAGCAGCAGTGACGGTAGTAGCGGTAAAGTAACTTAGCAAGGACCAGTATAGGAAAAGCTCATAGGCATTGGATCGGTGATGGATAATTTTGTCGGATGACATTCATCATGTAGCAGTTACAACATAGGGTGATATGTAACTAGCTCCAGTTCGTCAATGTAATGTAGGCATGTATTTCGTATTTAGTCATATGTGCTTATGGAAAAGAACTTGCATGACATCTTTTGTCCATCCCTCACATGGCATCGGGGTCCTGCTACCTCTTAAGCTTTCGTTGGTTTTTCCCTTTAAGAGGAAAGGGTGATGCAGCACAGTAGCAGTAAGTATTTCCCTCAGTTTGAGAACCAAGGTATCAATCCAGTAGGAGTATCAAGCCAAGTTTCCAAAGTACGTGCGCAAAAACAACAAACTTGCACCCAACGCTACTAAGGGGTTGTCAATCCCTTCATGTTTGATTGCAAGGTGAGATCTGAAGGTGGAAAGTACAACAAAGTAAAAGTGTGGAGCTGAAAATATGATGTGAAGTAGACCCGGGGGCCATAGTGTTCACTAGAGGCTTCTCTCATGATAGCAAATATTACGGTGGGTGAACGAATTACTGTCGAGCAATTGATAGAACAACGCAAAGTCATGACGATATCTAAGGCAATGATCATACATATAGGCATCACATCCGAGACAAGTAGACCGGTACTTTCTACATCTACTAATATTACTCCACACATCGACCGCTATCCAGCATGCATCTAGTGTAGTGAGTTCATGACGAACAGAGTAACGCCTTAAGCAAGATGACATGATGTAGAGGGATAAACTCAAACCAATGATGTAAACCCCATCTTTTTACCCTTGATGGCAACAACATGATGCGTGCCTCACTACCCCTTCTGTCACTGGGTGAGGTCACCGCACGGTATGAACCCAAAACCAAGCACTTCTCCCATTGCAAGAATTATAGATCAAGTTGGCCAAACGAAACTCACAACTCGAAGAGAATTACAAGGATATGAAATCATGCATATAAGAGATCAGAAGAAACTCAAATAAGATTCATAGATAATCTGATCATAAATCGACAATTAATCGGATCTCGACAAACACACCGCAAAAGAAGATTACATCGGATAGATCTCCATGAAGATCATGGAGAACTTTGTATTGAAGATCCAAGAGAGAGAAGAAGCCATCTAGCTACTAGATATGGACCCGAAGGTCTGTGGTGAACTACTCACGCATCATCAGAGAGGCAATGGTGTTAATGAAGAAGCCCTCTGTGTCCGAATCCCCCTCCGACAGGGCACGAGAACGTGCCCCAGATGGGATCTTGTGGAGATAGAAGCTTGCGGCGGCGGAAAAGTATTTTTGCGGCTCTCCTCCGTGGTTTCAGATTTTTCGGGGATTTATAGGCGGAAGAAGTAGGGCAAAGGAGCCAAGGGGGGCCCACAAGCCTGCTAGGCGCGCCTGATACGTCTCCGTCGTATATACTTTTCCGAACTCTTTTGCCCTTGTTTTGGACTCTAATTTGCATGATTTGCATGGAACTAACCCGGACTAACGCTGTTTCAGTAGAACTGGCATGGTGTTGTTTTTTTGGAGAAATAAAAGTTCTCGGAATGACCTGAAAAGTTATGGAGAATTTTTCTGGAATTAATGAAAAATACCTGCGCAAAGATCCACCGGAGGGGGTGAGCCAGTGGGCCACAAGCGCACTGGCCGTGGCCACCCCCAGGCCGCACCAACCAGGCTTGTGGAGCCCACAGAGGTCCACCGCCTCCAAACTCAGCTCTATATATTCCGTTTCGCCCATAAAAAGATCAGGGAGAAGGATGCATCGCGTTTTACGATACGGAGGCGCCGCCACCTCATGTTCTTCATCTGGAGGGCAGATGTGGAGTCCGTTCTGGGCTCCGGAGAGGGGAAATCATCGCCATCGTCATCATCAACCTTCCTCCATCGCCAATTCCATGATGCTCTTCACCGTTCGTGAGTAATCTCATCGTAGGCTTGCTGGACGGTGATGAGTTGAATGAGATCTATCATGTAATCGAGTTAGTTTTGACGGGGATTGATCCCTAGTATCCACTATGTTCTAAGATTGATGTTGCTACTACTTTGCCATGCTTAATGCTTGTCACTAGGGCCCGAGTGCCATGATTTCAGATCTGAACCTATTATGTTGTCGCCAATATATGTGTGTTTTAGATCCTATCTTGCAAGTTGTAGTAACCTACTATGTGTTATGACCCGGCAACCCCGGAGTGACAATAGCCGGAACCACTCCCGGAGATGACCATAGTATGAGGAGTTCATGTATTCACCAAGTGTTAATGCGTTGGTCCGGTTCTTTATTAAAAGGAGAACCTTAATATCCCGTAGTTTCCATTAGGACCCCGCTGCCGCGGGAGGGATGGACAATAGATGTCATGCAAGTTCTTTTCCCTAAGCACGTATGACTACATACTGAATACATGCCTACATTAGGTTGACGAACGGGAGCTAGTTACTTATCTCTCCATGTTATAGCTGTTACATGATGAATCACATCCGACATAATCATCCATCACCGATCCACTGCCTACGAGTCTTCTACTATTGGTCCTTGCTACATTACTCTGCTGCTACTGCTGTCGCTACTGCTGTTACTCGCTGCTGCTATCACTACTGTTGTTCCTTGCTACTGCTGTCACTACTGCTGTTACTTGCTACTTTGCTGTTACCTGTTGCAACACTTTACTGGCGCCATTGATACAACAAGTTAGGAATAGTCTGCCGTCAACAGACCTTTTTCTGGCACCGTTGCTATCATACCACTTTGCTACTGATACTTTGCTTGCAGGCACTAATCTTTCAGGTGTGGTTGAATTGACAACTCAGCTGCTAATACTTGAGAATATTCTTTCGCTTCCCCTTGAGTCGAATCAATAAATTTGGGTTGAATACTCTACCCTCGAAAACTGTTGCGATCCCCTACACTTGTGGGTTATCAAGACTATTTTCTGGCGCCGTTGCCGAGGAGGCGCAACTATATTCTCTGAGTCACTTGGGTTTGACTTCTGCTGATCACTATGAGGAATCCGAAAGATCCAAGAACTGAATACTTGACCTCAACTACGAGGACAGGTAAGGAACTGCCATCTAGGTCTGCACTTGATTCACCTTCATGTTGGAAATATGCCCTAGAGGCAATAATAAATTAGTTATTATTATATTTCTTAGTTCATGATAATCGTTTATTATTCATGCTATAATTGTATTGATTGGAAACACAATACTTGTGTGGATACATAGACAAAACACTGTCCCTAGTAAGCCTCTAGTTGACTAGCTCGTTGATCAAAGATGGTTAAGGTTTCCTGGCCATAGGCAAGTGTTGTCACTTGATAACGGGATCACATCATTAGGAGAATCATGTGATGGACTAGACCCAAACTAATAGACGTAGCATGTTGATCGTGTCATTTTGTTGCTACTGTTTTCTGCGTGTCAAGTATTTGTTCCTATGACCATGAGATCATATAACTCACGGACACCGGAGGGATGCTTTGTGTGTATCAAACGTCGCAACGTAACTGGGTGACTATAAAGATGCTCTACAGGTATCTCCGAAGGTGTTCGTTGAGTTAGTATGGATCGAGACTGGGATTTGTCACTCCGTGTGACGGAGAGGTATCTCGGGGCCCACTCGGTAATACAACATCACACACAAGCCTTGCAAGCAATGTGACTTAGTGTAAGTTACGGAATCTTGTATTACGGAACGAGTAAAGAGACTTGCCGGTAAACGAGATTGAAATAGGTATGCGGATACTGACGATCGAATCTCGGGCAAGTAACATACCGAAGGACAAAGGGAATGACATACGGGATTATATGAATCCTTGGCACTGAGGTTCAAACGATAAGATCTTCGTAGAATATGTAGGATCCAATATGGGCATCCAGGTCCCGCTATTGGATATTGACCGAGGAGTCTCTCGGGTCATGTCTACATAGTTCTCGAACCCGCAGGGTCTGCACACTTAAGGTTCGACGTTGTTTTATGCGTATTTGAGTTATATGGTTGGTTACCGAATGTTGTTCGGAGTCCCGGATGAGATCATGGACGTCACGAGGGTTTCCGGAATGGTCCGGAAACGAAGATTGATATATAGGATGACCTCATTTGGTTACCGGAAGGTTTTCGTGCATTACCGGAAAAGTTTCAGGCTCATCGGTAGTGTACCGGGAGTGCCGGGAGGGGTGCCGGGGACCATCGGGAGGGGTGTCACGCCCCAAGGGGTCTCATGGGCTATGGGAAGAGATAAACCAGCCCCTAGTGGGCTGGAATAAGTTCCCACTAAGGCCCATAAGGTTTGAGAAGGAAAAAACACAAGGTGGAAAGAGTTTCCAAGTGGGAAGGTGGAATCCTACTCCAAGTAGGATTGGAGTAGGACTCCTCCACCTCCAATTTCGGCCAAACCTTTAGGTTTTGAGGCTGCCTCCTCCCCTCCCTCCCACCTATATATACGGAGGTTTTAGGGCTGATTTGAGACGACTTTTCCACGGCAGCCCGACCACATACCTCCACGGTTTTTCCTCTAGATCGCGTTTCTGCGGAGCTCGGGCGGAGCCCTGCTGAGACAAGGTCATCACCAACCTCCGGAGCGCCATCACGCTGCCGGAGAACTCTTCTACCTCTCCGTCTCTCTTGCTGGATCAAGAAAGCCGAGATCATCGTCGAGCTGTACGTGTGCTGAACGCGGAGGTGCCGTCCGTTCGGTACTAGATCGTGGGACTGATCGCGGGATTGTTCGCGGGGCGGATCGAGGGACATGAGGACGTTCCACTACATCAACCGCGTTCACTAACGCTTCTGCTGTACGATCTACAAGGGTACGTAGATCACTCATCCCCTCTCGTAGATGGACATCACCATGATAGGTCTTCGTGCGCGTAGGAAAATTTTTGTTTCCCATGCGACGTTCCCCAACAGTGGCATCATGAGCTAGGTTCATGCGTAGATGTCTTCTCGAGTAGAACACAAAAGTTTTTGTGGGCGGTGATGTGTGTTTTGCTGCCCTCCTTAGTCTTTTCTTGATTCCGCGGTATTGTTGGATTGAAGCGGCTTGGACCGACATTACTCGTACGCTTACGAGAGACTGGTTTCATCGCTACGAGTAACCCCGTTGCTCAAAGATGACTGGCAAGTGTCGGTTTCTCCAACTTTAGTTGAATCGGATTTGACCGAGGAGGTCCTTGGATGAGGTTAAATAGCAACTCATATATCTCCGTTGTGGTGTTTGCGTAAGTAAGATGCGATCCTACTAGATACCCATGGTCACCACGTAAAACATGCAACAACAAAATTAGAGGACGTCTAACTTGTTTTTGCAGGGTATGCTTGTGATGTGATATGGCCAACGATGTGATGTGATATATTGGATGTATGAGATGATCATGTTGTAATAGATAATATCGACTTGCACGTCGATGGTACGACAACCGGCAGGAGCCATAGGGTTGTCTTTATAACTAACGTTTGTGCTTGCAGATGCGTTTACTATTTTGCTAGGACGTAGCTTTAGTAGTAATAGCATGAGTAGCATGACAACCCCGATGGCGACACGTTGATGGAGATCATGATGATGGAGATCATGGTGTGACGCCGGTGACCAGAAGATCGTGCCGGTGCTTTGGTGATGGAGATCAAGAAGCACGTGATGATGGCCATATCATGTCACTTATAAATTGCATGTGATGTTAATCCTTTTATGCACCTTATTTTGCTTAGAACGACGGTAGCATTATGAGGTGATCTCTCACTAAAATTTCAAGACGAAATTGTGTTCTCCCCGACTGTGCACCGTTGCTACAGTTCGTCGTTTCGAGACACCACGTGATGATCGGGTGTGATAGACTCAACGTTCACATACAACGGGTGCAAAACAGTTGCGCACGCGGAACACTCGGGTTAAGCTTGACGAGCCTAGCATGTGCAGACATGGCCTCGGAACACATGAGACCGAAAGGTCGAGCATGAATCGTATAGTTGATATGATTAGCATAGAGATGCTTACCACTGAAACTATTCTCGACTCACGTGATGATCGGACTTGAGATAGTGGATTTGGATCATGTACCACTCAAATGACTAGAGAGATGTACTTTTTGAGTGGGAGTTCTTAAGTAATATGATTAATTGAACTAATTGTCATGAACATAGTCTAATGGTCTTTGCGAATTACGATGTAGCTTGCGCTATAGCTCTACTGTTTTATATGTTCCTAGAGAAAATTTAGTTGAAAGTTGATAGTAGCAAACTTTGCAGACTGAGTCTGTAAAACCGAGGATTGTCCGCGTTGCTGCACAGAAGGCTTATGTCCTTAATGCACCACTCGGTGTGCTGCACCTCGAGCGTCGTCTGTGGATGCTGTGAACATCCGACATACACGTTTCTGATGACTACACGATAGTTCAGTACAAAAATACTTAATGGCTTAGAAGCAAGGCGCCGAAAACGTTGTAAAACGTCACGGAACATAAGTGATGTTCTAAAGAGATGAAATTGTGATTTCATGCTTGTGCCCTTGTTAAGAGGTACGAGACCTCCGACAAGATTCTTTGTCCACAAAGCACAGGAGAAAAGGCTCAATCGTTGAGCATGTGCTCAGATTGTCTGAGTACGACAATCGCTTGAATCAAGTGGGAGTTAATCTTCCAGATGAGATAGTGATAGTTCTCCAAAGTCACTGCCACCAAGCTGTGAGAGCTTCATGATGAACTATAACATATCAAGGATACATACAATGATCCTTGAGCGATTCGCGATGTTTGACACTGCGAAAGTAGAAATCAAGAAGGAGCATCAATAGTTGATGGTTTGTAAAACCACTAAGTTTCAAGAAAGGCAAGGGCTAGAAGGGATACTTCGTGAAACGGCAAAACAGTTGCTGCACTAATGAAGAGACCCAAGATTAAACCCAAATCCGAGACTAAGTGCTTCTGTAATGAGGGGAACAATCACTGAGGCGGAGCAACTCAAGATACTTGGTAGATAAGAAGGCTGGCAAAAGTCGAAAGAAGTGTATTTGATATACATGATGTTGATGTGTACTTTACTAGTACTCCTAGTAGCACGAGGGTATTGGATACCGGTTCGGTTGCTAAGTGATTAGTGACGCGAAATGAAAGCTACGGCATAAACGGAGACTAGCTAAAGGCGAGGTGACGATACATGTTGGAAGTGTTTCCAAGATTGATATGATCAAACGTCGCACGCTCCCTCTACCATCGGGATTGGTGTTAAACCTAAATAATTGTTATTTGGTGCTTGCGTTAAGCATGAACATGATTGGATCGTGCTTATTGCAATACGATTATTCATTTAAAGAGAATAATGGTTACTCTATTTTCTTGAATAATCACCTTCAATGGTTTATTGAATCTCGATCGTAGTGTTACACATGTTCATGATATTGGTGCCAAAAGATACGAGTTGATGGTGATAGTACCACTTACTTGTGCCACTGCCGCTTGAGTCATGTTAGTATAAATTGCATGAAGAGGCTCCATGCTGATGGATCTTTGTACTCACCTGATTTCGAATCACTAGTGACATGCGAATCATACCACATGAGCAAGGCCTTGTTTTCATTGAGATGAAATAAGATAGTAACTTGTTGGAAGTGATACATTTTCATGTATGCAGTCCAATGGGTGCTGAGGCACGCAGTGGATATCATTATGTTCTTACTTCACTGACGATTTGAGTAGATACAGGAGTATTTACTTAATGAATCACAAGTCTAAAATGTTGAAAAGTTCAATTCCGTTTCAGAGTGAAGTTCGTCGTAACAAGAGGATAAACTATCTACGATATGATCATGGAAATGAATATCTGAGTTACGAGTTTTGGTACACAGTTAAGACAATGTGGAAATTGTTTCGCAGTTCATGCCACCTGGAACATCATAGTGTGATGATGTGTCTGAACGTCATAGCCACGCACTATTTGGTATGGTGCATACTATGATGTCCCTTATCGAATTACCACTATCGTTTATGGGTTATGCATTAGAGACAACCGCACTCACTTTAAATAGGGCACCGCGTATTTCCGTTGAGATGACACAGTATAGACTGAGGTTTAGAGAAATCTAAACTGTCGTTTCTTGAAAGTTTGGGGTTTCGACACTTATGTGAAAAAGTTTCAGTCTGATAAGCTCGAACCCAAAGCGGATAAATGCATCTTCATAGGATATCCAAAACAGTTGGGTACATCTCCTATCTCAGATCCGAAAGCAAAGTGTTTGTTTCTAGAAACGGATCCTTTCTCGAGGAAAGGTTTCTCTCGAAAGAATTGAGTGGGAGGGTAGTAGAACTTGATGAGGTTATCGAACCATCACTTCAACCAGTGTGTAGCAGGGCGCAAGAAGTTGTTCATGTGGCGCCTACACCAATTGAAGTGGAAGCTGATGATGATGATCATTGAGCTTTGAATCAAGTTACTACAAACCTCGTAGGTCGACAAGGTCGCGTACTGCTGCAGAGTAGTATGGTAACCCTGTCTTGGAGGTCATGTTGTTGAGCAACAGTGAACCTACGAGTTATGGAGAAAGCGATGGTGGGCCCAGATTCCGACAAATGGCTAGAAGCCATGAAATCCGAGAGAGGATCCATGTGTGAAAACAAAGTGTAGACTTTGGTAGAACTACTTGATGGTCATAGGACTATTGAGTAAAAATGGATCTTTAAAAGAAGACAGACGATGATGGTGATAAGTCACTATTAAGAAAAGCTCGACTTGTCGCAAAGATGTTTTCGATAAGATCAAACAGTTGACTATGATGAGACTTTCTCACTCGTAGCGATGCTAAAAGTCTGTTAGAATTATGTTAGTTGTTGATGCATTATTTATGAAATATTGCATGTAGGATGCCAAAACATTGTTTTCTCGACGGTTTCCTTGAGCAAACATTGTATGTGATACAACCAGAAGGTTTTGTTGATCCTAAAGATACTAGAAAGTATGCAAGCTCCAGTGATCCTTCAATGGACTGGTGCAAGCATCTCGGAGTTGGAATATACACTTTGATGAGATGATCAAAGATTTTGGGTTTGTACAAGGTTTATGAGAAACTTGTATTTCCAAAGAAGTGAGTGGGAGCACTGTAGAATTTCTGATAGGAATATGTGGTTGACATATTGTGGATCAGAAGTAATGTAGAATTTCTGTAAAGCATACAAGGTTGTTTGAAAGAAGTTTTCAAAGGAGTACCTGGATTACGCTACTTTAACGTTGAGCATCAAAGATCTATGGAGATAGATCGAAAGCGCTTAATAGAAGTTTCAACAAGATGCATGCCTTGACAAGTTTTTGAAAGAGTTCAAAAATAGATCAGCAAAGAAGGAGTTCTTGGTTGCGTTGTGAGGTGTGAATTTGAGTAAGACTCAAAACCCGACCACGGCAGAATAAAGAGAATAGACGAAGGTCGTCTTCTATGCCTTAGCCGTAGAATCTAAAGTATGCCATGCTGTGTACCGCACCTGATGTGTGCCTTGACTCAAAATCTGTTGAGAGGTACAGAGAGTGATCCATGATTGAATCACCAGCAGCGGTCAAAATTAATCCTTAGTAACAAATGGACTAAGGAATTTTTCTCGATTATGGAGGTGGTTAAAGAGTTCGTCGTAAAGGGTTACGTCGATGCAAGCTTTGACACTAATCCGAATAACTATGAGTAGTGAAACGGATTCGTATAGTAGACTAGATATTTGGAGTATTTCCGAATAGCACATAGTAGCAGCATCTATAAGATGACATAAAGATTTGTAAAGAACACACGGATCTGAAAGTTTCAGAACCGTTGACTAAAAACCTCTCTCAAGAGCAAGACGTGATCAGACCCCATAACAATATGGGTGTTGGATTCGTTGGAATCACATGGTGATGTGAACTAGATTATTGACTCTAGTGCAAGTGGGAGACTGTTGGAAATATGCCCTAGAGGCAATAATAAATTAGTTATTATTATATTTCTTAGTTCATGATAATCGTTTATTATTCATGCTATAATTGTATTGATTGGAAACACAATACTTGTGTGGATACATAGACAAAACACTGTCCCTAGTAAGCCTCTAGTTGACTAGCTCGTTGATCAAAGATGGTTAAGGTTTCCTGGCCATAGGCAAGTGTTGTCACTTGATAACGGGATCACATCATTAGGAGAATCATGTGATGGACTAGACCCAAACTAATAGACGTAGCATGTTGATCGTGTCATTTTGTTGCTACTGTTTTCTGCGTGTCAAGTATTTGTTCCTATGACCATGAGATCATATAACTCACGGACACCGGAGGGATGCTTTGTGTGTATCAAACGTCGCAACGTAACTGGGTGACTATAAAGATGCTCTACAGGTATCTCCGAAGGTGTTCGTTGAGTTAGTATGGATCGAGACTGGGATTTGTCACTCCGTATGACGGAGAGGTATCTCGGGGCCCACTCGGTAATACAACATCACACACAAGCCTTGCAAGCAATGTGACTTAGTGTAAGTTACGGGATCTTGTATTACGGAACGAGTAAAGAGACTTGCCGGTAAACGAGATTGAAATAGGTATGCGGATACTGACGATCGAATCTCGGGCAAGTAACATACCGAAGGACAAAGGGAATGACATACGGGATTATATGAATCCTTGGCACTGAGGTTCAAACGATAAGATCTTCGTAGAATATGTAGGATCCAATATGGGCATCTAGGTCCCGCTATTGGATATTGACCGAGGAGTCTCTCGGGTCATGTCTACATAGTTCTCGAACCCGCAGGGTCTGCACACTTAAGGTTCGACGTTGTTTTATGCGTATTTGAGTTATATGGTTGGTTACCGAATGTTGTTCGGAGTCCCGGATGAGATCATGGACGTCACGAGGGTTTCCGGAATGGTCCGGAAACGAAGATTGATATATAGGATGACCTCATTTGGTTACCGGAAGGTTTTCGTGCATTACCAGAAAAGTTTTGGGCTCATCGGTAGTGTACCGGGAGTGCCGGGAGGGGTGCCGGGGACCATCGGGAGGGGTGTCACGCCCCAAGGGGTCTCATGGGCTATGGGAAGAGATAAACCAGCCCCTAGTGGGCTGGAATAAGTTCCCACTAAGGCCCATAAGGTTTGAGAAGGAAAAAACACAAGGTGGAAAGAGTTTCCAAGTGGGAAGGTGGAATCCTACTCCAAGTAGGATTGGAGTAGGACTCCTCCACCTCCAATTTCGGCCAAACCTTTAGGTTTTGAGGCTGCCTCCTCCCCTCCCTCCCACCTATATATACGGAGGTTTTAGGGCTGATTTGAGACGACTTTTCCACGGCAGCCCGACCACATACCTCCACGGTTTTTCCTCTAGATCGCGTTTCTGCGGAGCTCGGGCGGAGCCCTGCTGAGACAAGGTCATCACCAACCTCCGGAGCGCCGTCACGCTGCCGGAGAACTCTTCTACCTCTCCGTCTCTCTTGCTGGATCAAGAAAGCCGAGATCATCGTCGAGCTGTACGTGTGCTGAACGCGGAGGTGCCGTCCGTTCGGTACTAGATCGTGGGACTGATCGCGGGATTGTTCGCGGGGCGGATCGAGGGACATGAGGACGTTCCACTACATCAACCGCGTTCACTAACGCTTCTGCTGTACGATCTACAAGGGTACGTAGATCACTCATCCCCTCTCGTAGATGGACATCACCATGATAGGTCTTCGTGCGCGTAGGAAAATTTTTGTTTCCCATGCGACGTTCCCCAACACTTCAGTTATGAGTAAGTTTGCGACATCACCTCTTGCTAGAAATCTTGATATGTCGCTTGTGCTTGATGATGCTACTTCTGCTGCCCATGATGCTTATGATGATGCTATGCTTGATACTACTTTGCCTGATGATGCTATGCCTGATACTGCTTTGCCACTAGGTGCATTCCTTGATGCACAAATTGCTAGAGTTGCTGCTAGACGTGATGATACTTCTGAAACTGCTGATACTATTGAAGTAGAACCTGCTACTATGCCTGAATTGCCTGTTATGCCTGAACGTTATGTTATGGAGGGAGAGATAGCCGAGGATTTTCTTGCGTGTAAGGATAGCTATGATGTTGAGAAATTACTTCGCAAGTGGAAAGAAATTACTTCACAAGTGGAGAGATAGCCCATCTTACCAAACTGCACGATATAGCCACCCTATTCACTAGTGAGGCAAAGATCCGCCACTACTATATCCTCAAGCTGTTTCCTTTCTCGCTAAAGGATGATGCTAAGACCTGGTTCACTTATCTTGCTCCTCGTTGTGTGCATAGCCCCCAGGATATGGTCTACTATTTCTCTGAGAAATATTTCCCTACCCATAAGAAGCAAGCTGACTTGCAGGAAATATACAACTTTGCTCAAGCTGAAGAAGAGAGTCTCCCACAAGCTTGGGGGAGGCTCATCCAACTACTGAATGCTTTGCTTGATCACCCGCTTGAGAAGAATGAAATACTTGATATCTTCTATAATGGACTTACTGATGCTTCTAAAGACCACCTAGATAGTTGTGATGGTTGTGTTTTTAGGGAACGAACTGTAGAACAAGCTGATATTCTACTGAATAACATCTTGTGCTATGAGAATGCTTGGACTATTCTCGAACCACCTCCTAAGCCAACTCCTAAGAAAAGAGGTATTCTATTCCTCAGTCCTGAAGATATGCAAGAAGCCAATAAATCTATGCGAGAGAAAGGCATTAAATCTGAAGATGTCAAAAATCTACCACCTATCAAAGAGATCCATGGTCTTGATAACCCGATACAGGTAGTAGAAGTAAATTCTCTGTGTAGGTTTGATGAGAGTGATATTCCTTTTGATAAACCTGCTAGCCTATGCCTGGATGAATTTGATAACTTTGTTGCCAAACAACAAAGCTTCAATGATTATGTTAGCAGACAATTGGAACAAAATGCTCGAATGTTTAGTCATTTATGTGCTTGTGTGGACAGAAACGTCACTGATCTTAAGCTTTTGAGTAAACATGCCTCTATGGTTGCTACTCAAGTAGAACAAGTACTTAAAGCTCAAAATGACTTGCTCAACGAGTTGAATGACAATTCCGTTAGAGTCGTCACTAGAGGCGGTAGAATGACTCAGGAACCTTTGTATCTTGAGGGTCATCCGAAGATGATTGAACAAGATTCGCAAGGAGTTAGCACTGATGCACCTAGTCATCCTAAAAAGAAGAAGAAAGATGATAGGAACCTGCACGCTAGCAACCCTGTTGCCACTACACCGGAGAGTCCAAACGATGTATCTATCTCTGATGCTGAAACACAATCAGGTGATGAACATGAGCCTAATGATAATATTAATAGTGATGTTCATGAAGATGCTCAACCTAGCAATGATAAGGATGTGGAGATTGAACCTGTTGATCTTGATAACCCACAACCTAAGAATAAGAGGTACGATAAGAATTACTTTGCTGCTAGGAAGCATGGTAAAGAAAGGGAGCCATGGGTTCAGAAACCTATGCCCTTTCCTCCCAAACCATCCAAGAAAAAGGATGATGAGGATTTTGAGCGATTCGTTGAAATGATCAGACCTGTCTTTCTGCAAATGCATTTGACAGATATGCTCAAAATGTCTCCGTATGCTAAGTACATGAAGGATATTGTGACTAATAAGAGGAGGATGCCTGAGGTTGAGATTACCACCATGCTTGCTATTTATACCTTCAAGGGTGGAACTCCCAAGAAACTAGGTGATCCCGGTGTGCCCATTATACCTTGCTCCATTAAAGGTAACTACGTTAGAACTGCTTTATGCGACCTTGGAGCTGGTGTTAGTGTTATGCCTCTCTCTCTTTATCGTAGACTTGAACTGGATAAGTTGACACCCACTGAAATCTCTCTGCAAATGGCCAACAAATCAACTGCTTTCCCTATCGGCATTTGTGAGGATGTGCTTGTTGTGGTTGCTAATGTCACTATCTTAACAGTGCCATGGCAGTCATCTTGGATATTCCCGAGGACGATGCCATGGCAGTCATCCTTGGAAGACCCTTTTTAAACACTGCTGGGGCTGTTATAGATTGCAACAAAGGCAATGTCACTTTCCATGTCAACGGTAATGAGCATACAGTGCACTTTCCGAAGAAACAATATTGAGTACATTGCATCAGTGCTATCATAAAAACTTCATCGATTCTTATTGGGAGGTTTGAATGCCCTATACCTCGTGTCAAGATGAAGTATGATTTGCTTGTTGGGGAGATACACATCCCCATTGAGGTGACCTAGTGACTATTCGAAAATTCTCCGTCTTCTTTTGCGATCCGAAAAGGTTTGTCGAGGAGGCTTGATCAACCTCACTGACGGATTTCTTTCGATGACCATGAGATGGATGAATCAAGGAGTCACAAACCTCTGTTCCAAGCTTTCACCTTCGGTTGCTTAGAAGAAAAATGATAGATTTAGTTTAGTTTTCCCTGTTTTCTGTTTTAGCGTCCGGTAGAATAGTACCCCGAAAATAAAAGTTCTCCGAACGTCCTGAAAATCAAGTATGATTTTTTTTGGAATTTTTGAAAAATTCTGAGACGAAGAGCTTGTCTGGGAGCTGCACCAGTGGGCCACAAGCCCTGACGGCGCGGGCACCCCCGAGGCCGCGCCACCTAGGCTTGTGGGGTCCACAGGCACCCCCTCCACTCATTCTTGCTCTCATCTGGTTCTCCTACCTCCAGAAAAAATCGTTTCACAGCTCAAACCCGTGTTCTTGCTCCTTTTGCTGGGATTTTCGATCTCTTTGCTCAAAGCAGCATTCTACGAACTATTTTGGGGAAATTACTCCTTGGTAAGTGACTCCTCCATTGGTCCAATTAGTTTTTGCTCTAGTGCCTTATACTCAGCGTATTTTTGCTGCCTTGGTGACCATGTTCTTGAGCTTTGCATGCTGATTTTAGCTGGTCCCAAGTAGTTTTGATGCGTAATATGGCCTCTAGGCACTTGTGGGAGTAGTTGCTACTAGTTTAGTTGAGCCTTGTTCACTTTTCCTTTGGGTCACTGAAAATTTCAGAAAAGGAAGATGTTCAGGAGAAACTTTCATGGTGGTTCCTCAAGCAAGACAGGTCCCCGTCTTGCGTTTCGGGAGCCCGGTCCTTAGCAACCAAGGGACGCGCAGGTACAACCATGTGAATGGCCTTCTGATGAATTTATGATTGAGGCAGGTTTCAAAGATGAGTTTGATGCACTTGTTCGCAACGTCGGACTCGAAGAATTCATCTCCGATAAATGTGAACATTATGTTGCTCTCACTGCCTCTTTTGTTCGTAGATTCAAATTTTCAGTTGGCTGTGACACATTGGTACTGTTTGATCTCTATGACAAATCGTATACCTTGGATTTAGAGGATTTCAATAGAATTTGCAAAATACCTATTTGGGGTAGCCTCAATGATCCTCCTAAATCTTCGGTTAGAGATTTTTGCTCTGGTATTACTGTTGGAGAAACTAGAGACATTGCGCAAGCTACCATGGGGAGTATTCATTTTCCTGCCTTGCATTACTTTGCCCTCTTCATTGGCAGATGCATTAATGGCAAGATTGAGCATTGTCACCTCTGCGCATTCGACCTTAGTATCCTTAAGGGCGCAGTAATGGGTGATAAAAGTTTCAACATGGGAGCTATAATAGCAAGGAGGCTGAATAAGAATACTAATGAAGGGGATTTCTTTGGTGGGATCTATGCCACTCGCATAGCAAATTTTCTTAGAGTACCCATCCGCGAAGGAGATCCCCCGCTCCATACAGCTTTCCCTGACCGCGTCGCTTTGACACGCTACCAGTTCCTTGAGAGGGATGATGAATCCCTCCTATACCGTTTGATATTTAACCAGCAGCGTGTTTTCCATATTACCCTTCCTTCTCTTGCCTTCTTTGACTTTCAGGTAAAACGGAGATATTACATAACCCTAGGAGAGGCAGAGGAGTATGAGAGGGAGGCAAAGGCTGCTCGTCTCCGTGAGGCAGCTATTCAGGCAGTGGATGCAACGCTCCCGTAGAACCCTCATTATGATTTTGGGTATCGCCCGGACCATCCATGGGAGTAGACCAACTTAGGCCAAAAGCCTAAGCTTGGGGGAGTACGTGTTCTCACCGACTTTACATTCTTGCTTATGCTTTCACTTTGTTAGCCGGTGTTCACACTTTGCCACTATATCATACATGCTAGTTTATTTTCTTTTTCTCATTTTCGTTTAGTGTGTCTCTCTAGTTTGAGAAAACCCAAAAATATTTTCTTGTTCTTCTTTTGCTTGTTGGGAGCTTTCCCGTGTAAATAATTTTCTTTTTCTTTGGGTCAAGGTAGAAGGTATTGGTTACAATGTTTAGTGGATCTTGAATGCATACCTGTTTAGCTTTCAAAGAGCCATATTACTTTGTCTTCTCCTTTGTGTTTGCCTGCAGATTCCAGCTTTAGTCCAATGCATGAGCACGCTTATTATTGTTCACATCGTTCGGTCGTGCAACTGAAAGGCAATAATGATGATATATGATGAAGTGATTGAGCCTGGAAAAGCTGGTATGAACCTGATCTATTTTGTTTTTGTAAATATGACTAGCTCATCATGCCTGATTCAGCTTTGTTGTGAGAGAAACATGTTTGCAATGACAACTTAGAGATCATAGTTGCTTATGCCATGCTTACTTTGCTAGGAGCTTATAATGGTTTGTCTTGGATGCCCACATGAATGTTGAGATGGCTATGATGTAGTATGATAGGATGGTATCCTCCTTTGAATGATTCAAGTGGCTTGACTTGGCGCATGTTCATGCATGTAGTTGAAACAAAATCAACATAGCCTCTATGATATTCATGTTCATGGTGATTTATGTCCTACTCATGCTTACACTCAATGTTAGTTAATCTCAATGCATTTTGATAACTGTTGTCGCTCTCTAGTTGGTCGCTTCCCAGTCTTTTGCTAGCCTTCACTTGTACTAATCAGGAATACTGCTTGTTCATCCACTTCCATAAACCCAAAGTTGTTGCATATGTGTCCACCATACCTACCTATGTGCGGTATCTACCTGCCGTTCCAAGTAAATTTGCATGTGCCACTCTCTAAACCTTCAAGAAATAATCTGTTTTGCATGCCCGAACCGCTCATGTGGTGACAGGGGGCTATTGGTATCTTCCATGCTAGGCATGTTATCCTCGATATGTGTTTATTCACTATCATTCACGAGAAAGGGGCCGGTAATTGGAATTCCCAGTTCCATGCTCAAATTGAAAAGATAATTGCAAACAAAACTCCCCCAGGATTGATGTTGGTATGGACGGTACCCAAGGATTCGGCTAGCCGTGGAGTGTGATTGATTGGTGGTGGGGGAGTGAAAACTTTACTTTTCTGTTTGGGAACCGCCTATAGCATGTGTAGTGTGGAAGATGTTGAGAACTCTTAGTCATTGCGTTGACAATGAAAGCATGCCACCCAAAATTATTATCTCTGTTTTAAAAGCTTGAGCTCTGGCACCTCTGCAAATCAATGCTTCCCTCTGCGAAGGGCCTGTCTATTTATGTTCCTGTTGAGTCATCCTCTTCTTATAAAAGCACCAATTAGAGAGAACCTCTGTCATTTTTATGCTTTGCTTTTAACTGTGTTGAGTATGACTGTGACCGGACCTTCTTTGCCTTGAATTATAATGTTTAGTCAGTCCTTGGTCTTTGAAGGTGCTCTGCATTTATGTTTTGCGGTCTCAGAAAGAGCTAGTGAGATACCACCTGTTCGTACTGCTTCATGTTGTTTTGATTGAAGTGTTGACATTTGAGGCTTATTATTATTTGCTCGCTAGCTGATTATGCCATTGATATGAGTTTACCGTGAGACCTAGATTTCATTTGCTTATGTGGTTTGCTTGTGATCTTGCTGAAATTCTGGTTATGAGTTAGACATAGTTGCAACAACAAGATCACACAGACTTCGTCAAAGTTTTTATTTTGTCTCTTTCAGTTTGTCAACTGAATTGCTTGAGGACAAGCAAGGCATTAAGCTTGGGGGAGTTGATACGTCTCCATCGTATCTACTTTTCCGAACTCTTTTCCCTTGTTTTGGACTCTAATTTGCATGATTTGAATGCTAACCCGGACTAACGCTGTTTTCAGCAGAATTGCCATGGTGTTGTTTTTGTGCAGAAATAAAAGTTCTAGGAATGACCTGAAAATTTACGGAGAATTTTTCTGGAATTCATGAAAAATACCTGCGCAAAGATCCACCGGAGGGGGTGAGCCAGTGGTCCACAAGCCCACTAGCCGCGGCCATCCCCCAGGACGCACCAACCAGGCTTGTGGAGCCCACAGAGCTCCACGGCCTCCAAACTCAGCTCTATATATTCCGTTTCGCACGGAAAAAAATCAGGGAGAAGGATTCATCGCGTTTTACGATACGGAGGCGCCGCCACCTCCTGTTCTTCATCTGGAGGGCAGATCTGGAGTCCGTTCTGGGCTCCGGAGAGGGGAAATCGTCGCCATCGTCATCATCATCCTTCCTCCATCGCCAATTCCATGATGCTCTTCATCGTTCGTGAGTAATATCATCGTAGGCTTGCTGGACGGTGATGAGTTGGATGAGATCTATCATGTAATCGAGTTAGTTTTGACGGGGATTGATCCCTAGTATCCACTATGTTCTGAGATTGATGTGGCTACTACTTTGCCATGCTTAATGCTTGTCACTAGGGCCCGAGTGCCATGATTTCAGATCTGAACCTATTATGTTGTCGCCAATATATGTGTGTTTTAGATCCTATCTTGCAAGTTGTAGTCACCTACTATGTGTTATGACCCGGCAACCCCGGAGTGACAATAGCCGGAACCACTCCCAGAGATGACCATAGTATGAGGAGTTCATGTATTCACCAAGTGTTAATGCATTGGCCCGGTTCTTTATTAAAAGGAGAACCTTAATATCCCGTAGTTTCTATTAGGACCCCGGTGCCACGGGAGAGATGGACAATAGATGTCATGCAAGTTCTTTTCCCTAAGCACGTATGACTACATACGAAATACATGCCTACATTCGATTGACGAATGGGAGCTAGTTACTTATCTCTCCGTGTTATAGCTATTACATGACGAATCACATCCGGCATAATCATCCATCACCGATCCACTGCCTACGAGTCTTTTACTACTAGTCCTTGCTACGTTACTTTGCTGCTACTGCTGTCGCTACTGCTGTTACTCGTTGCTGCAGTCACTACTGCTGTTCCTTGCTACTACTGTCACTACTGCTATTACTTGTTACTTTGCTGTTACCTGCTGCAACACTTTACTGGCGCCATTGATACAACAAGTTAGGAATGGTCTGCTGTCAACAGACCTTTTTCTGGCACCGTTGCTATCATACCACTTTGCTACTGATACTTTGCTTGCACACACTAATCTTTCAGGTGTGGTTGAATTGACAACTCAGCTGCTAATACTTGATAATATTCTTTCGCTTCCCCTTGAGTCGAATCAATAAATTTGGGTTGAATACTCTACCCTCGAAAACTGTTGCGATCCCCTACACTTGTGGGTTATCAACGCCCCCCGGGCCGCGGCTAGGGGGCTTGTGGCCTCCCCTGGTGCCCTTTGCCTTGGTTCCCAAGCTCCCTGCGTATCTTCTGTTCCGGAAAAAATCTTTTTGGAGGTTTTATTCCGTTTGGACTCCGTTTAATATTGTCTTTTGAAAAAGGTCAAAAACACGGGAAAAACAAGAACTGGCACTTGGCACTGAGTTAAAAGGTTAGTCCCGAAAAGGATATAAAAATGCATACAAATCTTCCAAAGTTGACAAGATAATAGCATGAAACCATCAAAAATTATAGATGCGTTGGAGACATATCAAGCATCCCCAAGCTTAACTCCTGCTCGTCCTCGAGTAGGGAAGTGATAAAGACTGAATTTTTGATGTGGAATGCTACCTAATATATTTGTCCTTTGCAACTTCTTTCATGTGACATGAATGTTCAGATCCGTAAGATTCAAAACAATAGTTTGCTGTTGACATGAAAACAATAATACTTCAAGCAAACTAGCAAGGTAATCATGAACTTTCGAAATAACAAGGCCAAATAAAGTTATCCCTACAAAATCATATAGTCTGGCTATGCTCCATCATCCCCACACAACGAATTTAAATCATGCACAACCCCGGTATTGGCCAAGTAATTGTTTTCGCACTCTTACTTTCTCAAACCTTTTGCAACTCTCACGCAATGTATGAGCATGAGCCATGGATATAACACTATAGGTGGAATAGAGTGTAGTGGAGGTTGTGAGGCAAAAGGAGGAGATGGTCACATTGACTCGGCGTATCAAAGGGCTATGGAGATGCCCATCAATAGATATCAATGTGAATGAGTAGGGATTAGCATGCAACGGGTGCACTTAGAGCTATAAGTGTGTGAAAGCTCGAAAGGAGAACTAGTGGGTGTGCATCCAACTTGCTTGCTCACGAAGACCTATGGCAATTTTGATGAAGCCCATCATTGGAATATACAAGCGAAGATATATAATGAAGATTCCCACTAGTATATGGAAGTGTCAAAAGAAGAGACTCTCAATCATGAAGAACATGGTGCTATTGTGAATCACAAGTGTGGAAAAGGATAGTAGCATTGTCCCTTCTCTCGCTTTCTCTTTCTATCTTTTTGTTTGGGCTCTTTGGCCTCTTTCCATTTTTTTGTGGGCATCTTTGGCCTCTTTTTTTTATTTCCTCACATGGGACAATGCTCTAATAATGATGATCATCACACTTTTATTTATTTAGAACTCAATGACTCTTATAGGAAATGCCTCCGGTAGTGTACCGGGATGTGCAACGAGCTAGCTTAGCGTATGACGTTGAAACATCTTGCTAGCTATCTTACGATCATGAATGACAATATGACAGTGACGGCACAAGTCATGAGACGGAACAGTGGGAGTTGCATGGCAATATATCTCGGAATGGCTATGAAAATGCCATAATAGGTAGGTATGGTGGCTGTTTTGAGGAAGGTATATGGTGGGTTTACGCACCGGTGAAAGTTGCGCGGCACTAGAGAGGCTAGCAATGGAGGAAGGTGAATGTGCATCTATACCATGGACTCACATTAGTCATGAAGAACTCATATACTTATTGCGGAAGTTTTTATTAGTGATCAAAACAAGGTCCTAAACGCATACTCGTAGGGGAAGGGTTGGTAGGTGTTAACCATTGCGCGATCCCGACCGCAACACAAAGGATGACAATCAATAAATCAATCATGCTCCGACTTCCTAACATAGCGGTTCACCATACGTGCTTGTTACGGGAATCACTAACTTCAACACAAGTATTTCTAGATTCACAACACCCTACTAACATAACTCTAATATCACCAAATCCATGTCTCAAAACTAATTGAGAGGTATCAAACTTCTCTTCACTAATCAATGCACATGAATATGGAAGTTTTTATTATATCCTCTTTGGATGCCTATCATCTTTAGGACTACTTACATAGCACAAGCCAATTACCAAGTTTCTCAGAGAGAGCACTCTCCAAAAGATATAAGTGAAGATCGAGAGTTCTTACTTCTCCAAAATATGACACCGCTGTGCTCTAAAAAGATCTAAGTGAAGTACTAGAGCAAAGTTATCTAGCTCAAAAATATATAAGTGAAGTACATGCGAGCTAAATTGCCTAACTCAAATGATATAAGCGAAGCTCAATGAGTATTCTAGCAAATTTACGATGAGTGCATGTCTCTCTCAAACGGGTGTGCAGCAAGGATGATTGTGACACAACAAACAGAAAAGACTCCTATAATACACAACGCTCCAAGCAAAACACATATCATGTGGTGAATAAAAATATAGCTCCAAGTAATGTTACCGATGGATTGAAGACGAAAGAGGGGATGCCTTCCCGGGGCATCCCCAAGCTTAGGCTTTTTGGTGTCCTTGAATTTGGCTTGGGATGCCTTGGGCATCCCCAAGCTTGAGCTCTTTCCACTCTTTATCCCATTGTCCATGAGAACATCACCCAAAACTTGAAAACTTCACAACACAAAACTTAAACAAAAACTCGTGATATCATTAGTACAAGAAAGCAAACTACCAACTCTTTAGTTACTGTAGAAAACTTGATTTCTATTTATATTGGTGTTAGATTACTGTATTCTCACTTTTCCATGGCTAGTACCCCCGATACTATCCATAGTTTCATCAAAACAAGCAATCAACACAACAAAAACAGAATCTGTCAAAAACAGACCAGTCTGTAGCAATCTGTATCCTTTGTATACTTCTGGTATATGAAATTTCTGAAAAATTAAGACAATTTGGGCAATTGGCATATCAACCAGCAGAAAAAAGAATCAACTCAGAATCTCTTTCTGGATAAAAATGAAAAATAATTTCATGAACGAAAAGTTTCTGTCTTTTTCACCTCGATCAAACAACCATCACCAAGCTAGTCATAAAGGTTTTACTTGGCTAAAACACAAAAAGAAATATAAAATCACAATCATAAAAGAATAATGATGGTGTGTACGCAACAAAACTGAAAGCAAAAAAGCAAAGATAAATTCATTGGGTTGCCTCCCAACAAGCGCTATTGTTTAACGCCCTTAGCTAGGCATAAGGCGATAGAATCACGTATCGTCATCTTTGGTGCTCAAACCATAAGTAGCCCTCATCATGGATTCATAAGGCAATCTTATTTTCTTTCTAGGAAAATGTTCCATGCCCTTCTTTAATGGAAATTGAAATCTAATATTCCCTTCCTTCATATGATGACAGTACCAATAGTCCTTAGGAAAGGTCTACCAAGAATGATAGGACACGTCGGATTGCAATCAATATTAAGCACAATGAAATCCAGAGGTACACAGTTCCTATTTGCAATAATAAGAACACCATTGATCCTTCCCATGGGTTTCTTAACAGTAGAATGCGCAAGATGCAAATTAAGAGAGCACTCATCAATCTCATTGAAGCCTAGAACATCACATAAAGACTTTGGAATAGCGGAAACACCAGCACCCAAATCACACAAAGCATTGCATTCATAGTTTTTGATCTTCATTTTGATAGTAGGTTCCCACTCATCATGAAGTTTTCTAGGGATAGAAACTTCCAACTCAAGTTTCTCTTCAAGAGATTTCATCATAGCATCGACGATATGGTCGGTAAAGGCCTTGTTTTGGCTATAAGCGTGTGGAGAGTTTAGCATGGATTGCATCAAGGAAATACATTCAATCAAAGAGAAACTATCATAATTGAATTCCTTGAAATCCAAAGTAGTAGTTTCATTACTACTCAAAGTTTTGATATCCTCTACTCCACTTTCAATGCGTTTAGCATCAAGATAGATAGACTCTGAATCATTGGGGCGCTTCTCAACCAAAGTGGATTCATATCCAGCCCCATAATCATTAGGATTGACATTAGAAAACAAGGATTCAATGGGAGTCACACCAAGCACTTTATGATCTTCGTGATTCTCATCACGAGAACACGCCTTTTTAAGCCATTCATGTCTAGCACGAATTTGGCCGGTTCTTTCTTTACTCTCATTCATGGAAACACGCATAGCTTTTAAAGTTTCATCCATATTGATCTTGGGAGGAGCACATCTCAATTTCAAAGCATCAATATCAAGAGACATTCTATCAACGGTCCTAGCCAAGTCATCAATTTTGAGCAGTTTTTCTTCTATGGACGCATTGAATTTTTTTTGCGAGTTGATAAACTCTTTAATATTACTCTCTAGATCAGAGGGTAATTTATTGTAATTTCCATGAGCATTGTTGTAGGAATTGCCAAAGTTATTAGAGGGATTACTAGGAAAAGGCCTAGGAATATAGTTAGCTCTAAAAGCATTGTTGTTGCCAAAATTATTCCTACCAACAAAATTAACATCTAAGCTCTCATTGCTAGTCTCAATCAAGGAAGACAAGGGTATATCATTTGGATCTAAAGGAGCACCTTTACTAGCAAACAATTTCATTAACTCATCCATCTTAGCACTCAAAGAGTTAATTTCTTCTATAGCGTGCACCTTTTCACTAGTAGGTGACCTTTCAGTGTGCCATTGATAATAGTTTGTCATGATATTGTCTAGGAGTTTTGTGGCTTCTCCTAATGTGATTTCCAAGAAAGTTCCACCGGAGGCGGAATCAAGGATATTTCTAGAAGCAAAATTCAAACCAACATAGAAGATTTGTATAATCATCCAAAGACTCAAGCCATGAGTGGGACAATTTCTAATCATCAATTTCATTCTCTCCCAAGATTGTGCAACATGTTCATGATCTAGTTGCTTAAAATTCATGATATCATTATGGAGAGAAATAATCTTAGCTGGTGGAAAATACTTGTATATATAAGCATCTTTGCACTTGTTCCAAGAATCAATACTATTTTTGGGCAAAGATGAGAACCAAGTTTTTGCTCGATCTCGCAATGAGAACGGAAACAACTTCAAGTTAATCACATCATTATCCACATCTTTATTCTTTTGCATGTCGCATAACTCAATGAAGGTATTAATATGGGATGCGTGCTACCTCTTGAGCTTGCGTTGGTTTTTTCCCTTAAAGAGGAAAGGGTGATGCAGCACAGTAGCAGTAAGTATTTCCCTCAGTTTGAGAACCACGGTATCAATCCAGTAGGAGTATCAAGATGAGGCACCAATGTACCTACACAAAAACAAACAAACTTGCACTCAACGCTATAAAGGGGTTGTCAATCCCTTCACGATTGATTGCAAGGTGAGATCTGAAGGCGGAAAGTGCAACAAAGTAAAAGTGTAGGGCTGAAAATATGATGTGAAGTAGACCCGGGGACCATAGTGTTCACTATATGCTTCTCTCATGATAGCAAATATTATGATGGGTGCATGAATTACTGTCGAGCAATTGATAGAACCGCGCAAAGTCATGACGATATCTAAGGCAATGATCATACATATAGGCATCACGTCCGAGACAAGTAGACCGATACTTTCTCCATCTACTACTATTACTCCACACATCGACCGCTACACAGCATGCACCTAGTGTATTGAGTTCATGACAAACAGAGTAACGCCTTGATAACCCACAAGTGTAGGGGATCGCAACAGTTTTCGAGGGTAGAGTATTCGACCCAAATTTGTTGATTCGTTCACAATGGGAAACGAAAGAATATTCTCGAGTATTAGCAGCTGAGTTTGTCAGATTCAACCACACCTGAAAGATTAGTGTCTGCAAGAAAAGTATCAGTAGCAAAGTAGTATGATAGCAACGGTGCCAGAAACAGATCTGTTGACGGCAGACTATTCCTAACTGTTGTATCAATGGCGCTAGTAAATAGCACGTTGACGGGGGACTATTCTTCCTTAGCAACGGCTCCAGAAAAGTTTTGCAACAAGTAACAACGAAGCAGCAAGGAACAGCAGTAGCAGCAGCAACAGAATAATAGCAGTAGCAACAGTAGCAGCAAAGTAACAACAGTAGCAACAGTAGCAACAAAGTGGCCCAATCCCTTTTGTAGCAAGGGACAAGCCTAGACAAAGTAACATAGCAAGGACCAGTAGTAAAAGACTCGTAGGCAGTGGATTGGTGATGGATGAGTATGACGGATGTGATTCATCATGTAACAGCTATAACACGAAGAGATATGTAACTAGCTCCCGTTCGTCAATCTAATGTAGGCATGTATTCCGTATGTAGTCATACGTGCTTAGGGAAAAGAACTTGCATGAAATCTATTGTCCATCCCTCCCATGGCATCGGGGTCCTAATGGAAACTACGGGATATTAAGGTTATCCTTTTAATAAAGAACCGGACCAACGCATTAACACACGGTGAATACATGAACTCCTCATGCTATGGTCATCTCCGGGAGTGGTTCCGGCTATTGTCACTCCGGGGTTGCCGGGTCATAACACATAGTAGGTGACTACAACTTGCAAGATAGGATCTAAAACACACATATATTGGCGACAACATAATAGGTTTTGGGGAACGTCGCATGGGAAACAAAAAATTTCATACGCGCACGAAGACCTATCATGGTGATGTCCATCTACGAGAGGGGATGTGTTGTTGGAAATATGCCCTAGAGGCAATAATAAATTAGTTATTATTATATTTCTTAGTTCATGATAATCGTTTATTATCCATGCTATAATTGTATTGATTGGAAACACAATACTTGTGTGGATACATAGACAAAACACTGTCCCTAGTAAGCCTCTAGTTGACTAGCTCGTTGATCAAAGATGGTCAAGGTTTCCTGGCCATAGGCAAGTGTTGTCACTTGATAACGGGATCACATCATTAGGAGAATCATGTGATGGACTAGACCCAAACTAATAGACGTAGCATGTTGATCGTGTCATTTTGTTGCTACTGTTTTCTAAGTGTCAAGTATTTGTTCCTATGACCATGAGATCATATAACTCACGGACACCGTAGGAATGCTTTGTGTGTATCAAACGTCGCAACGTAACTGGGTGACTATAAAGATGCTCTACAGGTATCTCCGAAGGTGTTCGTTGAGTTAGTATGGATCAAGACTGGGATTTGTCACTCCGTGTGAACGGAGAGGTATCTCGGGGCCCACTCGGTAATACAACATCACACACAAGCCTTGCAAGAAATGTAACTTAGTGTAAGTTGCGGGATCTTGTATTACGGAACGAGTAAAGAGACTTGCCAGTAAACGAGATTGAAATAGGTATACGGATACTGACGATCGAATCTCGGGCAAGTAACATACCGAAGGACAAAGGGAATGACATACGGGATTATATGAATCCTTGGCACTGAGGTTCAAACGATAAGATCTTCGTAGAATATGTAGGATCCAATATGGGCATCCAGGTCCCGCTATTGGATATTGACCGAGGAGTCTCTCGGGTCATGTCTACATAGTTCTCGAACCCGCAGGGTCTGCACACTTAAGGTTCGACGTTGTTTTATGCGTATTTGAGTTATATGGTTGGTTACCGAATGTTGTTCGGAGTCCCGGATGAGATCACGGACGTCACGAGGGTTTCCGGAATGGTCCGGAAACGAAGATTGATATATAGGATGACCTCATTTGGTTACCGGAAGGTTTTCGTGCATTACCGGAAAGGTTTCGGGCTCATCGGTAGTGTACCGGGAGTGCCGAGAGGGGTGCCGGGGACCATCGGGAGGGGTGTCACGCCCCAAGGGGTCTCATGGGCTATGGGAAGAGATAAACCAGCCCCTAGTGGGCTGGAATAAGTTCCCACTAAGGCCCATAAGGTTTGAGAAGGAAAAAACACAAGGTGGAAAGAATTTCCAAGTGGGAAGGTGGAATCCTACTCCAAGTAGGATTGGAGTAGGACTCCTCCACCTCCAATTTCGGCCAAACCTTTAGGTTTTGAGGCTGCCTCCTCCCCTCCCTCCCACCTATATATACGGAGGTTTTAGGGGTGATTTGAGACGACTTTCTCACGGCTGCCCGACCACATACCTCCATAGTTTTTCCTCTAGATCGCGTTTCTGCGGAGCTCGGGCGGAGCCCTGGTGAGACAAGATCATCACCAACCTCCGGAGCGCTGTCACGCTGCCGGAGAACTCTTCTACCTCTCCGTCTCTCTTGCTGGATCAAGAAGGCCGAGATCATCGTCGAGTTGTACGTGTGCTGAACGCGGAGGTGCCGTCCGTTCGGTACTAGATCGTGGGACTGATCGCGGGATTGTTCGCGGGGCGGATCGAGGGACGTGAGGACGTTCCACTACATCAACCGCGTTCACTAACGCTTCTGCTGTACGATCTACAAGGGTACGTAGATCACTCATCCCCTCTCGTAGATGGACATCACCATGATAGGTCTTCGTGCGCGTAGGAAAATTTTTGTTTCCCTTGCGACGTTCCCCAACAGTGGCATCATGAGCTAGGTTCATGCGTAGATGTCTTCTCGAATAGAACACAAAAGTTTTTGTGGGCGGTGATGTGCGTTTTTCTGCCCTCCTCAGTCTTTTCTTGATTCCGCGGTATTGTTGGATTGAAGCGGCTTGGACCGACATTACTCGTACGCTTACGAGAGACTGGTTTCATCGTTACGAGTAACCCCCTTTGCTCAAAGATGACTGGCAAGTGACTGTTTCTCCAACTTTAGTTGAATCGGATTTGACCGAGGAGGTCCTTGGATGAGGTTAAATAGCAACTCATATATCTCCGTTGTGGTGTTTGCGTAAGTAAGATGCGATCCTACTAGATACCCTCGGTCACCACGTAAAACATGCAACAACAAAATTAGAGGACGTCTAACTTGTTTTTGCAGGGTATGATTGTGATGTGATATGGCCAACGATGTGATGTGATATATTGGATGTATGAGATGATCATGTTGTAATAGAAATATCGACTTGCACGTCGATGGTACGGCAACCGGCAGGAGCCATAGGGTTGTCTTTATACTAACGTTTGTGCTTGCAGATGTGTTTACTATTTTGCTAGGATGTAGCTTTAGTAGTAATAGCATAAGTAGCACGACAACCCCGATGGCAACACGTTGATGGATGATCATGGTGTGGCGCCGGTGACAAGAAGATCGTGCCGGTGCTTTGGTGATGGAGATCAAGAAGCACGTGATGATGGCCATATCATGTCACTTATGAATTGCATGTGATGTTAATCCTTTTATGCACCTTATTTTGCTTAGAACGACGGTAGCATTATGAGGTGATCTCTCACTAAAATTTCAAGACGAAGTTGTGTTCTCCCCGACTGTGCACCGTTGCGACAGTTCTTCGTTTCGAGACACCACGTGATGATCGGGTGTGATAGACTCAACGTTCACATACAACGGGTGCAAAACAGTTGCACACGCAGAACACTCGGGTTAAGCTTGACGAGCCTAGCATGTGCAGACATGGCCTCGGAACACATGAGACCGAAAGGTCGAGCATGAATCGTATAGTTGATATGATTAGCATAGGGATGCTTACCACTGAAACTATTCTCGACTCACGTGATGATCGGACTTGAGATAGTGGATTTGGATCATGTACCACTCAAATGACTAGAGAGATGTACTTTTTGAGTGGGAGTTCTTAAGTAATATGATTAATTGAACTAATTGTCATGAACATAGTCTAATGGTCTTTGCGAATTACGATGTAGCTTGCGCTATAGCTCTACTGTTTTTTTATGTTCCTAGAGAAAATTTAGTTGAAAATTGATAGTAGCAAACTTTGCAGACTGAGTCTGTAAAACCGAGGATTGTCCTCGTTGCTACGCAGAAGGCTTATGCCCTTAATGCACCACTCGGTGTGCTGCACCTCGAGCGTCGTCTGTGGATGCTATGAACATCCGACATACACATTACTGATGACTACACGATAGTTCAGTGCAAGATACTTGATGGCTTAGAAGCAAGGCGCCGAAAACGTTGTAAAACGTCACGGAACATAAGTGATGTTCTAAAGAGATGAAATTGTGATTTCATGCTTGTGCCCTTGTTAAGAGGTACTAGACCTCCAACAAGATTCTTTGACCACAAAGTAAAGGAGAAAAGCTCAATCGTTGAGCATGTGCTCAGATTGTCTGAGTACGACAATCACTTGAATCAAGTGGGAGCTAATCTTCCAGATGAGATAGTGATGGTTCTCCAAAAGTCACTGCCACCAAGCTTTGAGAGCTTCGTGATGAACTATGACATATCAAGGATAGATACAATGATCCTTGAGCGATTCGCGACGTTTGACACTGCGAAAGTAGAAATCAAGAAGGAGCATCAATAGTTGATGGTTAGTAAAACCACTAAGTTTCAAGAAAGGCGAGGGCTAGAAGGGATACTTCGTGAAACGGCAAAACAGTTGCTGCGCTAATGAAGAGACCCAAGATTAAACCCAAACCCGAGACTACATGCTTCTGTAATGAGGGGAACAGTCACTAAGGCGGAGCAACTCTAGATACTTGGTAGATAAGTGGGCTGGCAAAAGTCGAAAGAAGTATATTTGATATACATGATGTTGATGTGTACTTTACTAGTACTCCTAGTAGCATAAGGGTATTCGATACCGGTTTGGTTGCTAAGTGATTAGTAACACGAAATGAAAGCTACGGCATAAATGGAGACTAGCTAAAGGAGGTGACGATACGTGTTGGAAGTGTTTCCAAGGTTGATATGATCAAACGTCGCACGCTCCCTCTACCATCGGGATTGGTGTTAAACCTAAATAATCGTTATTTGGTGCTTGCGTTAAGCATGAACATGATTGGATCGTGTTTATTGCAATACGATTATTCATTTAAAGAGAATAATGGTTACTCTATTTGCTTGAATAATCACCTTCAATGGTTTATTGAATCTCGATCGTAGTGTTACACATGTTCATGATATTGGTGCCAAAAGATACGAGTTAATGATGATAGTACCACTTACTTGTAGCACTGCCGCTTGAGTCATGTTAGTATAAATTGCATGAAGAGGCTCCATGCTGATGGATCTTTGTACTCACTTGATTTCGAATCACTAGTGGCATGCAAATCATACCACATGAGCAAGGCCTTGTTTTCATTGAGATGAAACAAGATAGTAACTTGTTGGAAGTGATACATTTTGATGTATGCAGTCCAATGGGTGCTGAGGCACGCAGTGGATATCATTATGTTCTTACTTCAATGATGATTTGAGTAGATACTAGAGTATTTACTTAATGAATCACAAGTCTGAAATATTGAAAAGTTCAATTCTGTTTCGGAGTGAAGTTCGTCGTAACAAAGAGGATAAACTGTCTACGATATGATCATAGAAATGAATATCTGAGTTACGAGTTTTGGTACGCAGTTAAGACAATGTGGAAATTGTTTCGCAGTTCATGCCACCTGGAACATCATAGTGTGATGATGTGTCTGAACGTCATAGCCACGCACTATTTGGTATGGTGCATACTATGATGTCTCTTATCGAATTACCACTATCGTTTATGGGTTATGCATTAGAGACAACCGCATTCACTTTAAATAGGGCACCACGTATTTCCGTTGAGATAACACAGGATAGACTGAGGTTTAGAGAAATCTAAATTGTCGTTTCTTGAAAGTTTGGGGCTTCGACACTTATGTGAAAAAGTTTCAGTCTGATAAGCTCGAACCCAAAGCGGATAAATGCATCTTCATAGGATATCCAAAACAGTTGGGTACATCTCCTATCTCAGATCCGAAAGCAAAGTGTTTGTTTCTAGAAACGGATCCTTTCTCGAGGAAAGGTTTCTCTCGAAAGAATTGAGTGGGAAGGTAGTAGAACTTGATGAGGTTATTGAACCATCACTTCAACCAGTGTGTAGCAGGGTGCAGGAAGTTGTTCCTGTGGCGCCTACACCAATTGAAGTGGAAGCTGATGATGGTGATCATCGAGCATCGGATCAAGTTACTACAAGTCTCGTAGGTTGACAAGGTCGCGTACTACTACAGAGTGGTACGGTAACCCTGTCTTGGAGGTCATGTTGTTGAGCAACAGTGAACCTACGAGTTATGGAGATAGCGATGGTGGGCCCGGATTCCGACAAATGGCTGGAAGCCATGAAATCCGAGAGAGGATCCATGTATGAAAACAAAGTGTAGACTTTGGAAGAACTACTTGATGGTCAGAGGACTATTGAGTAAAGATGGATCTTTAAAGGAAAACAGACGATGATGGTGATAAGTCACTATTAAGAAAAGCTCGACTTGTCGCAAAGATGTTTTCGATAAGATCAAACAGTTGACTATGATGAGACTTTCTCACTCGTAGCGATGCTAAAAGTCTGTTAGAATTATGTTAGTTGTTGCTGCATTATTTATGAAATATTGCACGTAGGATGTCAAAACATTGTTTCCTCGACGGTTTCCTTGAGCAAACATTGTATGTGATACAACCAGAAGGTTTTGTCGATCCTAAAGATACTAGCAAGTATGCAAGCTCCAGTGATCCTTCAATGGACTGGTGCAAGCATCTCGGAGTTGGAATAAGCACTTTGATGAGATGATCAAAGATTTTGGGTGTGTACAAGGTTTATGAGAAACTTGTATTTCCAAAGAAGTGAGTGGGAGCACTATAGAATTTCTGATAGGTATATGTGGTTGACATATTGTGGATCAGAAGTAATGTAGAATTTCTGTAAAGCATACAAGGTTGTTTGAAAGAAGTTTTCAAAGGAGTACCTGGATTATGCTACTTGAAGGTTGAGCATCAAAGATCTATGGAGATAGATCGAAAGCGCTTAATAGAAGTTTCAACAAGATGCATGCCTTGACAAGTTTTTGAAAGAGTTCAAAATAGACCAGCAAAGAAGGAGTTCTTGGTTGCGTTGTGAGGTGTGAATTTGAGTAAGACTCAAAACCCGACCACGGCAGAATAAAGAGAATAGATGAAGGTTGTCTTCTATGCCTTAGCCGTAGAATCTAAAGTATGCCATGCTGTGTACCGCACCTGAAGTGTGCCTTGACTCAAAGTATGTTGAGAGGTACAGAGAGTGATCCATGTTTGAATCACTAGCAGCGGTCAAAATTTATCCTTAGTAACAAATGGACTAAGGAATTTTTCTCGATTATGGAGGTGGTTAAAGAGTTCGTCGTAAAGGGTAACGTCGATGCAAGCTTTGACACTAATCTGAATAACTATGAGTAGTGAAACGGATTCATATAGTAGAGTGGATATTTGGAGCATTTCCGAATAGCACGTAGTAGCAGCATCTATAAGATGACATAAAGATTTGTAAAGAACGCACGGATCTGAAAGTTTCAGAACCGTTGACTAAAACCTCTCTCACAAGCAAGACATGATCAGACCCCATAACTATATGGGTGTTGGATTCGTTGGAATCACATGGTGATGTGAACTAGATTATTGACTCTAGTGCAAGTGGGAGACTGTTGGAAATATGCCCTAGAGGCAATAATAAATTAGTTATTATTATATTTCTTAGTTCATGATAATCGTTTATTATCCATGCTATAATTGTATTGATTGGAAACACAATACTTGTGTGGATACATAGACAAAACACTGTCCCTACTAAGCCTCTAGTTGACTAGCTCGTTGATCAAAGATGGTCAAGGTTTCCTGGCCATAGGCAAGTGTTGTCACTTGATAACGGGATCACATCATTAGGAGAATCATGTGATGGACTAGACCCAAACTAATAGACGTAGCATGTTGATCGTGTCATTTTGTTGCTACTGTTTTCTAAGTGTCAAGTATTTGTTCCTATGACCATGAGATCATATAACTCACGGACACCGGAGGAATGCTTTGTGTGTATCAAACGTCGCAACGTAACTGGGTGACTATAAAGATGCTCTACAGGTATCTCCGAAGGTGTTCGTTGAGTTAGTATGGATCAAGACTGGGATTTGTCACTCCGTGTGAACGGAGAGGTATCTCGGGGCCCACTCGGTAATACAACATCACACACAAGCCTTGCAAGCAATGTAACTTAGTGTAAGTTGCGGGATCTTGTATTACGGAACGAGTAAAGAGACTTGCCAGTAAACGAGATTGAAATAGGTATACGGATACTGACGATCGAATCTCGGGCAAGTAACATACCGAAGGACAAAGGGAATGACATACGGGATTATATGAATCCTTGGCACTGAGGTTCAAACGATAAGATCTTCGTAGAATATGTAGGATCCAATATGGGCATCCAGGTCCCGCTATTGGATATTGACCGAGGAGTCTCTCGGGTCATGTCTACATAGTTCTCGAACCCGCAGGGTCTGCACACTTAAGGTTCGACGTTGTTTTATGCGTATTTGAGTTATATGGTTGGTTACCGAATGTTGTTCGGAGTCCCGGATGAGATCACGGACGTCACGAGGGTTTCCGGAATGGTCCGGAAACGAAGATTGATATATAGGATGACCTCATTTGGTTACCGGAAGGTTTTCGTGCATTACCGGAAAGGTTTCGGGCTCATCGGTAGTGTACCGGGAGTGCCGGGAGGGGTGCCGGGGACCATCGGGAGGGGTGTCACGCCCCAAGGGGTCTCATGGGCTATGGGAAGAGATAAACCAGCCCCTAGTGGGCTGGAATAAGTTCCCACTAAGGCCCATAAGGTTTGAGAAGGAAAAAACACAAGGTGGAAAGAGTTTCCAAGTGGGAAGGTGGAATCCTACTCCAAGTAGGATTGGAGTAGGACTCCTCCACCTCCAATTTCGGCCAAACCTTTAGGTTTTGAGGCTGCCTCCTCCCCTCCCTCCCACCTATATATACGGAGGTTTTAGGGCTGATTTGAGACGACTTTCTCACGGCTGCCCGACCACATACCTCCATAGTTTTTCCTCTAGATCGCGTTTCTGCGGAGCTCGGGCGGAGCCCTGGTGAGACAAGATCATCACCAACCTCCGGAGCGCCGTCACGCTGCCGGAGAACTCTTCTACCTCTCCGTCTCTCTTGCTGGATCAAGAAGGCCGAGATCATCGTCGATTTGTACGTGTGCTGAACGCGGAGGTGCCGTCCGTTCGGTACTAGATCGTGGGACTGATCGCGGGATTGTTCGCGGGGCGGATCGAGGGACGTGAGGACGTTCCACTACATCAACCGCGTTCACTAACGCTTCTGCTGTACGATCTACAAGGGTACGTAGATCACTCATCCCCTCTCGTAGATGGACATCACCATGATAGGTCTTCGTGCGCGTAGGAAAATTTTTGTTTCCCTTGCGACGTTCCCCAACATGTGTGATCTACGTACCCTTGTAGACCGTACAGCAGAAGCGTTAGTGAACGCGGTTGATGTAGTGGAACGTCCTCACGTCCCTCGATCCGCCCCGCGAACCGTCCCGCGATCAGTCCCACGATCTAGTGCCGAACGGACGACACCTCCGCGTTCAACACACGTACAGCTTGACGATGATCTCGGCCTTCTTGATCCAGCAAGAGAGACGGAGAGGTAGAAGAGTTCTCCGGCAGAGTGACGGCGCTCCGGAGGTTGGTGATGATCTTTTCTCAGCAGGGCTCCGCCCGAGCTCCGCAGAAACGCGATCTAGAGGAAAAACCGTGGAGGTATGTGGTCGGGCTGCCGTGGAAAAGTTGTCTCAAATCAGCCCTAAAACCTCCGTATATATAGGTGGGAGAGGGGGAGCCTTGCCTTGGGGCTCAAGGAGCCCCAAGGGGGTCGGCCGAGCCAAGGGGGGAAGGTCTCCCCCCCAAACCGAGTCCTACTTGGTTTGGTGGGTGGAGTCCTTCTTTCCTTTCCCACCTCCCCCCTTTTTTTTCCCTTTGATTTTCTTCCTATGGCGCATAGGGCCTTCTTGGGCTGTCCCACCAGCCCACTAAGGGCTGGTGTGCCACCCCCAAGGCCTATGGGCTTCCCCGGGGTGGGTTGCCCCCCCGGTGAACTCCCGGAACCCATTCGTCATTCCCGGTACATTCCCGGTAACTCCGAAAACCTTCCGGTAATCAAATGAGGTCATCCTATATATCAATCTTCGTTTCCGGACCATTCCGGAAATCCTCGTGACGTCCGTGATCTCATCCGGGACTCCGAACAACATTCGTAACCAATCATATAACTCAAATACGCATAAAACAATGTCGAACCTTAAGTGTGCAGACCCTGCGGGTTCGAAAACTATGTAGACATGACCCGAGAGACTCCTCGGTCAATATCCAATAGCGGGACCTGGATGCCCATATTGGATCCTACATATTCTACGAAGATCTTATCGTTTGAACCTCAGTGCCAAGGATTCATATAATCTCGTATGTCATTCCCTTTGTCCTTCGGTATGTTACTTGCCCGAGATTCGATCGTCAATATCCGCATACCCATTTCAATCTCGTTTTACTGGCAAGTCTCTTTACTCGTTCCGTAATACAAGATCCCGCAACTTACACTAAGTCACATTGCTTGCAAGGCTTGTGTGTGATGTTGTATTACCGAGTGGGCCCCGAGATACCTCTTCGTCACACGGAGTGACAAATCCCAGTCTTGATCCATACTAACTCAATGAACACCTTTGGAGATACCTGTAGAGCATCTTTATAGTCACCCAGTTATGTTGCGACGTTTGATACACACAAAGTATTCCTCCGGTGTTAGTGAGTTATATGATCTCATGGTCATAGGAACAAATACTTGACACGCATAAAAACAGTAGCAACAAAATGACACGATCAACATGCTATGTCTATTAGTTTGGGTCTAGTCCATCACGTGATTCTCCTAATGACGTGATCCAGTTATCAAGCAATAACACCTTGTTCATAATCAGAAGACACTGACTATCTTTGATCAACTGGCTAGCCAACTAGAGGCTTGCTAGGGACAGTGTTTTGTCTATGTATCCACACATGTAAATGAGTCTTCATTCAATACAATTATAGCATGGATAATAAACGATTATCTTGATACAGGAATTATAATAATAACTATATTTATTATTGCCTCTAGGACATAATTCCAACAGTCTCCCACTTGCACTAGATTCAATAATCTAGCCCTCACATCATCATGCGAATTACATTGTAATAAATCTAACACCCATACAGTTCTGGTGTTGATCATGCTTTGGCCGTGGAAGAGGTTTAGTCAGCGGGTCTGCTACATTCAGATCCATGTGCACTTTGCATATATTTACGTCCTCTCCTTCGACGTAGTCGCGGATGAGGTTGAAGCGTCGTTTGATGTGTCTGGACTTCTTGTGAAACCGTGGTTCCTTTGCTAAGGCAATGGCACCCGTGTTGTCACAGAACAAGGTTATTGGATTCAGTGCGCTTGGCACCACTCCAAGATCCATCATGAATTGCTTCATCCAGACACCCTCCTTAGCCGCCTCCGAGGCAGGCATGTACTCCGCTTCACATGTAGAATCTGCTACGACGCTTTGCTTGGAACTGCACCAGCTTACCGCACCCCAATTAAGAATAAATACGTATCCGGTTTGCGACTTAGAGTCGTCCGGATCTGTGTCAAAGCTTGCATCGACGTAACCTTTTACGTCGAGCTCTTTGTCACCTCCATACACGAGAAACATCTCCTTAGTCCTTTTCAGGTACTTCAGGATATTCTTGACCGCCGTCCAGTGGTCCACTCCTCGATTACTCTAGAACCTACCTGCCATACTTATGGCCAGGCTAACGTCCGGTCTAGTGCACAACATTGCATACATGATAGAACCTATGGCTGAAGCATAGGGGACGGTGCGCATATGCTCTCTATCCTCATCAGTTGCTGGGCACTGAGTCTTACTCAATCTCGTACCTTGTAAAACTGGCAAGAACCCTTTCTTGGACTGTTCCATTTTGAACCTCTTCAAAACTTTATCAAGGTATGTGCTTTGTGAAAGTCCTATCAGGCGTTTTGATCTATCCCTGTAGATCTTAATGCCTAGAATGTAAGCAGCTTCTCCTAGGTCCTTCATAGAGAAACTTTTATTCAAGTAATCCTTTATGCTCTCCAAAAACTCTACGTTGTTTCCAATCAGCAATATGTCATCCACATATAATATTAGAAACGCCACAGAGCTCCCACTCACTTTCTTGTAAATACAAGATTCTCCAATCACTTGTATAAACCCAAATGCTTTGATCACCTCATCAAAGCGTTTATTCCAACTCCGAGATGCTTGCACCAGTCCATAAATGGATCGCTGGAGCTTGCACACCTTGTCAGCATTTTTAGGATCGACAAAACCTTCGGGTTGCATCATATACAACTCTTCCTTAAGGAAACCGTTAAGGAACGCCGTTTTGACATCCATCTGCCAGATTTCATAATCGAAAAATGCAGCTATTGCTAACATGATTCTGACGGACTTAAGCATCGCTACGGGTGAGAATGTCTCATCGTAGTCAACTCCTTGAACTTGTGAAAAACCCTTTGCCACAAGTCGAGCTTTATAAACGTTCACATTGCCGTCAGCGTCCGTCTTCCTCTTAAAGATCCATTTGTTCTGAATAGCCTTGCGGCCCTCAGGCAGTACTTCCAAAGTCCACACTTTGTTCTCATACATGGATCCTATCTCGGACTTCATGGCTTCTAGCCATTTGTTGGAATCTTGGCCCACCATTGCTTCTTCATAATTTGCAGGTTCATTGTTGTCCAACAACATGATTGATAAGACGGGATTACCGTACCACTCTGGAGTAGCACGTGGTCTCGTCGACCTGCGTGGTTCGACAGAAACTTGAACCGGAGTTTCATGATCATCGTCATTAACTTCCTCCTCAACCGGCGTCGCAGCGACAGAGGTTTCCCCTTGCCCTGCGCCACCATCCAGAGGGATGAGAGGTTCGACAACCTCGTCAAGTTCTATCTTCCTCCCACTCAATTCTCTCGAGAGAAACTCCTTCTCGAGAAAAGCTCCATTTTTAGCAACAAACACTTTGCCCTCGGATTTGAGATAGAAGGTGTACCCAACTGTCTCTTCTGGGTAACCTATGAAGACGCACTTTTCCGCTTTGGGTTCCAGCTTTTCAGGCTGAAGCTTTTTGACATAAGCATCACATCCCCAAACTTTAAGAAACGACAACTTTGGCCTTTTGCCATACCACAGTTCGTATGGTGTCGTCTCAACGGATTTTGATGGTGCCCTATTTAAAGTGAATGCAGCTGTTTCTAATGCATAACCCCAAAACGATAACGGCAAATCGGTAAGAGACATCATAGATCGCACCATCTCTAATAAAGTACGATTACGACGTTCGGACACACCATTACGCTGTGGTGTTCCAGGCTGTGTCAACTGTGAAACAATTCCACATTGTCTTAAGTGAGCACCAAACTCGAAACTCAGATATTCACCCCCACGATCAGACCGTAGGAACTTGATCTTCTTGTTACGATGATTTTCAACTTCACTCTAAAATTGCTTGAACTTTTCAAATGTTTCAGACTTGTGCTTGATTAAGTAGACATAACCATATCTACTCAAATCGTCAGTGAAGGTGAGAAAATAACGATATCCACCGCGTGCCTCTACGCTCATCGGACCACACACATCGGTATGTATGATTTCCAACAAGTCACTTGCACGCTCCATTGTTCCGGAGAACGGAGTTTTAGTCATCTTGCCCATGAGGCATGGTTCACACGTGTCAAGTGAATCAAAGTCAAGTGACTCCAAAAGTCCATCGGCATGGAGTTTCTTCATGCGCTTTACACCAATATGACCTAAGCGGCAGTGCCACAAAAATATGGCGCTATCATTGTTAACTCTAACTCTTTTGGTCTCAATGTTATGTATGTGTGTATCGCTATCAAGATTCAATATGAACAATCCTCTCACATTGGGTGCATGACCATAAAAGATGTTAGTCATAGAAATAGAACAACCATTATTCTCTGACTTAAAAGAGTAACCGTCTCGCAATAAACAAGATCCAGATATAATGTTCATGCTCAACGCAGGCACTAAATAACAATGATTCAAGTTCATAACTAATCCTGATGGTAACTGAAGTGAAACTATGCCGACGGCGATTGCATCAACCTTGGAACCATTTCCTACGCGCATCGTCACTTCATCTTTCGCCAGCCTTCGTCTATTCCGCAGTTCCTGTTTCGAGTTGCAAATATGAGCAACAGAACCGGTATCGAATACCCAGGCACTACTACGAGAGCCGGTTAAGTACACATCAATAACATGTATATCAAATATACCTGATTTTTCTTTGGCCGCCTTCTTATCTGCCAGATACTTGGGGCAATTGCGCTTCCAGTGACCCATACCCTTGCAATAGTAACACTCTGTCTCAGCCTTAGGTCCAGCTTTGGGTTTCTTCGTCGGATTGGCAACAGGCTTGCCGCTCTTCTTTGAATTACCCTTCTTGCCTTTGCCGTTTCTCTTGAAACTAGTGGTCCTATTCACCATCAACACTTGATGCTCTCTACGGAGTTCAGACTCTGTGACTTTCAGCATCGCAAACAACTCGCCGGGAGACTTGTTCATCCCTTGCATGTTGTAGTTCAACACAAAGCCTTTATAGCTTGGCGGCAGTGATTGAAGGATTCTGTAAGTGATAGCCTCTTGCGGGAGTTCAATCCCCAGCTCAGCTAGACGGTTTGAGTACCCAGACATTTTGAGCACATGTTCACTCACAGACGAGTTCTCCTCCATCTTGCAAGCATAGAATTTATCGGAGGTCTCATACCTCTCGATCCGGGCGTTCTTCTGAAAGATAAACTTCAACTCCCGGGACATCTCAAATGCTCCATGACGCTCAAAGCGACGTTGAAGTCCCGGTTCCAAGCCATACAAGACTGCACATTGAACTACTGAGTAGTCCTCCTTACGTGCTAACCAAGCGTTCTTAACATCCTGATCAGCCATAGCGGGTGGTTCATCTCCTAGCGCAGCATTAAGGACATAATCCTTCTTCCCAGCTTGTAAGATTAGCTTAAGATTACGAGCCCAGTCTACAAAGTTGCTTCCATCATCTTTCAACTTAGCTTTCTCTAGGAATGTATTAAAATTCAGGGTGACTGTTGCGTGAGCCATGATCTACAACACAAATATATTCAAAGTGGACTTAGACTATGTTCAAGATAATTAGAGTTTAACTTAATCAAATTACTCGCTAAACTCCCACTCAAAAAGTACATCTCTCTAGTCATTTGAGTGGTTCATGATCCACTTACACTAGCTCAAGTCCGATCATCACGTGAGTTGAGCATAGTTTCAGTGGTAAGCATCCCCATGCTAATCATATCATCTATATGATTCATGATCGACCTTTCAGTCTCATGTGTTCCGAGGCCATGTCTTCACATGCTAGGCTCGTCAAGCTTAACCCGAGTGTTCCGCGTGCGCAACTGTTTTGCACCCGTTGTATGTGAACGTTGAGTCTATCACACCCGATCATCACGTGGTGTCTCGAAACGACGAACTGTAGCAACGGTGCACAGTCGGGGAGAACACAATTTCGTCTTGAAATTTTAGTGAGAGATCACCTCATAATGCTACCGTCGTTCTAAGCAAAATAAGGTGCATAAAAGGATTAACATCACATGCAATTCATAAGTGACATGATATGGCCATCATCACGTGCTCCTTGATCTCCATCACCAAAGCACCGGCACGATCTTCTTGTCACCGGCGCCACACCATGATCTCCATCAACGTGTCGCCATCGGGGTTGTCGTCCTACTCATGCTATTACTACTAAAGCTACATCCTAGCAAAATAGTAAACGCATCTGCAAGCACAAACGTTAGTATAAAGACAACCCTCTGGCTCCTGCCGGTTGCCGTACCATCGACGTGCAAGTCGATATTATCTATTACAGCATGATCATCTCATACATCCAATATATCACAACACATCGTTGGCCATATCACATCACAAGCATACCCTGCAAAAACAAGTTAGACGTCCTCTAATTTTGTTGTTGCATGTTTTACGTGGTGACCATGGGTATCTAGTAGGATCGCATCTTACTTACGCAAACACCACAACGGAGATATATGAGTTGCTATTTAACCTCACCCAAGGACCTCCTCGGTCAAATCCGATTCAACTAAAGTTGGAGAAACTGACACTTGCTAGTCATCTTTGAGCAACGGGGTTACTCGTAGCGATGAAACCAGTCTCTCATAAGCGTACGAGTAATGTCGGTCCAAGCCGCTTCAATCTAACAATACCGCGGAATCAAGAAAAGACTAAGGAGGGCAGCAAAACGCACATCACCGCCCACAAAAACTTTTGTGTTCTACTCGAGAAGACATCTACGCATGGACCTAGCTCATGATGCCACTGTTGGGGAACGTCGCATGGGAAACAAAAAATTTCCTACGCGCACGAAGACCTATCATGGTGATATCCATCTACGAGAGGGGATGTGTGATCTATGTACCCTTGTAGACCATACAGCAGAAGCGTTAGTGAACGCGGTTGATGTAGTGGAACGTCCTCACGTCCCTCGATCCGCCCCGCGAACCATCCCGCGATCAGTCCCACGATCTAGTGCCAAACGGACGGCACCTCCGCGTTCAGCACACGTACAGCTTGACGATGATCTCGGCCTTCTTGATCCAGCAAGAGATACAGAGAGTTTGAAGAGTTCTCCGGCAGCGTGACGGCGCTCCGGAGGTTGGTGATGATCTTGTCTCAGCAGGGCTCCGCCCGAGCTCCGCAGAAACGCGATCTAGAGGAAAAACCGTGGAGGTATGTGGTCGGGCTGCCGTGGAAAAGTCGTCACAAATCAGCCCTAAAACCTCCGTATATATAGGTGGGAGAGGGGGAGCCTTGCCTTGGGGCTCAAGGAGCCCCAAGGGGGTCAGCCGAGCCAAGGGGGGAAGGTCTCCCCCCCAAACCGAGTCCTACTTGGTTTGGTGGGTGGAGACCTTCTTTCCTTTCCCACCTCCCCCTTTTTTTTATTTTCTCTTTGATTTTATTCCTATGGCGCATAGGGCCTTCTTGGGCTGTCCCACCAGCCCACTAAGGGCTGGTGTGCCACCCCCAAGGCCTATGGGCTTCCCCGGGGTGGGTTGCCCCCCTGATGAACTCCCGGAACCCATTCGTCATTCCCGGTACATTCCCGATAACTCCGAAAACCTTCCGGTAATCAAATGAGGTCATCCTATATATCAATCTTTGTTTCCGGTCCATTCCGGAAACCCTCGTGACGTCCGTGATCTCATCCGGGACTCCTAATAACATTCGGTAACCAACCATATAACTCAAATACACATAAAACAACGTGGAACCTTAAGTGTGCAGACCCTGCGGGTTCGAGAACTATGTAGACATGACCCGAGAGACTCCTCGGTCAATATCCAATAGCGGGACCTGGATGCCCATATTGGATCCTACATATTCTACGAAGATCTTATCGTTTGAACCTCATTGCCAAGGATTCATATAATCCCGTATGTCATTCCCTTTGTCCTTCGGTATGTTACTTGCCCGAGATTCGATCGTCAGTATCCGTATACCTATTTCAATCTCGTTTTACCGGCAAGTCTCTTTACTCGTTCCGTAATACAAGATCCCGCAACTTACACTAAGTCACATTGCTTGCAAGGCTTGTGTGTGATGTTGTATTACCGAGTGGGCCCCGAGATACCTCTCCATCACACGGAGTGACAAATCCCAGTCTTGATCCATACTAACTCAACGAACACCTTTGGAGATACCTGTAGAGCATCTTTATAGTCACCCAGTTACGTTGCGATGTTTGATACACACAAAGTATTCCTCGGTGTTAGTGAGTTATATGATCTCATGGTCATAGGAACAAATACTTGACACGCATAAAAACAGCAGCAACAAAATGACACGATCAACATGCTACGTCTATTAGTTTGGGTCTAGTCCATCACGTGATTCTCCTAATGACTTGATCCAGTTATCAAGCAACAACACCTTGTTCATAATCAGAAGACACTGACTATCGTTGATCAACTGGCTAGCCAACTAGAGGCTTGCTAGGGACAGTGTTTTGTCTATGTATCCACACATGTAAATGAGTCTTCATTCAATACAATTATTGCATGGATAATAAACGATTATCTTGATACAGGAATTATAATAATAACTATATTTATTATTGCCTCTAGGGCATAATTCCAACAATAGGTTCAGATCTGAAATCATGGCACTCGGGAAAACACAAAGGAGAAGACAAAGTAATATGGCTCTTGAAAACTAAACAGGTATGCATGCGAGAGACACTAAACATTGTAACCATATCTTCTACGTTGACCCAAAGAAAAAGAAAACTATCTACACAGGAAAGCTCCCAACAAGCAAAAGAAGAACAAGAAAATATTTTTGGCTTTTTTCAAACTAGACAGACACACATAAAGAAAACGAGAAAAAGAAATAAACTAGCATGGATGATACAGTGGCAAAGTGTGAACACCGACGAACAAAGTGAAAGCATAAGAAAGAATGTAAAGTCGGTGAGAACACGTACTCCCCCAAGCTTAGGCTTTTGGCCTAAGTTGGTCTACTCCCAAGCATGGTCCTGGCGAAACCTAAAATCATAATGGGGGTTATACGGGAGCGCTGCAGCCACTGCGTGAATAGCTGCCTCACGGAGACGAGCAGCCTTTGACTCCCTCTCATACTCCTCCGCCTCTCCTCTGGTTATGTAATATCTCCAAAACAGTTCGGAGAATGGTGATTTGAGCAAAGAGATCGAAAATCCCAGCAAGAGGAGCAAGAACACGGGTTTGAGCTGCGAAACAATTTTTTCTGCAGGTAGGAGAACAAGAATGAGTGGAGGGGGTGCCTGTGGGCCCCACAAGCCTGGGTGGCGTGGCGAGGGGGGTGCCCGCGCCCCTAGGGCTTGTGGCCCACTGGTACAGCCCCCAGCCAAGCTCTTTGTCTCAGAATTTTTCAAAAATTCCAGAAAAAATCATACTGGTTTTCACGGCGTTCGGAGAACTTTTATTTTCGGGGTACTTTTCTACCGGACGCTAAAACAGAAAAACAGGGAAAACTAAACTAAATCTATAATTTTTCTTCTAAGCAACCGAAGGTGAAAGCTTGGAACAGAGGTTTGTAACTCCTCGATTCATCCATCTCATGGTCATCCAAAGAAATTCGTCAGTGAGGTTGATCAAGTCTCTTTGACAAACTTTTTCGAATCGCAAAAGAGAACGGAGAATTTTCAAATAGTCACTAGGTCACCTCAATAGGGATGTGTATCTCCCCAACAAGCAAATCATACTTCATCTTGACACGAGGAATAGGGCGTTCAAAGCTCCCAATAAGAATCGATGAAGTTTTTTCGATAACATTGATGCAATGTACTCGATATTGTTTCTTCGGAAAGTGCACGGTATGCTCATTACCGTTGACATGGAAAGTGACATTGCCTTTGTTGCAATCTATAACAGCCCCTGTAGTGTTCAAAAAGGGTCTTCCGAGGATGACCGCCATGGCATCGTCCTCGGGAATATCCAGGATAACAAAGTCTGTTAAGATGGTGACGTTAGCAACCACAACAGGCACATCCTCGCAAATGCCGATAGGGAAAGCAGTTGATATGTCGGCCATTTGCAGAGAGATTTCAGTGGGTGTCAACTTATCCAGTTCAAGTCTACAACAAAAAGAGAGAGGCATAACACTACACCGGCTCCAAGGTCGCATAACGCATTTCTAACGTAGTTGCCTTTAATGGAGCAAGGTATAGTGGGCACACCGGGATCACCTAGTTTCTTAGGAGTTCCACCCTTGAAGGTGTAATTAGCGAGCATGGTGGAAATCTTAACCTCTGGTATCCTCCTCTTATTAGTCACAATATCTTTCATGTACTTAGCATACGGAGACATTTTGAGCATATATGTCAAACGCATCTGCAGAAAGACAGGTCTGATCATTTCAACGAAGTGCTCAAAATCCTCATCATCCTTTTTCTTGGATGGTTTGGGAGGAAAGGGCATAGGTTTCTGAACCCATGGTTCCCTTTCTTTACCATGCTTCCTAGCAGCAAAGTTATTCTTATCGTATCTCTTATTCTTAGGCTGTGGGTTATCAAGATCAACACTAGGTTCAATCTCCACATCCTTATCATTGCTAGATTGAGCATCTTCATGAACATCACTATTGATATTATCATTAGGCTCATGTTCATCACCAGATTGTGTTTCAGCATCAGAGACAGAGGCGTCGTTTGGACTCTCAGGTGTAGCAGCAACAGGGTTGCTAGCGTGCAGGTTCGTATCATCTTTCTTCTTCTTTCTAGGATGACTAGGTACATCAGTGCTAACTCCTTGAGAATCTTGTTCAATTCTCTTCGGGTGACCCTCAGGATACAGAGGTTCCTGGGTCATTCTACCGCCTCTAGTGATGACTCTGATGGAATTGTCATTCAACTCATTGAGCAAGTCATTTTGAGATTTAAGTACTTGTTCTACCTGAGTAGTAACCATAGAGGCATGTTTACTCAGAAGCTTAAGATCATTGGCATTTCTGTCGACACAAGCACTTAAATGACTAAGCATACGAGCATTCTGTTCCAATTGTCTGCTAACATAATCATTGAAACTCTGTTGTTTGACAACAAAGTTATCAAATTCATCCATGCATAAGCTAGCAGGTTTATCAAAAGGAATATCACTCTCATCAAACCTACGCAGAGAATTTACTTCTACTACCTGTATCGGGTTATCGAGACCATGGATCTCTTCGATAGGTGGTAGATTTTTGACATCTTCAGATTTAATGCCTTTCTCTCGGATAGATTTCTTAGCTTCTTGCATATCTTCAGGACTGAGGAATAGAATACCTCTTTTCTTTGGAGTTGGCTTAGGAGGTGGTTAGGGAATAGTCCAAACATTCTCATTGCACAAGATGTTATTCAGTAGAATCTCAGCTTGGTCTACGGTTCGTTCCCTAAAAACACAACCGGCACAACTATCTAGGTGGTCTTTGGAAGCATCGTCAAGTCCATTATAGAAGATATCAAGTATTTCATTCTTCTCAAGAGGGTGATCAGGCAAAGCATTCAGTAGCTGGATGAGCCTCCCCCAAGCTTGTGGGAGACTCTCTTCCTCAGCTTGAGCAAAGTTGTATATTTCCTGCAAGGCAGCTTGCTTCTTATGGGCAGGGAAATATTTTTCAGAGAAGTAGTAGACCATATCCTGGGGGCTACCCACACAACCAGGAGCAAGAGAAGTGAACCAAGTCTTAGCATCATCCTTTAGCGAGAAAGGAAATAGCTTGAGCATGTAGTAGTGGCGGATCTTTTCCTCACTAGTGAATAGGGTGGCTATATCGTGCAGTTTGGTAAGATGGGCTACAACCATTTCATACTCATAACCGTGAAAAGGATCAGATTAGACCAGAGTGATTAACTCAGGGTCGACAGAGAATTCATAATCCTTATCGGTCACAAAGATAGGCGAAGTAGCAAACTTCGGGTCGTATTTCATCCTAGTGTTCAGAGATTTTTCTTTCCACTTGCGCAGTAATTTCTCAACATCATAGCTATCGTTACACGCAAGAAAGTCCTCAGCTATCTCTCCCTCCATAACATAGCGCATATCAGGCATAACAGGCAATTCAGGCATAGTAGCAGGTTCTACTTCAATAGTATCAGCATTTTCAGAAGTATCATCACATCTAGCAGCAACTCTAGCAATTCGTGCATCAAGGGCACCTAGTGGCAAAGCAGTATCAAGCATAGCATTATCAGGCATAGTATCAAGCATAACATCATAGGCAGCAGAAGTAGCATCATCAAGCACAGACGACATATCAAGATTTCTAGCAGGAGGTGATGTTGCAAACTTACTCAAAACTGAAGGTGAATCAAGTGCAGAGCTAGATGGTAGTTCCTTACCTCTCCTCATAGTGGAAGGCAAGATTTTAGTACTTGGATATTTCGGATTCCTCATAGTGACCAACAGACATCAATCCCAAGTGACTCAGAGAATATAGCTGTGCTTCCCCCGCAACGGCGCCAGAAAAAGATCTTGATAACCCACAAGTGTAGGGGATCGCAACAGTTTTCGAGGGTAGAGTATTCGACCCAAATTTGTTGATTCGCTCACAAGGGGAAACGAAAGAATATTCTCGAGTATTAGCAGCTGAGTTTGTCAGATTCAACCACACCTGAAAGATTAGTGTGTGCAAGCAAAGTATCAGTAGCAAAGTAGTATGATAGCAACGATGCGAGAAACAAATCTGTTGACGGCAGACTATTCCTAACTGTTGTATCAATGGCGCCAGTAAATAACACGTTGACGGGGGACTATTCTTCCCTAGCAACGGCTCCAGAAAAGTCTTGCAACAAGTAACAGCAAAGCAGCAAGGAACAACAGTAGCAGCAGCAGCAGAGTAACATCAGTAGCAATAGTAGCAGCAAAGTAACAACAGTAGCAGCAAAGTGGCCCAATCCCTTTTGTAGCAAGGGACAAGCCTAGACAAAGTAACATAGCAAGGACCAGTAGTAAAAGACTCGTAGGCAGTGGATCAGTGATGGATGAGTATGACGGATGTGATTCATCATGTAACAGCTATAACACAGAGAGATATGTAACTAGCTCTCGTTCGTCAATCTAATGTAGGCATGTATTCCATATGTTGTCATACGTGCTTAGGGAAAAGAACTTGCATGACATCTATTGTCCATCCCTCCCGTGGCAGCGGGGTCCTAATGTAAACTACGGGATATTAAGGTTCTCCTTTTAATAAAGAACCGGACCAACACATTAACACACGATGAATACATGAAGTCCTCATGCTATGGTCATCTCCGGGAGTGGTTCTGGCTATTGTCACTCCGGGGTTGCCGGGTCATAACACATAGTAGGTGACTACAACTTGCAAGATAGGATCTAAAACACACATATATTGGCGACAACATAATAGGTTCAGATCTGAAATCATGGCACTCGGGCCCTAGTGACAAGCATTAAGCATAGCCAAGTAGTGGCAACATCAATCTAGAACACAGTGGATACTAGGGATCAATCCCCGTCAAAACTAACTCGATTACATGATAGATCTCATCCAACTCATCACCGTCCAGCAAGCCTACGATGAGATTACTCATGAATGATGAAGATCATCATGGAATTGTCGATGGAGGAAGGTTGATGATGACGATGGCGACGATTTACCCTCTCCGGAGCCCCGAACGGACTCCAGATCTGCCCTCCAGATGAAGAACAGGAGGTGGCGGCTCCTCCGTATCGTAAAACGCGATGAAACCTTCTCTCTGATTTTTTGCCGGGCGAGACGGAAGATATAGAGCTTAGTTTGGGGGCGGTGTTGCCACGTGGGCCCCACAAGCCCTCACAGCACGGCCTAGGGGCGTGCCCACGGCCTGTGGGCTTATGGCCCACTGGCACGCCCCCTCCGGTGGATCTTTGCGCATGTATTTTTCTTTTATTCCCGAAAAATTCTCCGTAAATTTTCAGGACATTCCGAAACTTTTATTTCTGCAGAAAAACAACACCATGGCAATTCTGCTGAAAACAACGTCAGTCCGGGTTAGTTCCATTCAAATCATGCAAATTAGAGTCCAAAACAAGGGCAAAAGAGTTCGGAAAAGTAGATACAACGGAGACTTATCACGCCTTAAGCAAGATGACATGATGTAGAGGGATAAATTCATGCAATAGATATAAACCCCATCTTTTTACCCTTGATGGCAACAACACGATGCATGCCTCGCTACCCCTTCTGTCACTGGGTGAGGTCACCACACGGTATGAACACAAAACCAAGCAGTTCTCCCATTGCAAGAATCATTGATCAAGTTGGCCAAACAAAACCCACAACTCGAAGAGAATTACAAGGATATCAAATCATGCATATAAGAGATCAAAAGAGACTCAAATAATATTTATAGATAATCTGATCATAAATCCACAATTCATCGGATCTCGACAAACACACCAGAAAAGAAGATTACATCGGATAGATCTCCATGAAGATCATGGAGAACTTTGTATTGAAGATCCAAGAGAGAGAAGAAGCCATCTAGCTACTAGCTATGGACCCGAAGGTCTATGGTGAACTACTCACGAATCATCGGAGAGGCAATGGTGTTGATGAAGAAGGCCTCCGTGTCCGAATCCCCCCTCCGGCAAGGCACCAGATCGTGCCCCAGATGGGATCTTGCGGAGAGAGAAGCTTGCGGCGGCGGAAAAGTATTTTCGTGTCTCTCTCCCGTTGTTTTAGATTTTTCAGGGATTTATAGGCAGAAGAAGTAGGGCAGAGGAGCCACGGGGGGCCCACAAGCCTGCTAGGTGCGCCCCCAGGCCGCGGCTAGGGGGCTTGTGGCCTCCCCTGGTGCCCTCTGCCTTGGTTCTCAAGCTTCCTGCGTATTTTCTGTTCCGTAAAAAATCTTTTCGGAAGGTTTTATTCCGTTTGGACTGCGTTTGATAGTCTCCTCTGAAAAAGGTCAAAAACACGGAAAAAACAGGAACTGGCACTTGGCACTGAGTTAATAAGTTAGTCCCAAAAAAGATATAAAAGGCATACGAAATGTCCAAAGTTTGACAAGATAATAGGATGGAACCATAAAAAACTATAGATACGTTGGAGACGTATCAAGAATCCCCAAGCTTAACTCCTGCTCGTCGTCGAGTAGGGAAGTGACAAAGACCGAATTTTTGATGTGGAATGCTACCTAGCATATTTGTCCTTTGTAACTTTTTTCATGTGACATGAATGTTCAGATCCGTAAGATTCAAAACAATAGTTTGCTATTGACATGAAAACAATAATACTTCAAGCAAACCAGCAAGGTAATCATGAACTTTCAAAATAACAAGGCCAAAGAAAGTTATCCCTACAAAATCATATAGTCTGGCTATGCTCCATCATCCCCACACAACGAATTAAATCATGCACAACCCCGGTATTGGCCAAGTAATTGTTTTCGCACTCTTACTTTCTCAAACCTTTTTCAGCTCCCACGCAATACGTGAGCGTGAGCCATGGAGATAACACTATAGGTGGGATAGAGTGTGGTGGAGGTTGTGAGGCAAAAAGGAGGATATGGTCACATTGACTAGGCGTATCAAAGGGCTATGGAGATGCCCATCAATAGATATCAATGTGAATGAGTAGGGATTACCATGCAAGGGATGCACTTAGAGCTATAAGTGTGTGAAAGCTCAAAAGAAGAACTAGTAGGTGTGCATCCAACTTGCTTTCTCATGAAGATCTAGGGAAATTTTGAGGAAGCCCATCATTGGAATATACAAGCCAAGTTATGTAATGAAGATTCCCACTAGTATATGGTGGTGACAAAACAAGAGACTCTCAATCATGAAGAACATGGCGCTATTATGAAGCACAAGTGTGGAAAAAGATAGTAGCATTGTCCTTTCTCTCTTTTTCTCTCTTCTTTCATTTGGGATCTTTGGCCTCTTTCCATATCTCACTTTTTTTTGTGTGTGGGAAAATTTGGCCTCTTTTTTTATTTCCTCACATGGGACAATGCTCTAATAATGATGATCATCACACTTTCATTTACTCACAGCTCAATGCTTAGAACGGTGATGACTCTATAGGAAATGCCTCCGGCAGTTTACTGGGATGTGCAACAATCTAGCTTGGCGTATGACGTTGAAACATCTCTCTAGCTATCTTACAATCATGCAATGGCAAGATGTAAGTGACGACACAAGTCATGAGACGGAACGATGGGAGTTGCATGGCAATATATCTCGGAATGGCTATGAAAAGGCCATGATATGTAGGTATGGTGGCTGTTTTGAGGAAGGTCTATGGTGGTTTTGTGTACCGGCGAAAGTTGCACAACACTAGAGAGGCTAGCAATGGTGGGAGGTGAAAGTGCATCTATACCATGCACTCACATTAGTCATGAAGAACTCACATACTTATTGCGAAAGTTTTTATTAGTGATCGAAACAAAGTGCTAAACGCATACTCCTAGGGGAAGGGTTGGTAGTCGCGCGATCCCGACCGCAACACAAAGGACAATCAATAAATCAATTATGCTCTCACTTCCTAACATAGAGGTTCACCATACGTGCGTGTTAGGGGAATCGCTAACTTCAACACAAGTATTTCTAGATTCACAACACCCTACTAACATGACTCTTAGTATTACCAAATCCATGTCTCCAAAATGATTGAGAGGAATCAAACTTATTTTTCAAATCAATGCACAAGAATATGGAAGTTTTATTGTATCCTCTTTGGATGCCAATCATCTTTAGGACTACTTTCATAGCAAAAGCCAACTACCAAGTTGCTTAGAGAGAGCACTCTCAAAAAGATATAAGTGAAGTTCGAGAGTTCTTATTTCTCTAAAATATGACACCGCCGTGCTCTAAAATACGTAAGTGAAGCACTTAGAGCAAAGTTATCTAGATCAAAAGATATAAGTGAAGCACATGTGAGCTAAATTGCCTAACTCAAAAGATATAAGCGAAGCTCAATGAGTTCTCTAGCAAATTCACGATGAGTGCATGTCTCTCTCAAAAGGTGTGTAGCAAGGATGATTGTGATACAACAAAAAGAAAAGACTCTTATAATATAAGACGCTCCAAGCAAAACACATATCATGTGGTGAATAAAAATATAGCTCCAAGCAATGTTACCGATGGATTCAAGACGAAAGAGGGGATGCCTTCCCGGGGCATCCCCAAGCTTAGGATTTTTGGTGTCCTTGAATTTGGCTTGGGATGCCTTGGGCATACCCAAGCTTGAGATATTTCCACTCTTTATCCCTTTGTCCATGAGAACATTACCGAAAACATGAAAACTTCACAACACAAAACTTAATCAGAAACTCATGATATCATTAGCACAGGAAAACAAACTACCACCTCTTTAGGTACTGTAGAAAACTTGATTTCTATTTATATTGGTGTTAGATTACTATATTCTCACTTTTACATTGGTAGTACCCCCCGATACTATCCATAGTTTCATCAAAATAAGCAATCAAGACAACAAAAATAGAATCTGTCAAAAACAGACCAGTCTGTAGCAATCTGTATACTTCGTATACTTCTGGTATCTCAAAAATTCTGAACAATTACGACAATTTGGGAAATTGGAATATCAACCAGCATAAAAAAGAATCAACTCAAAATCTCTTTCTGGATAAAAATGAAAAATAATTTCATGAGGAAAACTTTCTGTCTTTTTCCAGCATGATCAAACAACCATCACCAAAACTAGTCATAAAGGTTTTACTTGGCTCAAACACAAAAAGAAACACAAAAAACACAACCATAACAGAATTGTGATGGTGTGGGCGCAACAAAACAGAAAGCAAAAAAGCAAAGATAAATTCATTGGGTTGCCTCCCAACAAGTGCTATTGTTTAACGCCCTTAGCTAGGCATAAGGCGAAAGAATCACGTATGGTCATCTTTGGTACTCAAACCATAAGTAGCCCTCATCAAGGATTCATAAGGCAATCTTATTTTCTTTCTAGGAAAATGTTCCATGCCCTTGTGTAATGGAAACTGAAATCTAATATTCCCTTCCTTCAAATCGATGACATCACCAATAGTCCTTAGGAAAGGTCTACCAAGAATGATAGGACATGTAGGATTGCAATCAATATCAAGCCCAATGAAATCTATGGGTACATAGTTACTATGTGCAATAATAACAACATCATTGATCCTTCCCATAGGTTTCTTAACAGCCGAATCCGCAAGATGCAAATTAAGAGAGCACTCATCAATCTCATTGAAGCCTAGGATATCACATAAAGACTTTGGAATCGCGGAAACACTAGCACCCAAATCACACAAAGCATTGCATTCATAGTTTTTGATCTTGATTTTGATAGTAGGTTCCCACTCATCATGAAGTTTTCTAGGAATATAAACTTCCAATTCAAGTTTCTCTTCAAGAGATTTCATCATAGCATTGACAATATGATCGGTAAATGCCTTGTTTTGGCTATAAGTGTGTGGAGTGTTTAGCATGGATGGCATCAAGGAAATACATTCAATCAAAGGGCAACTATCATAATTGAATTCGTTGAAATCCAAAGTAGTAGTTTTATTACTACTCAAAGTTTTGATATCCTCTACTGCACTTTTAATGCTTTTAGCATCAAGATAGATGGACTCCGAATCATTGGGGCATTTTTCAACCAAAGTGGATTCATATCCAGCCCCATCATCATTAGGTTTGACACTAGAAAACAAGGATTCAATGGGAGTCACACCAAGCACTTTAAGTGTTGGAAATATGCCCTAGAGGCAATAATAAATTAGTTATTATTATATTTCTTAGTTCATGATAATCGTTTATTATCCATGCTATAATTGTATTGATTGGAAACACAATACTTGTGTAGATACATAGACAAAACACTGTCCCTAGTAAGCCTCTAGTTGACTAGCTCGTTGATCAAAGATGGTCAAGGTTTCCTGGCCATAGGCAAGTGTTGTTACTTGATAACGGGATCACATCATTAGGAGAATCATGTGATGGACTAGACCCAAAACTAATAGACGTAGCATGTTGATCGTGTCATTTTGTTGCTACTGTTTTCTGCGTGTCAAGTATTTGTTCCTATGACCATGAGATCATATAACTCACTGACACCGGAGGAATGCTTTGTGTGTATCAAACGTCGCAACGTAACTGGGTGACTATAAAGATGCTCTACAGGTATCTCCGAAGGTGTTAGTTGAGTTAGTATGGATCGAGACTGGGATTTGTCACTCCGTGTGACGGAGAGGTATCTCGGGGCCCACTCGGTAATACAACATCACACACAAGCCTTGCAAGTAAGCAATGTGACTTAGTGTAAGTTGCGGGATCTTGTATTACGGAACGAGTAAAGAGACTTGCCGGTAAACGAGATTGAAATAGGTATGCGGATACTGACGATCGAATCTCGGGCAAGTAACATACCGAAGGACAAAGGGAATGACATACGGGATTATATGAATCCTTGGCACTTAGGTTCAAACGATAAGATCTTCGTAGAATATGTGGGATCCAATATGGGCATCCAGGTCCCGCTATTGGATATTGACCGAGGAGTCACTCGGGTCATGTCTACATAGTTCTCGAACCCGCAGGGTCTACACATTTAAGGTTCGACTTTGTTTTATGCGTATTTGAGTTATACGGTTGGTTACCGAATGTTGTTCGGAATCCCGGATGAGATCACGGACGTCACGAGGGTTTCCGGAATGGTCCGGAAACGAAGATTGATATATAGGATGACCTCATTTGATTACCGAAAGGTTTTCGGAGTTACCGGGAATGTACCGGGAATGACGAATGGGTTCCGGGTGTTCACCGGGGGGGGGGCAACCCACCCCGGGGAAGCCCATAGGCCTTGTGGGTGGCGCACCAGCCCTTGGTGGACTGGTGGGACAGCCCAAGAAGGCCCTATGCGCCAAGGATAGAAAATCAAATAGAAAAGGAAAAAAAAGAGGTGGGGAAGGAGAGAAGGACTCCACTTTCCAATCCTAGTTGGACTAGGATTGGAGGAGGACTCCTCCTCCCTTGGTGGCGCAGCCCTTGGGGCTCCTTGAGCCTCAAGGCAAGCCTCCCCTCCCTCCTATATATATGGAGCAATTAGGGCTGATTTGAGACAACTTTTGCCACGGCAGCCCGACCACATACCTCCACGGTTTTTCCTCTAGATCGCGTTTCTGTGGAGCTCGGGCGGAGCCGTGTTGAGATTAGATCACCAACAACCTCCGGAGCGCCGTCGCGCTGCCGGAGAACTCATCTACCTCTCCGTCTCTCTTGCTGGATCAAGAAGGCCGAGATCATCGTCGAGCTGTACGTGTGCTGAACGCGGAGGTGCCGTCCGTTCGGCACTAGATCGAAGCGGATCGTGCGACGGATCGCGGGACGGTTCGTGGGACGGTTCGCGGGGCGGATCGAGGGACGTGAGGACGTTACACTACATCAACCGCATTTCTTAACGCTTCTGCTGTGCAATCTACAAGGGTACGTAGATCAGAAATCCCCTCTCGTAGATGGACATCACCATGATAGGACTTCGTGCTCGTAGGAAATTTTTTATTTCCCAAGCGACGTTCCCCAACATTAAGATCTTCGTGATTCTCATCACAAGAACACGCCTTTTTAAGCCATTCATGTCTAGCACAAATTTGGCCGGTTCTTTCTTTACTCTTACTCATGGAAACACACATAGCTTTCAAAGTTTCATCCATATTGATCTAAGGAGGAGCACATCTAACTTTCAAAGCATCAATATCAAGAGACATTCTATCAACGCTCCTTGCCAAATCATCAATTTTGAGTAGTTTTTATTCTGTGGACGCATTGAAAATCTTTTGCGAGTTGATAAACTCTTTAATATTACTCTCTAGATCAGAGGGTAATTTATTGTAATTTCCATGAGCATTGTTGTAGGAGTTGCCAAAGTTATTAGAGGGATTACTAGGAAAAGGCCTAGGAATATAGTTTCCTCTAAAAGCATTGTTGTTGCCAAAATTATTCCCACCAACAAAATTAACATCCAAGCTTTCATTGCTACTCTAAATCAAGGAAGACAAGGGCATATCACACTACTACAAAAACAATTATTAACGACGATAAGAAAAAAACACATGGTCGTTGAAAATCTGGGTGAATTCCCGCACGATGGGAATCAATCTATCAAATACTTTTAACAACCATTGGAGTACTAGTTGCTAAAGAAATCATAGGTTTGGTTGTTATTATTTTGTTTTCTGTTTGTTCATAGATCGTAGAACACCCTATAAAAAACTTAATCTGATCTCTCTTCTCTCTCCTTTGCAACATGTACTTTCCACACGTTATGCCGCAAAGTGCTGGTACTTTCCATTGGATAACCCTGCATATAACTCCCTGCCTCCTTTTCCTCTTATCCTCAACACCCTGATTGATCTCATCTCCTTGCTGTTCTCCTAAGCCCATGACCACAATGCGCCACCCAGTAGCCAGCACCTTGTCGGCTGCCTCGACCACGACGCGCCCACCCTGCATCCAAACACCTCGTCGGTCGCGTCGACCTCGGCGCGCCCGCTCTACAGCCCGCACATCGTCAGTGTCCACCACCAACGCGATCCTACTGCAGGTTGATTGGTAGTCATCCTTTCTCTTATATTTTTCTTAGGTTTTAGGATGGGTATTTGGGACGTGTAGCTGGTACTCACGCAAATTACATTCCGTGTGGTTTGATGTGCGGGGCGGGATTTTGCCACCATTGATCATTGATTTTAATCAAGAGAAGGGCATCAGTATTATGTGAAAGGAGTGCTCGATGTACTTTAGAGTTCATAGATGTATGAGATATCCGGTTAAACCTTTGCTTTTACGAAAGTGCTTCACGCATAATACTTTCAGCACTCCTGTATATATGAGAATTTTTTAATGAATTTGGGTGATTGTGCTGACTATGGTGGTTGTATTTTTTTTATTGGTGCGGGAATTAGGTTGCATTTACCTGGTTAGAAATTGATACATTATTTTATTGGCTTATACACAAGCACCCACGAACTAGAACTATTTTTTCTCCATGTAATTTAACGTGTTCTTTTGCAGGGAATAATGCACAACTCCCACCCCTGCCCTTTTATGTCGTAACTAAACATGGTCAACTACTAGTCGAGTTTCTTGATCCCTCTGCTGCCTAGAATATTTGTACTCCTACAATCTTTCATATCGAATGAGTAGTGGCTATCAAAAATTGTATAACTCAACCTTTCTACTATTGTGTGACTTGTCATGTCATCCTATGTCAACTAATAACAGGCACATGTATATGTTCGTACTGGGAGGAGATGAAAACAATCCATGAAGCATGGACAATTGCGTGATACAAGAAGTGTGAAAAATTAAGAACTTTACGTCTAGTAGATATCTAAGTGACAGTCCTCATGAAACAAGCGTGATCAAGTAAGTTGTTTGCATACACTGATTTATATGCTATTGTACTTTGTGCTAATTTATTCTTTGGATTGTCTTGCTAAAATACCAAATGTTTTGTAGGACTCACGGCCCACCGTAATATATTGAAGGATGAGGAAGAATAGCAATCGCTGATAAAGAATGGTACCCATCAAAACAACGATGGTGTTCCTCGACTGAAGATTAATAAATGCCATCTTTTCTGGTCGTCTCATTTTCACTTAGCTATGAACAAGTACATTAGTCATGTAAAGGATGTTTTTACCGAAATTTCTTAAATGATATTTTAATTCCATAATTGTACGTAAGAATTTCCTTAATTATTTGATTTTTATTAATATAAAGGAGGGTACAGTTCTTTAATTATTCACATTATTTTGTTTCTACATTAACGTGGATGTTATTATTCAAATGTTTGACGCTCCATAAAGTGGTTGTAAAATGGTTCTACAACTGGTTGAACGGAAAGTTGTACGAAATGTAGTGGCCGCTGAATGATAGCAAAATCCTAGAGAATTGTTGTTCCTAATATAAAGTGTGTGTTAGTGATACGTCGAACAATCCTATGCAGATTATTAGCGGTGATAAAAGTGGTCGTTAATACTATAATTATGGTCGTTATTGCCTTAGAATTGACGACAACACACTATCTTGTCGTTACAAAAATAACGACCAGAAAAGGTATGTGGTGGTTATGAATTTTAACGATGAAGCCTATTACGACCAACAGATTGTGGTCGTTAATGGCATTTAACGACCACAGTCTAACTTTTAACGACCACATATACCGTCGTTAAAAACTAGTTTCCTAGTAGTGTCATTTGGATCTAAAGGAGCACCTTTACTAGCAAACAATTTCATTAACTCATCCATCTTAGCACTCAACGAGTTAATTTCTTCTATAGTGTGTTCTTTTTTACTAGTAGGTGACCTTTCAGTGTGCCACCGAGAATAGTTTGTCATGATATTGTCTAGGAGTTTTGTGGCTTCTCCTAATGTGATTTCCATGAAAGTTCCACCGGAGGCGGAGTCCAAGATATTTTTAGAAGCAAAATTCAAACCAGCATAGAAGAATTGTATAATCATCCAAATACTCAAGCCATGAGCCAGGAGAGAGATAATCTTAGTCGGCGGAAAATACTTGGATATATAAGCATGTTTGCACTTGTTCCAAGAATCAATACTATTTTTGGGCAAAGATGAAAATCAAGTTTTTGCCCGATCTCGCAATGAGAACGGAAATAGGTTCAATTTAATCACATCATTATCCACATCTTTCTTCTTTTGCATATAGCATAACTCAATGAAGATATTAAGATGGGATGCGACATCTTCACTAGGAAGGCTGGAGAATTGCTCTTTCATAACAAGATTCAACAAAGCAGCATTGATTTCATATGATTCCGCACTAGTGGCGGGAGCAATCGGAGTACTAATAAAATCTTTATTATCAGTATTTGAGAAGTCACAAAGTTTGGTGTTTTCAGTCATGGTGACTTCAGCAAGCAGACAAGCACACAAGCGAACAGAAAGCAAGCGAAAGAAAAGGGCGAACGAAAAAGGCAAATATTTTTGTAATTTTTTGTTTTTCAGAAGTGGGGGAGAGGAAAACGAGAGGCAAAAAAGTAAATGCAAGAGATGAGTTTGTGATGGTTACTTGGATAAGCTTCACTTGATGCTCCCCGGCAACGGTGCCAGAAATTATTCTTGCTACCTCTTGAGCTTGCGTTGGTTTTTTTCCCTTGAAGAGGAAAGGGTGATGCAGCACAGTAGCATCAAGTATTTCCCTCAGTTTTAGAACCAAGGTATCAATCCAGTAGGAGTATGAAGATGAGGCACCAATGTACCTGCGCAAAAACAAACAAACAAACTTGCACCCAACACTATAAAGGGGTTATCAATCCCTTAACGATTGATTGCAAGGTGAGATCTGAAGGCGGAAAGTGCAACAAAGTAAAAGTGTAGGGCTGAAAATATGATGTGAAGTAGACCCACGGGCCATAGTGTTCACTAGAGGCTTCTCTCATGATAGCAAATATTACGGTGGGTGAACGAATTACTGTAGAGCAATTGATAGAACCGCGCAAAGTCATGACGCTATCTAAGGCAATGATCATACATATAGGCATCACGTCCGAGACAAGTAGACCGATACTTTCTGCATCTACTGCTATTACACCACACATCGACCGCTATCCAGCATGCATCTAGTGTATTGAGTTCATGACAAACAAAGTAACACCTTAAGCAAGATGACATGATGTAGAGGGATAAATTCATGCAATAGATATAAACCCCATCTTTTTACCCTAGATGGCAACAACACGATGCGTGCCTCGCTACCCCTTCTGTCACTGGGTAAGGTCACCGCACGGTATGAACCCAAAACTAAGCACTTCCCCCATTGCAAGAATCATTGATCAAGTTGGCCAAAAAAAACCCACAACTCGAAGAGAATTACAAGGATATGAAATCATGCATATATGAGATTAGAAGAAACTCAAATAAGATTCATAGATAATCTGATCATAAATCCACTATTCATTGGATCTCGACAAACACACCGCAAAAGAAGATTACATCGGATAGACCTCCATGATGATCATGGAGAACTTTGTATTGAAGATCCAAGAGAAAGAAGAAGCCATCTAGCTACTAGCTATGGACCCGAAGGTCTATGGTGAACTACTCACGCATCATCGGAGAGGCAATGGTGTTGATGAAGAAGCCCTCCGTGTCCGAATCCCCCCTCCGGCAGGGCACTAGAACGTGCCCCAGATGGAATCTTGCGGATACAGAAGCTTGCGGCGGCGGAAAAGTATTTTCGTGGCTCTCTCCCATGGTTTTTGATTTTTTGGGGATTTATAGGCAGAAGAAGTAGGGTAGAGGAGCCACAGGGGGCCCACAAGCCTGCTAGGCACGCCCCCCAGGCCGCGGCTAGGGGGCTTGTGGCCTCCCCTGGTGCCCTCTGCCTTGGTTCTCAAGCTTCCTGCGTATCTTCTGTTCCGGAAAAAAAATCTTTTCGGAGGTTTTATTCCGTTTGGACTCCGTTTGATATTCTCCTCTGAAAAAGGTCAAAAACACGGAAAAAACAGGAAGTGGCACTTGGCTTTGAGTTAATAAGTTAGTCCCAAAAAATATATAAAAGGCATACAAAAAATCCAAAGTTTGACAAGATAATAGCATGGAACCATCAAAACTTATAGATACGTTGGAGACGTATCAATGTGGCATCTTCACTAGGAAGGCCGGAAAATTGCTCTTTCATAACAAGATTCAGCAAAGCAGCATTGATTTCATATGATTCCGCACTAGTGGCGGGAGCAATCGGAGTACTAATAAAATCATTATTATTAGTATTCGAGAAGTCACAAAGTTTGGTGTTTTCAGTCATGGTGACTTCAGCAAGCAAACAAGCACACAAGCGAACAGAAAGCAAGCAAAAGAAAAGGGCGAACGAAAAAGGCAAAAAAATTTGTAAATTTTTGTTTTTCACAAGTGGGGGAGAGGAAAACGAGAGGCAAAAAAAGTAAATGCAAGAGATGAGTTTGCGACACTTACTTGGATAAGCTTCACTTAGACTATTCTTGACTTGATGCTCCCCGGCAACAGCGCCAGAAATTCTTCTTGCTACCTCTTGAGCTTGCGTAGGTTTTTCCCTTGAAGAGGAAAGGGTGATGCAGCACAATAGAGTAAGTATTTTCCTTAGTTTGAGAACCAAGGTATCAATCCAGTAGGAGTATCAAGCCAGGTTTGCAAAGTACCTGCGCAAAAACAGCAAACTTCCACCCAACGCTACAAAGGGGTTGTCAATCCCTTCACGATTGATTGCAAGGTGAGATCTGAAGGTGGAAAGTGCAACAAGTAAAAGTGTGGAGCTGAAAATATGATGTGAAGTAGACCCGGGGGCCATGGTGTTCACTAGAGGCTTCTCTCATGATAGCAAATATTACGGTGGGTGAACGAATTACTGTCGATCAATTGATAGAACCGCGCAAAGTCATGACAATATCTAAGGCAATGATCATACATGTAAGCATCACGTCTGAGACAAGTAGACCGATACTTTCTGCATCTACTACTATTACTCCACACATCAACCGCTATCCAACATGCATCTAGTGTATTGAGTTCATAACGAACAGAGTAACGCCTTAAGAAAGATGACATGATGTAGAGGGATAAATTCATGCAATAGATATAAACCCCATCTTTTTACCCTTGAGGGCTGATAACCCACAAGTATAGGGGATCGCAACAGTTTTCGAGGGTAGAGTATTAAACCCAAATTTGTTGATTTGACACAAGGGGAAGCCAAAGAATAGTCTCAAGTATTAGCAGTTGAGTTGTCAATTCAACCACACCTAAAAGACTTCGTATCTGCAGCAAAGTATCAGTAGGAAGGTAATGTGACAGCAACAGTAGCAACAGTAACCAGTAGCAGCAAAGTGACAATAGTAGCAACAGTGACAGCAGTACCGATAGAGTAACAGTAGGAGAAGTAACAACATTAGCGGCAAAGTAACGTAGCAAGGACCAGTAGGAAAAACTAGTAGGCATTGGATCGGTGATGGATGATTATGCCCGATGGTATTCATCATGCAATAGTTATAACACGGAGAGATATGTAACTAGCTCCAGTTCGTCAATGTAATGTAGGCATGCATTTCGTATGTAGTCATACGTGCTTAGGGAAAAGAACTTGCATGACATCCATTGTCCATCCCTCCCGTGGCAGGGGGTTCCTAATGGAAACTACGGGATATTAAGGTTCTCCTTTTAATAAAGAACCGGACCAACGCATTAACACTTAGTGAATACATGAACTCCTCATACTATGGTCATCTCCGAGAATGGTTCCGGCTATTGTCACTCCGGGGTTGCCGGGTCATAACACATAGTAGGTGACTACAACTTGCAAGATAGGATCAAGAACGCACATATATTGACGAGAACATAATAGGTTCAGATCTGAAATGATGTTACTCGGGCCGTAGTGACAAGCATTAAGCATAGCCAAGTAGTAGCAACATCAATCTGAGAACATAGTGGATACTAGGGATCAATCGTTGTCAAAACTAACTCGATTACATGATAGATCTCATCCAACCCATCACCGTCCAGCAAGCCTACGATGAGATTACTCATGAACGGTGAAGAGCATCATGGAATTGGCGATGAAGGAAGGTTGGTGATGACGATCTCGACGATCTCCCCTCTCCGGAGCCCAGAACGGACTCTAGATCTGCCCTCCACAGGAAGAACAGGAGGTGGCGGCGCCTCCGTATCGTAAAACGCGATGAACTCTTCTCCTTGATTTTTTTCTGGACGAAAGGGACTAAATAGAGCTGGAATTGGAGGCGGTGGAGCAACATGGGTCCCACAAGCCTGCCAGGCGCGGCCAGGGGGCGCCTGGTGGGCTTGTGGGCTCCACGCTCCACTTCTTAGGTTGATTCTTGCGCCAGTATTTTTTATATATTCCACAAAAAATCCTCGTAAATTTCCAGGTCATTCCGAGAACTTTTATTTCTACGCAAAAACAACACCATTCCTGCGCCAGTATTTTTTATATATTCCATGGCAATTCTGCTGAAAACAGCGTTAGTCCGGGTTAGTTCCATTCAAAGCATGCAAATTAGAGTCCAAAACAAGGGCGAAAGAGTTTGGAAAAGTAGATACGGCGGATACGTATCAACTCCCCCAAGCTTAAAGCCTGGCTTGTCCTCAAGCAATTCTGTTGACAAACTGAAAGAGACAAAAGAAAACTTTTACGAACTCTGTTTGATCTTGTTGTTGCAACTATGTCTAACTCATATCCAGAATTTCAGCAAGATCATAAGCTAACCACATAAGCAAATGACATCTAGGTCTCATGGTAAACTCATATCAATGGCATAATCAACTAGCAATCAATCATAATAAGTTTCAAACGTCAACACTTATATCAAAACAATTTTGAAGCAGTATGAATAGATCGTATCTCGCTAGCTCTTTCTGAGACCGCAAAACATAAATGCAGAGCACCTTCAAAGACCAAGGGCTGACTAAACATTGTAATTCATGGCAAAGAAGATCCAGTCACAGTCATACTCAATATCAGTCAAAAGCAAAGCATAAAAATGACAGAGGTGCTCTCTAATTGGTGCTTTTATAAGAAGAGGATGACTCAACAGAAACATAAATAGACAGGCCCTTCGCAGAGGGAAGCATTGATTTGCAGAGGTGTCAGAGCTCAAGCTTTGAAACAAAGATAAATAATTTTGGGTGGCATGCTTTCATTGTCAACGCAATGACCAAGAGTTTTCATCATCTTGCATGCTACACATACTGCAGGCGGTTCCCAAACAAAAAAGTAAAGTTTTGACTCCCCCACCACCGATCAATCACACCCCATGACTAGCCGAATACTCGGGTGCCGTCCATACCAACATCAATCTAGGGGGAGTTTTGTTTGTAATTATCTTTTCGATTTGAGCATGGAACTGGGCATTCCAATTACCGGCCCCTTTCTCGTGAGTGCTAGTGAATAAACACATATCGAGGATAACACGCCTAGCATGGAAGATACTGATAGCCCCGTGTCACCATATGAGCGGTTCGGGCATGCAAACAGATTATTTCTTGAAGGTTTAAAGAGTGTCACATGCAAACTTACTTGGAACGGCAGGTAGATACCGCATATATGTAGGTATAGTGGACTCATATGGAACAACTTTGGGTTTATGGAAGTGGATGCACAAGCAGTATTCCCGCTTAGTACAAGTGAAGGCTAGCAAAAGACGGGGAAGCGACCAACTAGAGAGCGACAACAGTCATCAAAATGCATTGAGATTAACCAACATTGAGTGCAAGCATGAGTAGGACATAAATCACCATGAACATGAATATCATAGAGTCTATGTTGATTTTGTTTCAACTACATGCATAAACATGCGCCAAGTCAAGCCACTTGAATCATTCAAAGAAGGATACCATCCTATCATACTACATCATAAGCATCTCGAAACTCATGTTGGCATCCAAGACAAACCATTATAAGCTCCTAGCTAATTAAGCATGGCATCAGAAACTATGATCTCTAAGTTGTCATTGCAAACATGTTTCTCTCACAACAAAGCTGAATTGGGAACGATGAGCTAGTCATATTTACAAAAACAAAATAGATCGAGTTCATACTAGCTTTTCCAGGCTCAGTCACTTCATCATATGTCGTCATTATTGCCTTTCACTTGCACGACCGAATGATGTGAACAATAATAAGAGTGCTCATGCATTGGACTAAGCTGGAATCTACAAGCAAACACAAAGGAGAAGACAAAGTAATATGGCTCTTTGACAGATAAACAAATATGCATGTGAGAGCCACTAAACATTGTAACCATGGTCTTCTACCTTGACCCAAAGAAAAAGAAAACTATTTACACGGGAAAGCTCCTTCAAGGAAAAGAAGAATGAGAAATATTTTTGGGTTTTCTCAACTAGACAAACACACAAGAAGAAAGCGAGAAAAAGAAATAAACTAGCATGGATGATATAGTGGCAAAGTGTGAACACCGACTAACAAAGTGAAAGTGTAAGCATGAATATAAAGTCGGTGAGAAACACGTACTCCCCAAGCTTAGGCTTTTGGCCTAAGTTGGTCTACTCCCATGGATGGTCCGGGCGAAACCCAAAATCATAATGGGGGTTGTACGGGAGCGCGGCAGCCACTGCCTGAATAGATGCCTCACGGAGGCGAGCAGCCTTTGCCTCCCTCTCATACTCCTCTGCCTCTCCTCTGGTTATGTAATATCTCCGTTTTACCTGAAAGTCAAAGAAGGTAAGAGCAGGAAAGGTAATATGGAAGACATGTTGTCGGTTAAGTATTAACCGGTATATGAGGGATTCATTATCCCTCTCAAGGAACTGATAGCGTGTCATAGCGGCGCGATCAAGGAAAGCTTTATGTAGCGGGGGATCTCCTTCGCGGCTGGGTACTACAAGAAAATTTGCTATTCGAGTGGCATAGATCCCACCAAAGAGATCTCCTTCATTAGCATTATTATTTAGCCTCCTCGCTATTATAGCTCCCATGTTGAAACTTCTATCACCCGTTACTGAGCTCTTAAGAATACTAAGGTCGGGTGCGCAGAGGTGACAATGCTCGATCTTGCCGTTAATGCATCTACCTATGAAGAGGGAAAAGTAATGCAAGGCAGAAAAATGAATGCTCCCCATGGTAGCCTGCGTAATATCTCTAGTTTCTCCAACAGTTATACTAGAGAAAAAATCTCTAACCGAAGATTTAGGAGGATCATTGAGACTACCCCAATCAGGTATCTTGCAAATTCTATTGAAATCCTCTAAATCCATGGTATACGATTTGTCATAGAGATCAAATAGTACAGATGTGTCACGGCCAGCTAAAAATTTGAATCTACGAACAAAAGAGGCAGTGAGAGTAACATATTGTTCACATTTATCGGAGATGAATTCTTCGAGTCCGACGTTGTGAACAAGTGTATCAAACTCATCTTTGAAACCTGCCTCAATCATGAATTCATCAGAAGGCCATTCACATGGTTGTACCTGTGCGTTCCTTGGTTGGTAAGGATCGGGTTCCCGAATCGCAAGACGGGGACCCCTCTTGCTTGAGGAACCACCATGATACTTTCTCCTGAACATCTTCCTTTTCGGAAATTTTCAGTGACTCAAAGGAAAAATGAACAAGGCCCAACGAAACTCGTAGCGACTACTCCTACAAGTGCCTAGAGGCCATATCACGCATCAAAACTACTTGTGACCAGCTAAAATTAGCATGCAAAGCTCAAGAACAGGGTCACCAAGGCAGCAAAAATACGCGACGAATAAGGCACTACAGCAAAAACTAATTGGACCAATGGAGGAGTCACATACCAAGGAGCAATTTCCCCAAAACAGTTTGGTGAATGGGGCTTTGCACAAGGAGATCGAAAATCACAGCAAGAAGAGCAAGAACACGGGTTTGAGCTGCGAAATGATTTTTTCTAGAGGTAGGAGAAGCAGATGGGAACTAGAATAAGTGGAGGGGGTACACATGGGCCCCACAAGCCTGGTAGGTGCGGCCAGGGGGGTGCCCGCACCTCCAGGGCTTGCGGCCCACTGGTGCATCCCGCTGAATAGCTCTCCGTCTCAGAATTTTTCAAAAATTCCAGAAAAAAATCATACTTGATTTTCACGACATTCGGAGAACTTTTATTTTCGGGGTACTTTTCTACGGGGCGCTAAAAGCAGAAAACAGGAAAATCTAAAGCTAAATCTATCATTTCTCTTCTAAGCAACCGAAGGTGAAAGCTTGGAATAGAGGGTTGTGACTCCTTGATTCATCCATCCCATGGTCATCGAAAGAAATCCGTCAATGAGGTTGATCAAGTCTTCTTGACAAACTTTTTCGAATCGCAAAAGGAAACGGAGAATTTTTGAATAGACACTAGGTTACCTCAATGGGGATGTGCATATCCCCAACAAGCAAATCATACTTCAACTTGACAGTAGGTATAGGGCATTCAAAGCTCCCAATAAGAATCGATGAAGTCTTTTTCGATAGCATTGATGCAATGTACTCGATATTGTTTCTTCGGAAAGTGCACTGTATGCTCAATACCATTGACATGGAAAGTGGCATTGCCTTTGTTGCAATCAATAACAGCCCCTGCGGTGTTTAAAAAGGGTCTAACAAGGATGACTGCCATGGAATCATCCTCGGGAATATCCAGAATAACAAAGTCCGTTAAGATAGTAACGTTAGCAACCACAACAGGCACGTCCTCACAAATGCCGATAGGAAAAGCAGTTGATTTGTCGACCATTTGCCGAGAGATTTCAGTGGGTGTCAACTTATCCAATTCAAGTCTACGATAAAGAGAAAGAGGCATGACACTAACACCGGCTCCAAGGTCGCATAAAGCAGTTCTAACGTAGTTGCCTTTAATGGATCAAGGTATAGTGGGCACTCCGAGATCACCTAGTTTCTTAGGAGTTCCACCCTTGAAAGTATAATTAGCGAGAATGGTGGAAATCTCAACCTCGGGTATCCTCCTCTTATAGTCACAATATCCTTCATGTACTTAGCATACGGATACATTTTGAGCATATATGTCAAACACATTTGCAGAAAGACAGGTCTAATCATTTCAACAAAGCGCTCAAAATCCTCATCATCCTTTTTCTTGGATGGTTTGGGAGGAAAGGGCATGGGTTTCTGAACCCATGGTTCCCTTTCTTTACCATGCTTCCTAGCAGTGAAGTCGTTCTTATCGTATCTCCTATTCTTAGGTTGTGGGTTATCAAGATCAAATGGTTCAATCTCCACATCCTTATCATTGCTAGGTTGAGCATCAACATGAACATCACTATCGATATTATCATTAGGCTCATTATCATCACCAGATTGCGTTTCAGCATCAGAAACAGAGACATCGTTTGGACTCTCAGGTGTAACAGCAAATGGGTTGCTAGCGTGCAAGTACCTATCATCTTTCTTCTTTTTTCTAGGATGACTAGGTGCATAAGTGCTAACTCCTGGAGAATCTTGTTCAATTCTCTTAGGATGACCCTCAGGATACAAAGGTTCCTGGGTCATTCTACCGCCTCTAGTGATGACTCTGACAGAATTGTCATTCAACTCATTGAGCAAGTCATTTTGAGCCTTAAGAACTTGTTCTACTTGAGTGGTAACCATAGAGGCATCTTTATTCAAGAGCATAAGATCATTGACGTTTTTGTCCACACAAGCATTTAAATGACTAAGCATACGAGCATTCTGTTCCAATTGTCTGCTAACATAATCATTGAAACTCTGTTGTTTGGCAACAAAGTTATCAAATTCATCCACGCATAAGCTAGCAGGTTTGTCAAAAGGAATATCACTCTCATTGAATCTATGAAGAGAATTTACCTCTACTACCTGTATCGGGTTATCAAGACCATGGATCTCTTCGATAGGTGGTAGATTTTTGACATGTTCGGATTTAATGCCTTTCTCTTTCTTAGATTTCCTAGCTTCTTGCATATCTTTAGGATTGAGGAATAGGATACCTCTTTTCTTAGGAGTTGGCTTTGGAGGTGGTTCGGGAATAGTCCAAGCATTCTCATTGCACAACATATTATTCAATAGGATCTCAGCTTGTTCTACAGTTCGTTCCCTAAAAACCCAACCAGCACAACTATCTAGGTGGTCTCTAGAAGCATCGGTTAGTCCATTATAGAAGATATCAAGTATTTCATTCTTATCAAGAGAGTGATCAGGCAAAGCATTCGGTAGCCGGACAAGCCTCCCCCACGCTTGTGGGAGACTCTCTTCTTCAACTTGCGCAAAGTTGTATATTTCCTGCAAGGCAACTTGCTTCTTATGGGCAAGGAAATATTTTTCAGAGAAGTAGTAGATCATATCCTGGGGACTACGCACACAACCAGGAGAAAGAGAGGTGAACCAAGTCTTAGCATCATCCTTTAGCGAGAAAGGAAACAGCTTAAGGATATAGTAGTGGCGGATCTTTTCCTCACTCGTGAATAGGGTGGCAATATTGTGCAGTTTGGTAAGATGTGCTACAACTGTTTCAGACTCATAACCGTGAAAAGGATCAGATTCGACCAGAGTGATTTACTCAGGGTCGACACAGAATTCATAATCCTTATCGGTCACAAACATAGGTGAGGTACCAAACTTCGGGTCATATTTCATCCTAGCATTCAGAGATTTTCCTTTCCAGTTGCGCAGTAATTTCTCAACATCATAACTATCATTACAAGCAAGAAAGTCCTCAGCTATCTCTCCCTCCATAACATAACCCTCAGACATATCAGGCAATTGATATCAAGGAGAGCTAGTTCTAACAGGCAAAATAGCAGGTTCTACTTCAATAATCTCAGCAGTTTCAGAAGTATCATCACATCTAGCAGCAACTCTAGCAATTTGTGCATCAAGGAATGCACCTAGTGGCAAAGCAATATCAAGCATAGCATCATCACAAGTATCATGGATAGCAGAAATAGCATCATCAAGCACATGCGACATATCAAAATTTCTAGCACGAGGTGGTGTCGCAAACTTACTCATAACTAAAGGTGAATCAAGTGCACAGCTAGATGGCAGTTCCTTACCTGTCCTCGTAGTTGAGGGCAAGAATTTAGCTCTTGGATCTTTCGGATTCCTCATAGTGATCAGCAGACGTAAATCCCAAGTGACTCAGAGAATATAGCTATGCCTCCCCGGCAATGGCGCCAGAAAAAGGTCTTGATAACCCACAAGTGTAGGGGATCACAACAGTTTTGAAGGGTAGAGTATTCAACCCAAATTTGTTGATTCGACACAAGGGGAAGCCAGAGAATATTCTCAAGTATTAGAAGTTGAGTTGTCAATTCAACCACACCTGAAAGACTTAGTATCTGCAGCAAAGTATCAGTAGCAAGGTAATGTGATAGCAACAGTAGCAACAGTAACCAGTAGCAGCAAAGTGACATCAGTAGTAGCAAAGTAACAGTAGTAGCAGTGACAGCAGTAGCGACAAAGTAAAAGTAGTAGCAGTAACAGCAGTAGCGGCAAAGTAACGTAGCAAGGACCAGTAGGAAAAACTTGTAGGCATTGGATCAGTGATGGATGATTATGCCGGATGGTATTCATCATGGAACAGTTATAACACGGAGAGATATGTAACTAGCTCCAGTTCGTCAATATAATGTAGGCATGCATTCCGTATGTAGTCATACGTGCTTAGGGAAAAGAACTTGCATGCCATCTATTGTTCATCCCTCCCGTGGCAGCGGGGTCCTAATGGAAACTACGGGATATTAAGGTTCTCCTTTTAATAAAGAACCGGACCAACGCATTAACACTTAGTGAATACATGAACTCCTCATACTATGGTCATCTCCGGGAGTGGTTCCGGCTATTGTCACTCCGAGGTTGTTGGGTCATAACACATAGAAGGTGAGTACAACTTGCAACATAGGATCAAGAACGCACATATATTGACGAGAACATAATAGGTTCACATCTGAAATCATGGCACTCGGGCCCTAGTGACAAGCATTAAGCATAGCAAAGTAGTAGCAACATCAGTCTCACAACATAGTGGATACTAGGGATCAATCCCCATCAAAACTAACTGGATTACATGATAGATCTCATCCAACCCATCACCGTCCAGCAACCCTACGATTAGATTACTCAGGAACGGTGAAGAGCATCATGGAATTGGCGATGAAGGAAGGTTGGTGATGACGATGGCGACGATCTCCCCTCTCCGGAGCCCAGAACGGACTCCAGGTCTGCCCTCCAGAGGAAGAACAGGAGGTGAAGGCGCCTCCGTATCGTAAAACGCGATGAACTCTTCTCCTTGATTTTTTTTCTGGACGAAAGGGAATAAATAGAGCTGGAATTGGAGGCGGTGGAGCAACGTGGGCCCCACAAGCCTAGCAGGCACGACAAGGGGGGCCCGTGCCTGGTGGGCTTGTGGGCTCCACGCTCCACTTCTTCGGTTAATTCTTGCGCCAGTATTTTTTATATATTCCACAATAAATCCTCGTAAATTTCCAGGTCATTCCGAGAACTTTTATTTCTGCGCAAAAACAGCGTTAGTTCCATTCAAATCATGCAAACTAGAGTCCAAAACAAGGGCAAAAGAGTTTAGAAAAGTAGATACGACGGAGACGTATCAATGGAAACAACATGATGCGTGCCTCGCTAGCCCTTCTGTCACTGGGTAAGGTCACCGCACGGTATGAACCCAAAACCAAGCACGTCTCCCATTGCAAGAATTATATATCAAGTTGGCCAAACGAAACCCACAACTCCAAGAGAATTACAAGGATATGAAATCATGCATATAAGAGATCAGAAGAAAATCAAATAAGATTCATAGATAATATGATCATAAATCCACAATTCATCGGATCTCGACAAACACACCGCAAAAGAAGATTACATCGGATAAATCTCCATGAAGATCATGGAGAACTTTGTATTGAAGATCCAAGAGAGAGAAGAAGCCATCTAGCTACTAGCTATGGACCCGAAGGTCTATGGTGAACTACTCACACATCATCGGAGAGGCAATGGTGTTGATGAAGAAGCCATGTGTGTCCGAATCCCCCCTCCGATAGGGCACCAGAACGTGCCCCAGATGGGATCTTGCGGAGACAGAAGCTTGCGGTGGCGGAAAAGTATTTTTGTTGCTTGATACGTCTCAAACGTATGTATAATTTTTGGTGGTTTCACGCTGTTATCTTGTCAACTTTCGATGTTTTGTTTACCTTTTATATCTTTTTTGGGACTAACTTATTAACTCAGTGCCAGGTGTTAGTTCCTGTTTTTTGTGTGTTTTTGACTCTTTTCAGATCTGGTTTTGGAACGGAGTCCGAACGGAATAAAATCCCCGAAATAAATTTTTCCAGAACGGAAGAAGATCGGGAGGCTTGAGGGCCAAGCAAGTGGGCCCACAGGGGGCCCACAAGCCCTGTTGCCGCGGCCAGGGGGAGGCCGCGACAACCAAGCTTGTGCCCCCCTGGCGCTCCCCTGCCCTAGGTCTTTGGCCTATAAATTCCCTAAAAATCCAAAACATCCACGAAAACACTTTTCCGCCGCCGCAAGCTTCCGTTTCCGCGAGATCTCATCTGGAGACCCTTCCCGGTGCCCTGCCGGAGGGGACTTTGGAGTTGGAGGGCTTCTTCATCAACATCATCGCCCCTCCAATGACTCGTGAGTATTTCACTTCAGACCTACGGGTCCGTAGTTAGTAGCTAGATGGCTTCTTCTCTCTCTTGGATCTTCAATACAAAGTTCTCCATGATCTTCATGGAAATCTATCTGATGTAATCCTCTTTGGCGGTGTGTTTGTCGAGATCCGATGAATTGTGGATTTGTGATCAGATTATCTATGATTTATATTTGAATCTTTGCTGATTTCTTATATGCATGATTTGATATCCTTGTAAGTCTCTCCGAGTCTTGGGTTTTTTTTGGCCAACTAGATCTATGATTCTTGCAATGGGAGAAGTGCTTGGTTTTGGGTTCATACTGTGTGGTGACCTTTCCCAGTGACAGAAGGGGCAGAAAGGCACACATCATGTTGTTGCCATCAAGGGTAACAAGATGGGCTTTTATCGTAGATATGAGATTGTCCATCTATATCATGTCATCTTTCTTAAGGCGTTACTCTGTTCTCTTGAACTTAATACACTAGATGCATGCTGGATAGCGGTCGACATGTGGAGTAATAGTAGTAGATGCAGAAAGTATCGGTCTACTTGTTTTGGACGTGATGCATATAGATATAATCATTGCCATAGATAACGTCACGACTTTGACCGGTTCTATCAATTGCTCGACAGTAATTCGGTCACCCACCGTCTACTTGCTTTCATGAGAGAAGCCACTAGTGAACACTATGGCCCCCGGGTCTATTCACACCTATCCTTTCTACTTTCGCTTTTACTTTGCTTGTTTACTTTGTTGTTTTCATTTCTCACTTGGCAAACAATCTATAAGGGATTGGCAACCCCTTCATAGCATTGGGTGCAAGCTCTTTGTGTTTGTGCAGGTACTTGTGATAATCCTTCACTGGATCGATACCTTGGTTCTCAAAACTGAGGGAAATACTTACCACCGTTGTGCTACATCACCCTTTCCGCTTCGAGGGAACACCAACGCAAGGCTCCAAGGCCACGGGTAAATCCTTTGCATATTTGCCAAGGAATTCCCTAAAGGAGTAGCCGTAGCAGAAGGATTCCTGGTGCCGTTGCTGAGGAGTATCAAGACAAGAATAGTCTCCCGTCAGCACGCTTGTTTCTGGCGCCGTTGGAAGGTCTTTTGTTGCATCAGCATGGCTCTCCTCCGTGGTTTCAGATTTTTCGGGGATTTATAGGCGGAAGAAGTAGGGCAAAGGAGCCAAGGGGGGGCACAAGCCTACTAGGCGCGGCCCCCCAGGCCGCGGCTAGGGGGCTTGTGGCCTCCCATGTGCCCTTTGCCTTGGTTCCCAAGCTCCCTGCGTATCTTCTGTTCCGGAAAAAATCTTTTCGGAGGTTTTATTCCGATTGGACACCGTTTAATATTCTCCTTTGAAAATGGTCAAAAACAAGGAAAAACAGGAACTGGCACTTGGCACTGAGTTAAAAATGTTGTCCCAAAAAGGATATAAAAATGCATACAAAGCTTCCAAAGTTGACAAGATAATAGCATGAAACCATCAAAAATTATAGATACGTTGGAGACGTATCAGGTCCTAATGGAAACTGAGGGATATTAAGGTCTCCTTTTAATAGAGAACCGAAACAAAGCATTAGCACAAAGTAAATACATGAACTCCTCATACTATGGTCATCTCCGGGAGTGGCTCCGGCTATTGTCACTCCGGGGTTGCCGGGTCATAACACATAGTAGGTGACTACAACTTGCAAGATAAGATCAAGAACACACATATATTGATGAAAACATAATAGGTTCAGATCTGAAATCATGGCACTCGAGCCCTAGTGACAAGCATTAAGCATAGCAAAGTAGTAGCAACATCAATCTTAGAACATAGTGGATACTAGGGATCAAACCCCATCAAAACTAACTCAATTACATGATATATCTCATCTAACCCATCACCATCCAGCAAGCCTACGATGAGATTACTATCGAACGATGAAGAGCATCATGGAATTGGCGATGAAGGATAGTTGGTGATGAGGACGGCGTCGATTTCCCCTCTCCGGAGCCTAGAACGGACTCCAGATCTGCCTTCCCGAGGAAGAACAGGTGGTGGCGGCGGCTCTGTGTCGTGAAACGCGATGAACTCTTCTCCCCTAATATTTCCTGGGCGAGAGAGACATTATAGAGTTGGAGTTAGAGGCTGCGGAGCTACATGGGCCCCACAAGCCTGCCAGGCGCGCCCCCCTGGGGCGCGCCTCCTGGGCTTGTGGGACCCAGGCTCCGTGTCTTCAGGTAATTCTTGCACCAGTATTTTTTATATATTCCACAAAAAATCCTCGTAAGTTTCCAGGTCATTCCAAGAACTTTTATTTCTGCACAAAAACAACACCATGGCAATTCTGCTGAAAACAACGTTAGTCCGGGTTAGTTCCATTCAAATCATGCAAATTAGAGTCTAAAACAAGGGCAAAAGAGTTTGGAAAAGTAGATACGATGGAGACGTATCAGCTGGCAAAGTCGACAAAAGTATATTGGATATACATGATATTGATGTGTACTTTACTAGTACTCGTACTAGCACCTGGGTATTAGATTCCGGTTCGGTTGCTAAGTGTTAGTAACTCAAAATAAAAGCTACGGAATAAACAGAGACTAGCTAAAGGCGAGGTGACGATGTGTGTTGGAAATGTTTCCAAGGTTGAGATGATCAAACATCTCACGCTCCCTCTACCATCGAGATTAGTGTCAAACCTAAATAATTGTTATTTGGTGTTTGCGTTGAGCATAGACATGATTGGATTATGTTAATGGCAAATACGATTATTCATCTAAAGAGAATAATGGTTATTCTGTTTACTTGAATGATACCTTAAATGGTCTTGCACCTAGAATGAATGGTTTATTAAATCTCGATCGTAGTGATACACATGTTCATAATATTGTTGCCAAAAGATACAAATTAGTAATGATAGTACCACTTACTTGTGGCACTGCTGCTTCAGTCATATTGGTATAAAATGCATGAAGAAACTCCATGCTGATGGAGCTTTGTACTCACTCATTCTTGAAACGTTTGAGACATGCAAACCATGCCTGTTGGTATAAACGCATGAAGAAACTCCATGCGGATGGATCGTTTGACTCACTTGATTTTTGAATCACTTGAGACATGCAAATCATACCACATGGGCAAGATGACTGAAGACCTCTTTTTCCAGTGAGATGGAACAAGAATGTAACTTGTTGGAAGTAATACATTTTGATGTGTGTAGTCCGATGAGTTATGAGGAACGTAGTGGATATCATTATGTTCATAGTTCACAAAGGATTTGAGTAGATACCACTAGAGGAATGAGGTAATTTGCCGTGTGTTAAGATCTTTGCCGTCAGCTTTTCTTCGTGGATGACGGCAAAGAGCACTTTTGCCGTCAGCTGCTCATGGCAAAGAATGACTGCCGGTGTAAGCATATTTTGTCGTCTATAATAAAAATTGCAGACGGCAAAATTATTTTGCCGTCTGTAAAAATAAACGGATGACAGCAAAGACATAATTTGCTGTCTGTAATAGAAACTGATGACGGCAAAGAAGAAGCACAGCACACAGATCAATCACGCGGATCAACGACGTGGCAAGATCTGAGACACACCAACCTATCCCATCCCACCACGCATGGACGTGGGTGGAAAAATATTTTGCCGCCTGTAAAAATAACGGCAAAGATATATTTTGCCGTCTGTAAAAATAACTCATGACGTCAAAGAAGAAGCACAGCACACACATCGATCACGCGGATCGATGACGTGGCAGTATCCGCACCACACCTTCTGGCATCCACCACACCCTCAGTTCCCACCCCACCGACGCACATCCCACCACGCCACGTCTTCATCTCTTCTCTCCCCCCAGCAGCCACGATCTGCCACCCCCGTGCCCCCACCCCCCGCTCCCACCACCACCCACCCCTGCCTCCGACGCCCAACCACCCCTCCCTCCGGCACCTCACCGCCCACCCCTACCTCCCGCGCCTCACCACCCACCCACTGGAGCAGCTCACCGGCAGCGACGCCCCCACCCCTGCGCCCACCACCACCCAGCGCGTCAGATCCATCGATTCGGCCCCGGATCCAGCGACCTCAGCAGCTCCCCGACGCCACCACAGCTCGCCTCTCATGCGACCCCGCCTCCTTCCAGTGCCTCCATCATCTCGGCCGTGGGGTGGCCGGCCCCGGATTCGATGAGATCTGTGCGGCGCGGCTGCAGGAGTCAGATGGGGTGCCCAAGGAGCTACTCTCCGCCTGCTGGCCCTGCACCCGCCGCCTGCTGGCCCCTCACCCGCAGCCTGCTGGCCTTGTTCGATGATGTGTTGCGTCCCTGCAGTGGAGAAGAAGCCAAGGGACCTGATTGCTTTTTTACCTTTAGTTCCAGGGTGCTTTATGTAATACGCGAGGACTGCTTTAGGAGTTGTGCTAATGTCAAGGTCCTTTGTGTAAATTTATATCCACTTGTTCGTTGATGTAGTTTCCACGCCCTTTTGTGCCATTTTGGTTTAGTGAGCGATGATGGACTATGTATGTCTTATAAAATCCGCTCGTAAAAGATTCTATCTATACCTTTGACCAGATCTGCACCTGACTGTTTTTATATTTTTATAAAAAAGAAAATTGATTTGCCGTCTGGTATTGATAACAACTGACGGCAAACCTGTAATCTTTGCCGTCTTGCATTCCGGTTCGGATGACGGCAAAGAGTTAACACCGCCCGGGTGGTTCTGTTAGGTTTTTTGCCGTCTACCTCATAATAGCTAACGGCAAACCATTTTCACCGACGGCAGATTTTTTGCCGTCTGCTCAAAAATATGCTGACGGCAGAAATTACCCTTTGCGGGCACATGGGTTGACGACATTTTTTGCCGTCATGGGCTGACGGCAAATTTTTTGCCGTATGTAATTCTCTCTTTGCCGTCTATAGCATCCTGACGGCAAAATGCCTGATTCCTGTAGTGTACTAGTGTATTTACTTGATGAAACACAGGTTTGAATTATTGAAAAAGGTTCAAGTAATTTTAGAGTGAAGTTGAAGATCATCGTGACAAGAGGATAATATGCCTACAATGTGATCGTGGAGGTAATCATATATATCTAAGTTACGAGTTTGGTAAACATTTAAGGCAAGGTGAAAATTGTTTCACGTGAAAAATGTTTCACAACTCATGCCACCTGGAACACCATAGTCTGATGGTGTGTCCTTATGTCATAATCGTGCACTATTAGATATAGTGCATACTATGATATTTCTTATCAAATTACCACTATCGTTTATGGGTTAGGCATTAGAGACAACCGCATTCACTTTAAATAGGGAACCACTCAATTTCGTTGAGATGACACCGTGTGAACTATGGTTTAGAGAAAACTAAGCTGTCATTTCTTAAGAGTTTGGGGCTGTGATGCTTATGTGAAAGAGTTTCAGCCGGATAAGTTCAAACCCAAAGCAGATAAATGCATCTTCATAGGACACCCAAAATAGTTGGGTATACCTCCTATCTCAGATCCAGAAGCAAAAGTGTTTGTTTCTAGAAACGGGTCCTTTCTCGAGGAAAGGTTTCTCTCGAAAGAGTTGAGTGGGAGTATGGTGGATACTTGATGAGGTTATTGAACCATCGCTTCAACCAGTGTATGGCAGGGCGCAGGAAGTTGTTCCTGTGGCGCCTACACCAATTGAAGTGGAAGCTTATGATAGTGATCATGAGGTTTCAGATCAATTTACTGCCAAAACCCTCATAGGCAGACAAGGACGCGTACTACTACAGAGTGGTACGGTAATCATGTCTTAGAGGTCATGTTATTGGACAACAATGAACCTACGAGATATGGAGAAGCGATGGTGGGCCCGGATTCCGATAAATGGCTGGAAGCCATGAAATCCGAGAGAGGATCCATGTATGAAAAACAAAGTATAGACTTTGGAAGAATCACTTGATGGTCATAAGACTATTAACTGTGAATGGATCTTTAAAAGGAAGACACACGATGATGGTGAAAAGTCAACATTAAGAAAGCTCGACTTGTCGCAGAGGTGTTTTTGACAAAGTTCAAAGAGTTGACTACGATGAGACTTTCTCACTCGTAGCGATGTTGAAAGTCTGTTGAAATTATGTTAGCAGTTGCTGCATTATTTATGAAATATTGCAGATAGGATGTCAAAATATTGTTTCCTCTACGGTTTCCTTGAGGAAAGGTTGTACGTGATACAACCAAAAGATTTTGTCGATCCTAAAGGGTGCTAACAAGTACGCAAAGCTCCAGCGATCCTTCTATGGACTAGAGCAAGCATGTGGGAGTTGGAATATACACTTTGATGAGGTGATCAAAGTTTTTGGTTTTATAAAGGGTATGAGAAACTTGTATTTCCAAAGAAGTGAGTGGGAGCACTATAGAATTTCTGATGAATATATGTGGTTGACATATTGTTGATCGGAAATAATGTAGAAATTATGGAAAGCATCAAGGGTTGTTTGAAAGGAGTTTTTCAAAGGAAAACCTGGATTAAGCTACTTGAGAGTTGAGCATCAAGATCTATAAAGATAGATCAAAGTGCTTAATGGAACTTTCAACGAAATGCATGCCTTGACAAGTTTTTGAAGGAGTTCAAAATAGATCAGCAAAGAAGGAGTTCTTGGCTATGTTGTAAGCTGTAAATTTGAGTAGGACTCGAAGCCCGACTACGGCATAAGAAAGAGAAAGGACGAATGTCGTCCCCTATGCATCAACTGTAGGCTCTATAAGTACGTTATGTTGCGTACCGCAACTAAAGCGTGCCTTGCCTTGAGTCAGTCATGGGGTACAAGAGTGATCTAGGAATGGATCACTGGACAGCGGTCGAAGTTATTCTTAGTAACTAATGGACTAAGGAATTTTTCTCAATTATGGAGGTGATTAAAGAGTTCGTCGTAAAGGAGTTACGTCGATGCAAGCTTTGTCACTAATCCGGATGACTATGAGTAGTAAACCGGATTCGTATAGTGGAGCAATCATTTGGAATGGTTCCAAATGGGGCATAGTAGCATCTATAGAATGACGTAGAGATTTGCAAAGCACACACGGATCTGAAAGGTTCAGACCCGTTGACTATAAACCTCTCTCACAAGCAAGACATGATCGAACCCAGAACTGTATGGGTTTTGTATTCATTGCAATTACATACTGATGTGAACTAGATTATTGACTCTAGTGCAAGTGGGAGACTGTTGGAAATATGCCCTAGAGGCAATATAAATTGGTTATTATTATATTTCCTAGTTCATGATAATTATCTATTATTCATGCTATAATTGTATTCAATGTTCAAGAAATCGGTAACTGGTAACTGCTCGGTCGGCTTGGGAGTAGCGATTAATCAGTGAATCGGCCTATTAACTGGATTAATCGGTAGATTAAATAGAAACTCGTCAACTTATATCTAGACTTTTTATGTATTATACCATAATTCCACACGCCTAGTTATGTAATATACCAAAATATTCTATTGTAGGCATATAAAAATTCACAAGAGTTAAAATTAATAATCGTCATACATCCAAATATATATATCTAAAAATTCAAAATTATCAATTAAACATTTAAAGTTATCCATATACGTACTAACATACATCACACGATATACTACAGATAAAAACCAAAACCAACAGTTCCATCTACCCATCTACAAAATTGTAATTCCTAATCTGCAAATATATGAATCTGAATTCTCCACTAATATAGGAGGAAAGATAGTAGTGCCTTGCCTACTGGTGAAGCCATTGAGGAAGAGAATGGGAAGCATCCCATGAGAGAGGATGGGGAGTGGCCATGGGGGGGTGGGACCCATGCACGCGACCAGAATGGCGGATCAACTAGATCTTGCAGGAGTAGTGTGGTGACTCGCACTCGCGAGGACACGACTAGCCACCAGCCAAGTTAGGAGTGGATGAAAGGAGCATGATGAAGCGGGAGGAGGTCCAAACCCTAGGTATTTAGTAGCAAGAGGGGGTGGCAGGAGTTATGTGCCAAAATTTTGGGATTCGTTTGCCCACTAGTTAATGGGCCAGTAGTGATTAATCGGTCTGGCAACTGAATAATCGGTATAACAAGTGATTAATCGGTCTAACTGGCCAATTAATCGGCATGGCAAGTTAACACGATGAATAGGTGTTATTCAATTCGGTCACCCTAAGAGTAGCGATTAACTGGCAAGTTAACTCGTAAATCGGATGAATTCTTGAACAGTGATTGTATTAACCAGAAACCGTAATACATGTGTGAATACATAGATCACAATGTGTCCCTAGTAAGCCTCTAGTTGGCTAGCTCGTTGATCAATAGATGATCATGGTTTGTTGATCATGGACATTGGATGAGATTGATAACGGGATCACATCATTAGGGAATGATGTGATGGACAAGAACCAATCCTAAGCATAGCACCAGATCGTGTTGTTCGTCTTCTAAAGCTTTTCTAATGTCAAATATCTTTTCCTTAGACCGTGAGATTATGCAACTCCCGGATACCGTAGGAGTGTTTCGGGTGTACCAAACGTCACAACGCAACTGGGTGATTATAAAGGTGCACTACGGGTATCTCCGAAAGTGTGTGTTGAGTTGTACGAATCGAGACCGGGATTTGTCACTCCGTGTGACGGAGAGGTATCTGTGGGTCCACTTGGTAATCCATCATCATATTGAGCTCAGTGTGACTAGGGAGTTAGCCACGGGATGATATGTTATGGAATGAGTAAATAGACTTGCCGGTAACAAGATTGAACAAGGTATAGGGATACCGACGATCGAATCTCGGGCAAGTATCATACCGATAGACAAAGGGAATTGCATACGGGACTGATTGAATCCTTGACATCGTGGTTCATCCGATGAGATCATAGTGGAACATGTGGGAACCAACATGGATATCCAGACCCCGCTGTTGGTTATTGGCCGGAGAGATGTCTCGGTCATGTCTCCATGTCTCCCGAACCCATAGGGTCTACACACTTAAGGTTCGATGACGCCAGGGTTATAGGGAAATAGTGTACGAGGTTACCGAAGGTTGTTCGGAGTCCCGGATGAGATCTCGGACGTCACGAGGAGCTCCGGAATGGTCCGGATGTAAAGAATTATATATAGGAAGTTAGGATTTGGTCGCCGGAATTGTATCGGGCGACACCGGTAATGTACCGGGACCACCGGAAGGATTCCGGGGGTCCACCGGGAGTGGCCACCAGCCCCAAAGGCTAGCATGGGCCAAAAGGTGGAAGGGAACCATCCAAGTGTGGTCTGGTACGCCTCCTACCTAGGCCCAAGGCGCCACAAGAGAGGGAAGGGGGGAAACCCTAGTGCAGATGGGCCTAAGGCCCACATGGGGTGCGCCACCCCCCTCTCCATTGCCCTAGCCACCACCTCCCACGCCAGATGGGGCTGCCGCATCCCTTGGGGGTGGGAACCCTAAGGGGTGCACCCCCTCCCTCTTCCCCTATATATAGTGGAGATTTTGGCTGATTTGAGACACACGAAATCCCTCTCTCGGCGCAGCCCTGCTTCTCCTCTTTCTCCTCTTCCGCGGTGCTTGGCGAAGCCATGTCGGAATACCTCGTAACTCTACCGCCACCACGACGTTGCACTGCCGGAGATCTCCCTCAACCTCTCCCTCCTACTTGCTGGATCAAGGCGTGGGAGACGTCACCGGGCTGTACGTGTGTTGAACGCAGAGGTGTCGTGATTCGGCACATAGATCGGAACCGACCGCGATCTGAATCGCTGCGAGTACGACTCCATTGACCGCGTTCATAGTAACGCTTCCGCTTAGCAATCTTCAAAGGTATGAAGATGCTCTTCCCTCTTGCTCATTGTTGATCTCTCCATAGATAGATCCTTGTATGGCGTAGGAAATTTTTGAATATACTATGTTCCCCAACAGTTGCTTCCATGTGACAACATGGGTTCCTTGTTATATCACTATATTAATACTATTTAATTTAATGCACATATATACTTGGTAAAAGGTGGAAGGCTTGGGCTTTCTAGCCTGGTGTTTTGTTCCATCTTTGTCGCCTTAGTTTCGGCTATCGGTGTTATGTTCCATAAATGAGCGCTCCTAACATGCTTGGGGTTGTTATGGGGACCCCCTAGATTCTCGTTTTTGGATAAAGCTCGTCTGGCAAGGCCCCACATTGGTACTTTATTTTTCCAACATAATAATTCTGTTAATACTGAAAACATAGGGCGTCATGAACCCGAGGAGTAATTCATCATAATACAGGGAGGGCCGGTGCTGATGGTGCTGGTCCAAAACAAAGCATTGTGCAGGGCCAACCCGGGGCAACTCGGGTGATGTCTATCAGGCCGTGTACACTAGCTTATCCGTCGTGTCCTGAGAACGAGATATGCGACTCCCATTGGGATCGTTGACACGTCGGGCGGCCTTGCTGGACTTGTTTTACCTTTTTCGAGTGTCTTGTGCAAGGGATTCCGAGGATGCTTTGGGTTATCTCGAGGTTGAGGTTTTCCAATAGGAACCCGAGGAGATCACGGGTTACCCTGATCGAGGTCATTCCGTCACAGCGTGTGGTAGTTTGTGATGGACTAGTTGGAGCACCCCTGCAGGGTTAAATATTTCGGAAAGCCGTGCCCACGGTTATGTGGCAACATGGAAACTTTGCTTAACATCCGGTTCTAGATAACTTCAAGTAACTTAATTAAAATATGCCAACTGAGTGCGTAACCGTGATTGTCTCTTTCGTTAGCTCCTTCTCCGACCGAGGACACGGTGGGGTTATGTCTGACGTAAGTAGGTATTCAGGATCATTCAGTTGATCATCAATAGTTCACGTCCGTTATGTGTAGATCATCCCCCTCTTTTATTCTTGTACTTGTAAGTTAGCCACCTCAAATAATGCCTAGTCGCTTGCTGCAGCCTCACCACTTAACCATACCTGACCCATTAAGCTTTGCTAGTCTTGATACATTTGGTAATGAGATTGCTGAGTCCCCTCTGGCTCACAGATTACTACAACACCAGTTGCAGGTACAGGTAAAGAGTTATTTGACGCGACCTCGTTGATTGTTCATTTGGAGTTTCTTATTCTTCTTCATCATCGATCTAGGATGGGTTCCAGGACGGCAGCCTGGGATAGCAAGGATGGACGTCGTTCTTTTATCATTTGGTTTTGTCTATAGACGGACCCTGCTCTTCATCATGATGATTGTATGAATTGTTGGGGAACGTTGCATGGGAAACAAAAAAATTCCTACGCACACGAAGACCTATCATAGTGATGTACATCTATGAGAGGATATAAGATCTACGTACCCTTGTAGATCGCTAAGCGAGAAGCGTTAAGAAATGCGGTTGATGTACTGGTACAGCTTCGTGATACAAATCACCGTCGTCCCACGATCCGTCCCACGAATGGTTCCGATCTAGCGCCGAACGAACGACACCTCCACATTCAGCACACATACAACTCGATGATGATCTCGGCCTTCTTGATCCAGCAAGCAAGACGGAGAAGTAGATGAGTTCTCCGGCAGCGTGACGGCGCTCCGGTGGTGATGATGATCTACTCCTGCAGGGCTCCGATCTAGAGGTAAAACTATGTGGAATAGGCTAGAGTTGCACGTGACAAAGTTGTGTCTCAAAATGATTTAAACCACCAATATATATAGGAGGAGGGGACGGGCTAGCCTTGGGGCACAAGGGCCCCAAGGGTGCGCCGGCCGAAGGGTGGAGGACTCCTCCAATTCGGTTTGGGAAGGAGGAGTCCTCCTCTTCCTTCCCACCTCCCTCTTTCCTTTTTTTTCTTTCCTTTGGTAATTTTGCTTGTGGCGCCATAGCCCTCTTGGGCTGACTCCACCAGCCCACTAAGGACATGGTGCGCCACCCTAAGGCCATGGGCTCACTCCCGGGTGGGTGGGCCCCTCGCGGTAAACACCCGGAACCCATTCGTCACTCCAGCTACACTTCCGGTAATGCCCGACACTTTTCGGTGACCAAATGAAACCATCCTATATATCAATCTTCGTTTCCGGACCATTCCAGAAACCCTCGTGACGCCCGTGATCTCATCCGAGACTCCGAACAACATTCGGTAACCACACATATAACTCAACTATACTAAAACATCATCGAACCTTAAGTGTGCAAACCCTGCGGGTTCGAGAACTATGTAGACATGATCCGAGACACTCCTCGGTCAATATCCAATAGCGGGACCTGGATGCCCTTATTGGATCCTACATATTCTCCGAACATCTTATCGGTTGAACCTCAGTGCCAAGGATTCATATAATCCCGTATGTCATTCCCTTTGTCCTTCGGTATGTTACTTGCCCGAGATTCGATCGTGGGTATCCGCATACCTATTTCAATCTCATTACCGGCAATTCTCTTTACTTGTTCTGTAATACAAGATCCCGTGACTTACACTTAGTCACATTGCTTGCAAGGCTTGTGTGTGATGTTGTATTACCGAGTGGGCCCCGAGATACCTCTCCGTCACACGGAGTGACAAATCCCAGTCTTGATCCATACCAACTCAACGGACACCGTCGGAGATACATGTAGAGCACCTTTATAGTCACCCAGTTACGTTGCGACGTTTGATACACACGAGGTATTCCTCCGGTGCCAGTGAGTTATATGATCTCTGTTGGGGAACGTCGCATGGGAAACAAAAAATTTCCTACGCGCACGAAGACCTATCATGGTGATGTCCATCTACGAGAGGGGATTTCCGATCTACGTACCCTTGTAGATCGCACAGCAGAAGCGTTAGTGAACGCGGTTGATGTAGTGGAACGTCCTCACGTCCCTTGATCCGCCCCGCGAACCGTCCCACGAACCGTCCCGCGATCCGTCCCACGGTCTAGTGTCGAACGGACGGCACCTCCGCGTTCAGCACACGTACAGCTCGACGATGATCTCGGCCTTCTTGATCCAGCAAGAGAGACGGAGAGGTAGATGAGTTCTCCGGCAGCGTGACGGCGCTCCGTACGTTGGTGGTGATCTAATCTCAGCAGGGCTCCGCCCGAGCTCCGTAGAAATGCGATCTAGAGGTAAAACCGTGGAGGTATGTGGTCGGGCTGCCTTGAAAAAGTTGTCTCAAATCAGACCTAATAGCTCCATATATATAGGAGGACGGAGGGGAGGCTTGCCTTGAGGCTCAAGGAGCCCCAAGGGCTGCGCACCAAGGGGAGGAGGAGTCCTCCTCCAATCCTAGTCCAACTAGGATTGGAAGGTGGAGTCCTTCTCTCCCTTCCCACCTTTTTTTTTCTTTTCTCTTTGATTTTCTATCTACGACGCATAGGGCCTTCTTGGGCTGTCCCACCAGCCCACCAAGGGCTGGTGCGCCACCCCCAAGGCCTATGGGCTTCCCCGGGGTGGGCTGCCCCCCCCCCCCCCCCCCCCCGTTGAACACCCGGAACCCATTCGTCATTCCCGGTACATTCCCGGTAACTCCGAAAACCTTCCGGTAATCAAATGAGGTCATCCTATATATCAATCTTCGTTTCCGAACCATTCCGGAAAACCTCTTGACGTCCGTGATCTCATCCGGGACTCCGAACAACATTCAGTAACCAACCATATAACTCAAATACGCATAAAACAACGTTGAACCTTAAGTGTGCAGACCCTGCGGGTTCGAGAACAATGTAGACATGACCCTAGTGACTCCTCGGTCAATATCCAATAGCGGGACCTGGATGCCCATATTGGATCCCACATATTCTACAAAGATCTTATCGTTTGAACCTCAGTGCCAGGGATTCATACAATCCCGTATGTCATTCCCTTTGTCCTTCGGTATGTTACTTGCCCGAGATTCGATCGTCAGTATCCGCATACCTATTTCAATCTCGTTTACCGGCAAGTCTCTTTACTCGTTCTGTAATACAAGATCCCACAACTTACACTAAGTTACATTGCTTGCAAGGCTTGTGTGTGATGTTGTATTACCGAGTGGGCCCCAAGATACCTCTCCGTCACACGGAGTGACAAATCCCAGTCTCGATCCATACTAACTCAACGAACACCTTCGGAGATACCTGTAGAGCATCTTTATAGTAACCCAGTTACGTTGCAATGTTTGATACACACAAAGCATTCCTACGGTGTCAGTGAGTTATATGATCTCATGGTCATAGGAACAAATACTTGACACGCAGAAAACAGTAGCAACAAAATGACACGATCAACATGCTACGTCTATTAGTTTGGGTCTAGTCCATCACGTGATTCTCCTAATGACGTGATCCAGTTATCAAGCAACAACACCTTGTACATAGTCAGAAGACCCTGACTATCTTTGATCAACTGGCTAGCCAACTAGAGGTTTGCTAGGGATAGTGTTTTGTCTATGTATATAAGCCTTCATTCAATACAATTACAGCACGGATAATAAATGATTATCTTGATACAGGAATTATAATAATAACTATATTTATTATTGCCTCTAGGGCATAATTCCAAGAGTCTCCCACTTGCACTAGAGTCAATAATCTAGCCCTCACATCACCATGTGAATTACATTGTAATAAATCTAACACCCATACAGTTCTGGTGTTGATCATGCTTTGCCCGTGGAAGAGGTTTAGTCAGTGGGTCTGCTACATTCAGATCCGTGTGCACTTTGCATATATTTACGTCCTCCCCTTCGACGTAGTCGCAGATGAGGTTGAAGCGTCGTTTGATGTGTCTGGTCTTCTTGTGAAACTGTGGTTCCTTTGCTAAGGCAATGGCACCCGTGTTGTCACAGAACAAGGTTACTGGATTCAGTGCGCTTGGCACCACTCCAAGATCCGTCATGAACTGCTTCATCCAGACACCCTCCTTAGCCGCCTCCTAGGCAGCCATGTACTCCGCTTCACATGTAGATTCAGCTACGACGCTTTGCTTGGAACTGCACCAGCTTACCGCACCCCCATTAAGAATAAATACGTATCCAGTCTGCGACTTATAGTCGTCCGGATCTGTGTCAAAGCTTGCATCGACGTAACCCTTTACGGCGAGCTCTTCGTCACCTCCATACACGAGAAACATCTCCTTAGTCCTTTTCAGGTACTTCAGGATATTCTTGACCGCTGTCCAGTGATCCACTCCTGGATTACTCTGGAACCTGCCTGCCATACTTATGGCCAGGCTAACGTCCGGTCTAGTGCACAGCATTGCATACATGATAGATCCTATGGCTGAAGCATAGGGGACGGTTCTCATATGCTCTCTATCTTTATCAGTTGCTGGGCAATCAGTCTTACTCAATCTCGTACCTTGTAAAACTGGCAAGAACCCTTTCTTGGACTGTTCCATTTTGAACCTCTTCAAAACTTTATCAAGGTATGTGCTTTGTGAAAGTCCTATCAGGCTTTTCGATCTATCCCTATAGATCTTAATGCCTAGAATGTAAGCAGCTTCTCCTAGGTCCTTCATAGAGAAACTTTTATTCAAGTAATCCTTTACGCTCTCCAAAAACTCTACGTTGTTTCCAATCAGCAATATGTCATTCACATATAATAATAGAAACGCCACAGAGCTCCTACTCACTTTCTTGTAAATACAAGATTCTCCAACCACTTGTATAAAACCAAGTGCTTCGATCACCTCATTAAAGTGTTTGTTCCAACTCCGAGATGCTTGCACCAGTCCATAAATGGATCGCTGGAGCTTGCATACCTTGTTAGCATTTTTAGGATCGACAAAACCTTCGGGTTGCATCATATACAACTCTTCCTTAAGGAAACCGTTAAGGAACGCCGTTTTGACATCCATCTGCCAGATTTCATAATTGAAAAATGCAGCTATTGCTAACATGATTCTGACGGACTTAAGCGTCGCTATGGTTGAGAATGTCTCATCGTAGTCAACTCCTTGAACTTGTGAAAAACCCTTTTCCACAAGTCAAGCTTTATAAACGGTCACATTGCCGTCAGCGTTCGTCTTCTTCTTAAAGATCCATTTGTTCTGAATAGCCTTGCGGCCCTCAGGTAATACTTCCAAAGTCCATACTTTGTTTTCATACATGGATCCTATCTCGGACTTCATGGCCTCCAGCCATTTGTTGGAATCTGGGCCCACCATTGCTTCTTCACAATTTGCAGGTTCATTGTTGTCTAACAACATGATTGATAAGACAGGATTACCGTACCAATCAGGATTAGTACATGATCTTGTCGACCTGCGAGGTCCGATAGGAACTTGATCCGAAGTTTCATGATCATCATCATTAACTTCCTCCTCAACCGGCGTCGCAACGACACGGGTTTCCCCTTGCCCTGCGCCACCATCTAGAGGGACTAGAGGTTCGACAACCTCATCAAAGTTCTATCTTCCTCCCACTCAATTCTTTCGAGAGAAACTCCTTCTCAAGAAAAGCTCCATTCTTAGCAACAAACACTTTGCCATCGGATTTGAGATAGAAGGTGTACCCAACTGTCTCTTTTGGGTAACCTATGAAGACGCACTATTCCGCTTTGGGTTCCAGCTTTTTCAGGTTGAAGCTTTTTGACATAAGCATCACATCCCCAAACTTTAAGAAACCAAAATTTCGGTTTTTTGCCGTACCACAGTTTGTATGGTGTCGTCTCAACGGATTTTTATGGTGCCCTATTTAAAGTGAATGCAGTTGTCTCTAATGCATAAACCCAAAATGATAACGGCAAATCGGTAAGAGACATCATAGATGCACCATTTCTAACAAAGTACGATTACGACGTTCGGACACACCATTATGCTATGGTGTTCCAGGCAGTGTCAACTGTGAAACAATTCCACATTGTCTTAAGTGAGCACCAAACTCGAAACTCAGATATTCACCCCCACGATCAGAACGTAGGAACTTGATCTTCTTGTTACGATGATTTTCAACTTCACTCTAAAATTGCTTGAACTTCTCAAATGTTTCAGAATTGTGCTTCATCAAGTAGATATATCCATACCTACTCAAATCGTCAGTGAAGGTGAGAAAATAACGATATCCGCCGCGTGCCTCCACACTCATTGGACCGCACACATCAGTATGTATTGTTTCCAACAAGTGACTTGCATGCTCCATTGTTCTGGAGAACGAAGTCTTAGTCATCTTCCCTATGAGGCATGGTTCACACGTGTCAAGTGATTCAAAATCAAGTGACTCCAAAAGCCCATCGGAATGGAGTTTCGTCATGCCCTTTACACCAATATGACCTAAGCGACAGTGCCACAAAAACATGGCACTATCATCGTTAACTCTACATCTTTTGTTCTAAATGTTATGTATATGTGTATCATCGCAATCAAGATTCAATTTGAACAATCCTCTCACATTGGGTGCATGACCATAAAAGAAATTACTCATAGAAATAGAACAACCATTATTCTCTGACTTCAACGAGTAACCGTCTCGCAATAAACAAGATCCAGATATAATGTTCATGCTTAACGCAGGCACTAAATAACAATTATTTAAGTTCATAACTAATCCTAATGCTAATTGAAGTGAAACTGTGCCGACGGCGATTGCATCAACCTTGGAATCATTTCCCACGCGCATCGTCACTTCATCCTTCGCCAGCCTTCGTTTATTCCGCAGTTCCTGTTTCGAGTTGCAAATATGAGCAACAGAACCGGTACCGAATACCCAGGCACTACTACGAGAGTTGGTTAAGTACACATCAATAACATGTATATCGAATATACCTGATTTTCCTTGGCCACCTTCTTATCAGCCAAATACTTGGGGCAGTTGCGCTTCCAGTGACCCAGTCCCTTGCAATAATAACACTTTGTTTCATGCTTAGGCCCAGCCTTGGGTTTCTTCGTCGGATTGGCAACAGGTTTGCCGCTCTTCTTGGATTTACCCTTCTTGCCTTTGTTGTTTCTCTTGAAACTAGTGGTCTTATTGACCATCAACACTTGATGCTCTTTCCGGAGTTCTGAGTCTGCGACTTTCAGCATCGCGAATAACTCGCCGGGTGACTTGTTCATCCCTTGCATGTTATAGTTCAACACAAAACTCTTATAGCTAGGTGGAAGTGATTGAAGAATTCTGTTAGTGATAGCTTCTTGCGGGAGTTCAATACCCAGCTCAGCTAGACGGTTTGAGTACCCAGACATTTTGAGCACATGTTCACTGACAGACGAATTCTCCTCCATCTTGCAAGCATAGAATTTATCGGAGGTCTCATACCTCTCGATCCGGGCGTTCTTCTAAAAGATAAACTTCAACTCCTGGAACATCTCAAATGCTCCATGACGCTCAAAGCGACGTTGAAGTCCCGGCTCTAAGCCATACAAGACTGCACATTGAACTACTGAGTAGTCCTCCTTACGTGTTAACCAGGCGTTCTTAATATCTTGGTTAGCCGTAGAGGGTGGTTCATCTTCTAGCACAGCATTAAGGACATAATCCTTCTTCCCAGCTTGCAGGAGGAACTTAAGATTACGAGCTCAGTCTACAAAGTTGCTTCCATCATCTTTCAACTTAGATTTCTCTAGGAACGTATTAAAATTCAGGGTGACTCTTGCGTGAGCCATTGATGTACAACACAAATATTGCAAAGTGGACTTAGACTATGTTTTAAGATAATTAGAATTTAACTAATGAAATTACTAATAAATTCCCACTCAAAAAAGTACATCTCTCTAGTCATTTGAGTGGTACATGATCCAAATTCACTAACTCAAGTTTGATCATCACGTGAGTCGAGAATAGTTTCAGTGGTAAGCATCTCTATGCTAATTATATCAACTATATGATTCATGCTCGACCTTTAGGTCTCATGTGTTCTGAGGCCATGCCTGCACATGCTAGGCTCGTCAAGTTTAACCCGAGTGTTCCACGTGTGCAACTGTTTTGCATCCATTGTATGTGAACGTTGAGTCTATCACACCTGATCATCACGTGGTGTCTCGAAACGATGAGCTGTCACAACGGGGCACAGTAGGGGAGAACACAATTTCATCTTCAAATTTTAGTGAGAGATGACCTTATAATGCTACCGTCGTTCTAAGCAAAATAAGGTGCATAAAAGGATTAACATCACATGCAATTCATAAGTGACATGATATGGCCATCATCTTGTGCTTCTTGATCTCCATCACCAAAGCACCAGCCTTATCTTCTTCTCACCGGCGCCACACCATGATCTCCATCAACGTATCTCCATCGAGGTTGTCATGCTATCTATGCTATTACCACTAAAGCTACGACCTAGCAATATAGTAAACACATCTGCAAACACAAACGTTAGTTTAAAGACAACCCTATGGCTCCTGCCGGTTGTCGTAGCATCGACGTGCAAATCGATATTAACTATTACTACATGATCATCTCATACATCCAATATATCACATCACGTCATTGGCCATATCATATCACAAGCATACCCTGCAAAAACAAGTTAGACGTCCTCTAATTTGTTGTTGCATGTTTTACGTGGCTGCTATGGGTATCTAGTATGATCGCATCTTACTTACGCAAAAACCACAACGGAGATGTGCAAATTGCTATTTAAACTTTCTCCAAGGACTGCCTCGGTCAAAACCAATTCAACTAAAGTTGAAGAAACCGACACCCGCCAGTCATCTTTATGCAATGAGGTTGCATGTTAGTCGATGAAACTAGTCTCTCGTAAGCGTACGAGTAATGTAGGTCCGGGCCAATTCAATCCAACAATAACGCCGAATCGAGAAAATACTAAGAAGGGCAGCAAATCAAACATCAACATCCGCAAAACCTTTTTTGTTCTATCGAGATAACATCTACGCATGAACCTAGCTCATGATGCCACTGTTGGGGAACGTTGCATGAGAAACAAAAAAAATCCTACGCACATGAAGACCTATCATGGTGATGTCCATCTTTCACACAGGGATCTGAGGAACCAGAACGATTGGCGACTCAGGAGACTACGCCGGTCAACACAGATGACGAATCATCCATGGGCGACACATATTCAATTCAGTCTCTACACGGGGGCTGCCTCGGAGGCCTGTCACTAGCAATGGACCCCGAAGTCCTCGACCGGACCCGCCGTCAGACCGCCGTGTACATGGCGGGGGCGACTCAGCTCCAGCAAAACCCTGCAGGCAATGACGGGACTAGAGAAACATCCAGGAGCCCAGCTGCGGTCTTCGTGGACTTGACGGCGGAGATAACAAGGATCATGGCGACCCGTGTAACAGCAGAAAACCAGGGCACGATAAATGCTGAGTTGGCAAAGCTAAGAGATGGGGTGGCAAAGGCTCAGCGAGATGCTGAAGCAGAAGCCGCCAGGATCGAGACCTGGCAAGCTCAGATCACCGCTGAGACAGCCCGCTTGAACACCGAAACTGGCGGCTTGAGAGGCATCAGCGCGCATCCGACGTTGTTCATCAGAGGAGGCACCTAGGACATTTACCCCCTGATCTCAACCCTACCCGCCTTTTCGACACTCCACACACCCCCGGGGCAGGAGACGCTCCAGGAGGAGGGCCGGGTCAGCCGCCAAACCCGATGCTTCAGCCAGCAGTTGATCGCGCTCCCCGTTTCCAGACGCCTCAGGGTCACTTTTCCAACCCCGTGGACAACGTGCTTGCCGCGACTCGCCATTTAGAATCCCTTCCAATTTATCGCAACACCCCGGCCGAAATAGAAGCAAGAAACACCATTGAGATGTTGAAGACGGCGGTGGTTCAAAAGCCCAGTTCTCGCATAGCCTCGATCGGCTACACTCCACCCCCCAAGCAAGCCGCACCAGGAGCTAGCCAGAGGACCAGCCTGCCATAACCAGCGGACCACGGCCCCTGCCCCAGTTTAACCCGCTGGACCATCGGGACCCGCCGGGTCGGGATCGCCCGGACATTCAAATCGGCCCAGCACCACTTGTTGGAGGCGGCAGGCAAGTAGGGGTGCCATGCTTGGCCCCCGCCCTTCGCAATGAGCCAATGCCGAAATATTTTAAAGGACCAAGGAAGGTGCCTAACTACACCCCGGACCTTGAGCCGGTGTCATGGGTTGAGAGTTACGAAATCGCCATGGACATGCTCGATGTAAACGAAGCAGTCTGTGCCAGGTACTTCACAATGATGCTCGAAGGGACGGCACGCACTTGGTTGAAAAACCTGTCACCCAACTCCATCCAAACTTGGGCTGAACTAAAAGAGTGTTTCATCAAAAATTTCCGGGGAACTTGCAAGCGCCCAATGACAATAGTCGATTTACAGCACTGCGTTCAGCGCCCCGATGAGTCAGCTCACCACTAGACGCGGCGGGTCGCAGAAATCATCCACTTGTCTGACGGCATCACGATGGCTTAGGCCGTGCTGATCTTGGAACAAAACTGCCACTATGAACCCTTGGTACAGAAGCTGGGGCGACTCAAGCGAAAGGTCCAGGATATGGGGAACTGATGGACACCCTCACTAGGTACGCCGAAGCGGACGATACCAAAGATCCAGGAGAAGATGGCAGCAAGGCCAACTCGCCGAGGAAAGGCGAGTCATCCAAAAATCATACCCGGCTTCAGGGACGCGCCCACCATAATCATGGGGGGAACGGCAAGAGAAGGTAGCAGGAAGGATCCACCGACTTTGTCGCTAACACCAATGCCAACAACGGCAACCAGCGCCAGAAAAAGAGGGGTTACAGTGGCAAGAAGCCGCGCAATTATAATGAGATACTCAAGGGCCCCTGCCCGCACTATGCCATGGCGGACGGGTCGGCGACTCACTCTTGGGAGGACTGTTACGTGATGCAGGAATTTCGGGCGGAGGCAATCAAAAAGGGGCAAAACGATGACCAGGGCCAACGGCAGGAACAGTTCGGTGCACCTAATCAACGTCAGAACCCGTTCGGCGGCTTCCCCGAACCGGGGTCTCAGGGCGGCTCGCAGCCAAGCAGCGGACAGTATCCAGTGCATAACCAACAGCGGTATAACCCGCCCGGAGTGTTTCAGCAGCCACCCCCTCAGGGGGCTCCACAGGGGCAAGATGATCATGGTGGGTTCCGCAACAATCCCAAACAATTAAGCAGCGGGCAATAGCACGTGTTCACCACCAATGCCTGCAAGTGTGATAAGAAGGTGATTCACCGAGCATACAATGTATCTGAGTCGGCGCTCCCCAGGTACCTCCATTGGTCCGAGCAGACTATCTCGTGGAGCAGGGAGGATCACCCGCCTAGAATCTACAACCCCGGCGACTTAGAATTGGTCATGGCTCCTCAAGTCGGGGGATATACCCTATCGAAGGTGCTGATGGATGGTGGTAGCAGCATCAACATATTATACTTCAACACCTTTCGAAGGATGAAACTACTGGAGAAAGACCTAATGCCGTCAACCACGGTATTCCATGGAATTGTCCCAGGTAAGTCGGCATACCCCATAGGCCGGGTTAAACTCACAGTGGCGTTTGGAACAGCATCCAGTTACAGGAGTGAGTCACTTATGTTTGACGTGGTCAAGTTAAAGAGCTCTTATCATGCGTTGTTTGGGCGACCGGCTTACGCCCGTTTCATGGCTCACCCCTGTTATGTTTACCTTAAACTCAAGATGCCTGATCCTAAGGGACCCATCACGGTGGATGGTGACAGGAGGATAGCAAGAGAGTGTGAGGAAGGGGATGCAGCTTATGCAGAAGTCGCTTGTGCTGCAGAAGAGCTCAAGTATCACCAGGCCCATGTTGATCCAGCAGATATGTCACCCCTTAAGAAGCCAACAACAGACGCCGAGCCTCCCCTCAAGTTCAAACCAACAGATGACACTAAGATGGTGGATTTCGTTCCTGGCGACTCTTCCAAGCAGTTTACTATCGGGGCGGGTCTGGATCCTAAATAGGAAAGCGCGCTCATCGAATTCATCCGTGAGAATCGGGACATCTTCGCGTGGAAACCTTCTGACATGCCTGGTGTACCGAGAGAATTCGCTCAGCACCATCTTAATGTTGACCCAAAAGCAAAGTCGATTCAGCAATATATTCGCAGGTTCAATGAGGAACGACGCAAGGCAATCGGGGAAGAAGTCGCCCGTCTTTTGGCCGCCGGATTCATCGTAGAGGTCTTCCACCCCAAGTGGTTGGCTAACCCGGTCCTGGTGCTCAAGAAGATGGCACCTTCCACATGTGCATTGACTACACAGATCTTAACAGAGCTTGTCCAAAGGACCCTTTCGCCCTTCCCCGCATTGATCAAATCATTGATTCAGTGGCGGACCGTGAGCGTCTGTGTTTCCTGGACGCTTATTCCGGATATCATCAAATCAAGATGGTTGTGGAAGATCAGGAGAAGACAGCTTTTATAACCCCATTCGGGGCTTTTTGTTATGTGTCCATGCCGTTCGGGCTCAAAAGCGCTGGGGCGACTTACCAGCGTTGCATCCAAAATTGTCTCCGTGGCCAAATCGGACGCAACGTCCACGCTTACGTTGATGACATTGTGGTTAAAACTCATAGGAGGGAGACACTCTTGGAAGATCTAAGGGAAACCTTTGACAACCTGCTGGTATATCAAATGAAGCTTAATCCCACCAAATGTGTCTTTGGCGTTCCCGCAGGAAAGTTGTTGAGTTTCCTGGTGTCCGAACGCGGCATTGAGGCCAACCCGGACAAAATTGAGGCAGTTACTTCGCTTGGGAAACCAGCGAATATAAATCAAGTTCAATGCATGGCGGGTCATATCGCGGCTTTAAGTCGCTTCATAAGCCGCATGGGGGAGAAAGCTATTCCCCTCTATCAGTTGCTTAAGAAATCTGACCGTTTTGTTTGGACAGACGAGGCCAATGAAGCTTTTGAAGCCTTGAAGCAGCAGCTGGTCAACCCGCCAGTTTTGGCCGCCCCGACTGAAAAAGAACCTATGCTTCTGTACATCGCGGCGAACTCCAAGGCGATGAGCGTGGCAGTAGCTGTCGAACGGAAGGAAGAAGGGAAGGAATATCCGGTACAACGCCCGGTGTACTTCATTAGTGAGGTGCTAACCCTCTCCAAGCAATGTTACCCGCACTGGCAGAAGCTGGTCTATGGGGTCTTTATGGCGAGTCGGAAGCTCAAACACTATTTCCAAGAGCATCCCATCACGGTGGTTAGCTCCGCTCCTCTCGGGGACATCATACAAAACCGAGAAGCAACAGGGCGAATCGCCAAATGGGCGATCGAACTTGGGCCGCACCACGTGCGGTACACCCCCCGCACGGCCATCAAATCCCAGGCATTGGTCGACTTCGTCAACGATTGGACCGAATTACAGATTCCGGAAGACAGGCCTGACCTCGCGTACTGGACTATCTACTTTGATGGGTTTAGGCAATTGGAATGCTCGGGGGCTGGCGTGGTGTTGATTTCTCCCCAGGGAGACAAATTCTGTTATGTTCTCCGACTCATGTTTCCATGCACCAACAACGCTGCAGAGTATGAAGCCTTGCTTCATGGTTTGCGACTCGCCAAGGAGATGAATCTCACGCGTGTCAGATGTCTTGGCGATTCTGATCTGGTGGCCCAACAAGTTTCAGGTACTTGGGATTCTCGGGACCCCCTGATGGCGGCTTACAGAAGGGTCGTGTCTGATGTGGCGGGTCATTTCCATGGCTATCAAGTTGATCATATCGACCGGCGCCTTAAAGAAGCAGCTGACGCCCTTTCACGTCTCGTCTCACAAAGTAAGCCGGTTCCTCCCAATGTTTTTCCGGATATTTTGCATAATCCTTCCGTGAGGTTGCCCTCAGAAGAGGAGTTGGCGATACCAGACCCTGAGTCCCAGTTTGTGGCGGCTCTCCGTGTTACGCCGGATTGGGCTCTTCCTTATTTGGCGTATCTTGCACGAGGCGAGTTACCTTCGGATGAGGTGTTGGCTCGCCAAATCATTCTTCAGAGCAAATCTATGGTCATCATCAATGGCGAATTATATAAGTGAAGCACTTCTGGGGTATTCCAATGATGCGTTTCTTCCGAAGAAGGATGCGTAATTCTGAACGACATCCATGCCCGAGATTGTGGGCATCATGTCGGGTCACGTTCCCTGGTCTCAAAGGCGTTCCGTCACAGATTCTTTTGGTTGACGGCTCATGCGGACGCAGAAGAGATAGTTCGTCGATGTGATGGCTGCCAGCGTTACGGACGATAGGCTCATGTGCCGGCTCAAGAACTAAGGATGATACCTATTACTTGGCCTTTTGCGGTCTGGGGCCTAGACATGGTTGGCCCCTTTAATATGTCATCCAACAAAAAAACTCATCTACTGGTGGTGGTTGATAAATTCACCAAGTGGGTCGAAGCAGAACCTGTTGGTGCTTGCGATGCGGAAACAGCGGTCAAGTTCTTGAAAAAACTGATCTTCCGGTTCGGATATCCACGCAGCATTATTACTGACAATGGTACTAGTCTATCACAAGGAGCGATGCAGGAGTTTTTCCACCGTGACCACATTCGGCTTGATGTATCTTCGGTTGCTCATCCACAATCTAATGGGCAGGCGGAACGGGCGAATCAGGAATTTTTGCGAGGAATCAAGCCCCGGCTTATGGTTCCCCTGGAGCGCACCCCAGGGTGTTGGGTTGAGGAGTTGCCTTCAGTACTATGGAGCATCCGAACCACCCCAAACCATTCTACGGGTTTTACTCCTTTTTTCCTGGTATACGGAGCAGAAGCTGTTCTTCCCTCTAACATTAGGCATGACTCGCCCAGAGTTGCTGCTTATGTGGAACGGGATAACGAGTTGGCACGTCAAGATTCTTTGGACGCTTTGGAGGAAGCAGCGACTTGGCTGCCACCCGATAGGCTATTTATCACCAGGACTTGCGGCGCTACCATAGCCGCCGGGTCAAGAGCCGAACTTTTCAGGAGGGTGACTTAGTGCTTCGATTGATCCAAGATCGCACTGGCATGCATAAGTTATCACCACCATGGGAAGGACCGTTTGTCGTCAGCAAAAGCCTTCGCAATGGGTCATACTATCTGGTGGATCTTCGGCCTGATCGGCCAACCACGGAGGCTGAGTCAACTCGCCCCTGGAACATAGCCCACTTGCGGCCTTATTACACTTGAGCTATTGGCTCTGTTTTTTCTTGTCTTCAAAATTGTAAGTCTTTCATTTTTATAAAGCAATAAAATTGATGCCCACGAATTCCGGGGGTTTTCCTTCTATTTCATCTTATTGAAAGTATGGATTTTTATTGCTCTTCCACAAGTCGCCCAAGCATGGACGCTATCCATACCAGAGAGCATAAGTCGCCATGCTGCACTTATTACAACACTGGGTATCGATAAGCCAAAGAGGATCAAGTCGCTACAAGCGCGCGATCCAAACATAGGCGCCTTATATGATTCTGTGGATTAGGCCGGGTTACTTGGGGGTTATTTGCTCCCAAGTCGTTTTGTGGTAAGAGCGTATACGCTTCTACAATCCTATGACTGGTCTTTCCCCTAATCATAGGTCACTTGGGGGCTTCCTCTCATTGAGATCAGCCTTACTACCCATTTGGCCTGCGAAAAATTACTGCATTAGAAATGGTTATACTGGACTATGTGTTGGCCGAATCACCGTATGGACCCATGAACTCTTGGCGAGTTACTCCGCTTTATGGACCCTGAACTCGCCTTGGTTAAAACATGCATGGTACCAGCTAGCGCCCCACATGGAAAATAGAGAAACCATTGGTTCACTGAACCCGCTTCACTGAAGCTTGACTCGTGCCTGATCAGCCGGTCTAAATACCTGAGCTTTTTACACAAAAAGTCTCCCTCGGGTAGCACTTGAGTTTATATAACTCGTCCTATCATGTCGCGACTTGAACGAGCCGACGAAATTCTTACTTTCACCTTCCTGGCACTGCCACAAGGTTTTGCAAATTTTTCCGACTCGCCAAAACATTTTGAGTCGGTTATCATTTATTATTATCCGTTACTCACTGAGGTGGTTTGATGTATGTTTTTAGCCTAACAGATTGATGATCAAAATCTCTACTAACATGGCGGGTCAAGCATCATAAGGCGCCCTGAGGGCGACACAAGGGTTTTAAAGAAATCGCGGAACAAGGTTGTTTTCTACAATAACCTATTACATGGCTCTGATGGCCAATTCCATGAAGAACTACTCTGCTGATGTCCTCGGGTCAGCTTGCTTTGAGCTCTGTCCGACTTCAAGTTGTAAGTCACCCAACACCCAATTACACTTGGATAAGGCAGCGAATTCATCTTCATCATTCAAAAATGTCGAGAGGTCCGCCTCCAAATCAAAAGGGTTCTTGGGTCGTCGCGGAGTCAAGCTGGTTGTCACAAAGGTCGGCGGATTTATTTTCTTATTCTTGTCATCATAAGTAGCTTGATACTTTGACAAATCCAAGCTTGTTGCAAGCTGAGTCGCCGCCGAGCGAGATTCTATGACAACGCGTTGATAATCATCTTGAGTAAATTCTGACCCGTCGTCCTTGAGCTGGGGAAAGCCTGCTGCTACTTCTTCAGGTTTTAGCTCTGGAGCGTATGCTAAGCACCGACTCAACATAGTCAGCACCCCTTTCCGGGCAGCCGGTCGGGTTAGCTCACCTATCTGAGGCGGAAGGGTAGATAAGCAGCTAAGCATCTTTTTTATTGATGTTATGGGTTCCTTGGCGCCCATCACTGCCTTCACGGTCAGCACGCTTCCGGTATACAGTTGCTCTGTTAAAGTGTAAATCGCCTTTAACATCAAGATACAGTCATCCTGAAGGTTGGCGGCTCTCAGACCTATATAAGGGATAACGATGGTCAGTAACTTCTTCATACTAAGTTTTTTTTATAAAGTACAAGATCAGGGTTTGCTTCTTACCAAAGATAGCTTGTGCCATGTTGGAGATATGTTGCTTTAAGCCGGCCAGCTCTTGTTGCATGGTTTCCAGTTTTGCTTCAGCTTTTTTCGCTCGTTTAGCGCAGTGCCTTGATCAACTTGAGCCCTCTTGTGGGCAGCCTTCAGCTTCTCCATCTCAGATAAGATCACTTGACATTTTTCTTCTGATTTAGCTTGCGCGTCTTGCTGGTCGGCTAAACTTTTCTTTAAGTCGCCCAACGCCGACTCAGCTTGGGCAAGAGATTCCTGTCAAAATATATTATCAAGGGGCAAGTCTCAGAATTATTGCAAGCAACATCTCAGGCACTTGGGGGATAATGTATAATTTTTTAGACAAAATTATACAAGGTCAAGACCCGGCTCATCTTTTAACAGATGACCCGGCCCTTGGGGGTTAAAGGTCGAAAGTTTTTTCTAATATCAAGACCCGGCTCATCTTTCCACAGATGACCCGGCCCTTGGGGGTTACAGGTCGAAAGATTTTTCTAATATCAAGACCCGGCTCATCTTTCAACAGATGACCCGGCCCTTGGGGGTTATAGGTCGAAAGATGTTTCTAATATCAAGACCCAGCTCATCTTTCAACAAATGACCCGGTCCTTGGGGGTTACAGGTCGAAAGTTTTTTCTAATATCAAGACCCGGCTCATCTTTCAATAGATGACCCGGCCCTTGGGGGTTACAGGTCGAAAGATTTTTCTAATATCAAGACCCGGCTCATCTTTCAGCAGATGACCCGGCCCTTGGGGGTTACAGGTCAAAATATTTTTCTAATATCAAGACCCAGCTCATCTTTCAACACATGACCCGGCCCTTGGGGGTTACAGGTTGAAAGTTTTTTTCTAATATCAAGACCCGGCTCATCTTTCAAGAGATGACCCGGCCCTTGGGGGTTACAGGTAGAAAGATTTTTCTAATATCAAGACCCGGCTCATCTTTCAACATATGACCCGGGCCTTGGGGGTTACAGGTCGAAAGATTTTTCTAATATCAAGACCCGGCTCATCTTTCAACAGATGACCCGGTCCTTGGGGGTTACAGGTCGAAAGATTTTTCTAATATCAAGACCCGGCTCATCTTTCAACAGATGACCCGGCCCTTGGGGGCTAATAAGGATGGTATGCATTAAGGCATACCTCATGTCTATTCTTTATCATAAAGAGTAGATTCTTCTCCATTTCATAACTCGCCTCCAGGCGACTTGCAAAGCCAGAGCAGAGCTCTTTAAATTCAAGATTTTCGTACTGGGATAATTTGGCCTTGGAAATCTCATGACCAGTAGAAGGCTGGGTTGATGTTGATACATGCTTCGACAAGACTGCCGAAGCTGGCTTAGAGAAGCTAGTACCAGTGATGATTACATCATCTAGATCCTCTGCCGTTTTCAACGGACTCGGCGGATTGGGCATTTCCGTTCTTTCCTTGGGAGAACTTGGGAGGTCCGCTTGGTCATCAGGTTTATCCTTTGCCGGGTTAGCCTGACTCGGCGCCGGTTTTTCAATAGGTTCCCGAGCTGTAGTGGATGTCGATCCGCCAGTTTTCCTTTTCTTTGCTTGTGCTCTAAGAAGAGAAGGGGATATGCTTGAAAACAAACATCATCATCAGGACAAATGTAAGTATTATAAGGACTTACCCTGGAGCGCAGATCATTGGCGGAAGGGCTGACATCACTGAGTCGCCTGACGAAGGGGGGGAATTCTGCAAAAGTAATACCTCAAGATATGAGAAGGTTATAAGTATGATCCAAAAGGAAGCAAAGGGGGACGCTGCTAGAAGGATACCTCATTCTGCCTCTTCTTGGTTGGAGTTTTCGCTGGTAAACCGGACACCAAGTCTCCAAAGTGACTCCGAGTCTTCCGATAGGAAGCATGTTGAGCTTTCTTCAAAAGGAAATTAGAATCCAGACAAGCATTTGGGTGAGACATGGGAACCTTCCCACAAACCCGCCTGGCCTGCTTAGGCGGAGGATAAGATGAGTCGGAAAAATAGAAATTACCTCTACGGAGTCTTCTTGGCTTTCGTTGCCATCATTCTATACATAAGAGATAGAGGTGTAAACACAAATTATAGCAATGGATATCAAGACAAAGAAGAGAGAATTTTACCTCTAAAGATACGTCGCCGATTTGGGATTCGTCCACATTAGACGGTTCAGTGATGGCGGCTTTGCTTTTGCTCTTGGATTTCTTTTTTGGAGGCGGCCTGGCCTGCTTCAGGGCCATCTTTTTCGGCCTCTTGGACCAGAATCGGTCACCTTTCTGAAGTGGAATTTTTATTATGCGAACCAGAATTCAAGTAAGTTGGAAAGAATAAATCAAAGGTGGGTTAAGTTATTTACCTTCGGAGCCGGGTTGATCTTGCAGAATGGCTTAAGCCCTATTTGGCTACACTTGGCCAAGGGCTCGCCGGTCAGCTTCTTGATGATGGTCACAATATCATTTTCTGTGAGTGTTGTACGGAAGTAGCATTGGGGATGGTCCAAGGTGCCATCAACCTCGCACATTAAGCCGTCTCGGTGACTTAAGGGAAGGATGCGCCATTCTACCCATCAGCGGATCAAATCAACCCCAGTGAGACCATTGTTTGTCAAAGATCGTAACTCGGATAGCACCGGAATAAAATCCGACTCCTCTTCTTCAGTGAGCTTGTCTGGAAGTTTAAAGTTTGTAGGAAGGTGTTACGCTCTATAGCCAAGGAGTTTGTTTTCACCCTCAGGAGAAGTTTCTTGGCAAGAAAACCAAGACTCGCCCCAGCCTTTGGGATGGCTTGGCATGGCGAGTGATGGGAATGAGCTATCCCTGCGGCGTTGAACGTTGACGCCTCCAAGTTCTAAGCTAGGGTCGTTGGAAAACTCGGTCTGGCGATTCAAATGAAAAAAGTACCAGAACAAAGGAACTGAAGGTTCCATCCGCAAGTAGGCTTCGCAGAACACTTGAAATTGACATAAGTTACTAATCGAGTTGGGACCTAAGTCCTGGAGGCGGACATTCATGAAAGTCATGGAATCTCTGAGGAATTTTGACCCTCGCGGCTTAAACCCCCGTTCGAGGTGTTCAGCAAAGACAACTATTTCCCCTTCCTCCGGGTTAGGGATTTCTTCTCCTAACTCGGATCGCCATCCGATAACCTCTTTCGGGTCGAGATTCCCCGTCTTCACACAGTCGTTGAGAAAAGCTTCATCAACTTTGGTCGGGAGCCAATCGGCTTTGAAAACAGTATCCATGGCTACAAAGGAAAAGATTACGGATAAATTAACTCGCCGAGCGCTTATTGGGTGGTTAAGAGGATCAATTAACTCGTCGAACATTTGTCACGTGACTAAGGGAATCTGTTGACTCGCAAACAAGGGACCGGGTCTGGACACAAGGGCGATTTAGGATTTTTCCTACTATTTAGGGGAGATAACTCAGACCTTCAGAGATGTTCGCTAAAATGGTGAAGTATGGATCTACAAATAGGTTTTACACAGCAGGCAGTAAAACATAGATCTACAAAGCAGGCGAAAATGAATGGAAAAAAGACCTGGATAAAGTAAAACAGCCTATGGCTAGGGTAAAAACAGTAAAGTTGATTTGGCGAAAGCCTTTCTTAGTTCCTTGGTAGGAGTTAATTGGTTGAGAGTATGGTCGATATTACCGCGCCTAGTACTACTGCAAATTAATCAATATATATGGAAGGATTCGAGGTGCGCTAAGGAACCAGCGGACAATGAACACCGAAGAGCTTAGATCTGTTTCTAATGGTGAAAGGCTGACCTGATGATGGTGTCCGGTAGCGACCGAGAGAAATCCGTGGCAAGTACTTCGTTCTTGGTCGGCCTGGAGACGCTTCGAACGAGGTGGACGGAGATGGAGTTTTCCTCGGGCAGCGATGAAGCTCTTGATGTGGTTGCCAGGAAGAAGAAGACCAGCGAAATGGGTAGGTGGGGATGCGCCCTGCCTCCTTCCCCGAGCCTATTTATTGGGTCGGGCGCTGGAATCAAGGCGCCTTGCGCGGGAATTGAAAATAGGGTAAAGATTCGCTTTAATAGCGCCAAGATTTTCGGGATATCTGTGCCGAAAGATCCGTTGGAGATTGCGTCATCATTTCTTTCGAGATTAAAGGGATAAGATGGTTTCAACGAGAAACGGTTCGGCGACTTGGATATTTCCATGAAAGATGGCGGATTAAGCGTATGATGCGTAAGAAGAGCAGAGTGAGTCGCCCCTAACTAGGTAAGAATTGGCGTGAACAGGTTCAAGACAATCTGGGGCCTAATGTTGGGGATATTATCTGTTGTGTGACCCGCCCTGGTTGGGCCGGGTCACCAAGCAGGCGACTCATCCATTGGCGAATCAAGCCTTGGCCCAATAAAGCCCACGAGCTAGATGGCGGTTCAAGATCCTGGGGAAGAGTCGATCATTGGGAAGGTCTTCAAGTCTTGGAAAGCACAGCGACTTAGAGATAGAAAGAATCATGACTTGCGTAATGGCAAGGACTCTTGTAAACCGTAAGGGCTCGACCTGTATATAAAGGCGAGTCCCGGGGAAGGAGAGGGGAGGTTAGAAATCATCGAGAGCTAGGTCAGGCGAGTTACGCCCTCCTTGTGATCGAAACATCATCAATACAACACAAAGCAGAATGTAGGCTTTTACCTCCTCACGAGGGGCGAACCTGGGTAAATCTCTGTCTCGCTCCCGTTCAACCCCTTTGAGTCGCCACCAAGGTGCGATGGCTCCAACACTAAGTCCTTTCATGAGGACATCTGTCGTGACAAAACCACGACAGACCACAGTTGGCCTGCCCGTTGTTTCTGTTAAGATAGGAGATCACAATTACCATGGTTTATGTGGTATGGGAGCTAGTGTTAGTGCAATACCCCGTTCTCTATATGATGAAATCAAAGATGAGATTGCACCTGCTGAGCTAGAACCCATTGATGTCACTAATACGCTAGCTAATAGAGACACTATCTGCCCTGTGGGAATTGTGAGAGACGTATAAGTCCTGTGTGGTAAGACGAAGTATCCTACTGATTTCCTCGTCCTTGGTACTGCACAAGATAGCTTTTGTCCCATCATATTTGGTAAACCCTTTCTCAACACTGTCAATGCTCACATTGATTGCATTAAGCAAACCGTCACTGTTAGTTTCGAGAGTGTGTCTCATGAATTTAACTTCTCCAAGTTCGGAAGACAACCCTATGAAAAAGAGTCGTCTGGAAGGGATGAAATCATTGCTCTTGCCTCTATTGCCGTGCCTCCTACGGATCCTTTAGAGCAATATCTGCTTGAGCATGAAAACGGTATGCATATGGAGGAAAGAGATGAGATAGATAATTGTCTTAGAACAATATCCTATTCTCAAGAATAATCTGCCTGTTGAACTGCTTGGGGATCCTCCCCCACCGAAGGGTGATCCTGTATTCGAGCTTAAACAGTTGCCTGATACTCTTAAGTATGCCTATCTTGATGAGAAGGAGATATATCCTGTTATTATTAGTGCTCTCCTCTCAGAGGACGAAGAGAAGAAGGTACTAAAAACTCTGAGGAAGCACCGTGCTGCTATTGGATATACTCTTGATGATCTTAAGGGTATTAGTCCCACTCTATGTCAGCACAAGATTAAACCGATCCTGATTCTAAACCAGTTGCTGATCATCAAAGAAGATTAAATCCTAAGATGAAAGAGGTCGTTAGAAAAGAAATATTAAAGCTTCTGGAAGCAGGAATCATTTATCCTGTTGCTCATAGTGATTGGGTAAGTCCAGTACATTGCGTACCTAAGAAGGGAGGTATCACCGTCGTTCCTAATGATAAGGATGAACTAATCCCACAAAGGATTATTACTGGCTATAGGATGGTGATAGACTTCCGGAAACTGAACAAGGCAACCAGGAAAGATCATTATCCTTTGTCGTTTATCGACCAAATGCTAGAAAGGCTATCAAAACACACACGTCTGCTTTCTATATGGTTATTCAGGTTTCTCGCAAATAACTGTTGCACAATCTGATCAGGAGAAAACCACTTTCACCTGCCCCTTCGGTACCTTTTCTCATAGACGTATGCCTTTTGGCTTATGCAATGCACCTGCCACCTTTCAAAGATGTATGATGGCTATATTCTCTGACTTTTGTGAAAAATTGTCGAGGTTTTCATGGATGACTTCTCCGTTTACGGGTCTTCCTTTGATGATTGCCTCAGCAACCTTGATCGAGTCTTATAGAGATGCGAAGATACCAACCTCGTCTTGAATTGGGAGAAGTGCCACTTTATGGTTAATGAAGGCATCGTCTTAGGACACAAAATTTCTGAAAGAGGCATTGAAGTTGATAAGGCTAAGGTTGATGCAATTGAGAAAATGCCTTGCCCCACAAATATCAGAGGTATACGAAGTTTCCTAGGTCATGCTGGTTTCTATAGAAGGTTCATTAAAGACTTCTCTAAGATTTCTAGGCCTCTTACCAACCTCTTGCAGAAGGATGTTCCTTTTGTTTTTATGAGGATTGTGAGGAAGCTTTCGAAATACTTAAGAAGGCTTTGATAACCGCACCTATTGTTCAACCACCTGACTAGAACTTGCCCTTTGAAATCATGTGCGACGCTAGTGATTATGCCGTTGGTGCTGTTCTAGGACAAAGAGTTGACAAGAAGTTGAATGTCATTCACTACGCTAGTAAAACTCTAGACAGTGCCCAAAGAAACTATGCCACTACGGAAAAGGAGTTTTTAGCAGTCGTGTTTGCATGTGAAAAGTTCAGATCTTATATAGTTGATTCCAAAGTCACTATTCACTGTGATCATGCTGCTATTAAGTACCTTATGGAGAAGAAGGACGCTAAGCCTAGGCTGATCAGATGGGTTCTCCTGCTACAGGAATTTGATTTCCACGTCGTTGATCGAAAGGGTGCTGATAACCCTGTAGCAGATAACTTGTCTAGGCTAGAGAATGTCCTTGATGACCCACGACCTATTGATGACAGCTTTCCTGATGAGCAATTAAATGTCATCCGCACTTCACATAGTGCACCGTGGTATGCTGATTACGCAAATTATATCATAGCCAAATACATACCACCCAGTTTCACCTATCAGCAAAAGAAGTAGTTCTTCTTTGATTTGAGACACTACTTTTGGGATGATCCTCACCTTTATAAGGAAGGAGTAGATGGTGTTATTAGACGTTGTGTGCCTGAACATGAACAGGGACAGATCTTGCAGAAGTGTCATTCCGAAGCCTGCGGAGGACACCACGCTGGAGATAGAACTGCCCATAAGGTATTGCAATCAGGTTTCTATTGGCCCACTCTCTTCAAGGATGCCCGTAAGTTTGTCTTGTCTTGTGACGAATGCCAAAGAATAGGGAACATCAGTAAGCGTCAGGAAATGCCTATGAACTATTCAGTGGTCATTGAACCATTTGATGTCTGGGGCTTTGATTATATGGGACCCTTGCGGAGTTCCAATGGGTACACTCACATCTTAGTTGCTGTGGATTATGTCACCAAGTGGGTAGAGGCTATTCCCACTAAAAATGTTGATCACCACACCTCTATTAAGATGCTTAAAGAAGTCATTTTCCCAAGATTTGGAGTCCCTAGATACCTGATGACTGATGGCGGTTCACACTTCATTCATGGTGTTTTGCGCAAGATGATCGATAAGTATGATGTCAACCATAGAGTTGCATCCCCTTATCATCCTCAGTCTAGTGGTCAAGTGGAGTTGAGTAATAGGGAGATCAAATTGATCCTACATAAGACCGTCAATAGATCTCGAAAGAATTGGTCTAGCAAACTTGACGATGCACTATGGGCTTATAGGACTGCTTATAAGAATCCCATGGGCATGTCGTCATATAAAATGGTTTACGGTAAGGCCTGTCATTTACCTCTTGAGCTGGAACAAAAAGCTTATTGGGCAATCAAAGAGCTCAACTTTGATTTCAAACTTGCCGATGAAAAGCGGTTGTTTGATATCAGCTCGTTATATGAATGGAGAGCCCAGGCATATGAGAATGCCAAGTTGTTCAAAGAAAAAGTTAAGAGATGGCACGACAAATGAATACAGAAACGAGAGTTCAGTGTAGGTGATTATGTCTTGCTATACAATTCTCGTTTAAGATTCTTCACAGGCAAGCTTCTCTCTAAATGGGAAGGTCCTTATGTTATCAAGGAAGTATATCATTCCGGTGCCATCAAAATCAATAACACGGAAGGAAATTTTCCTAGAGTGGTAAATGGGCATAGAATCAAGCATTACATCTCTGGTACTCCCATAAATGTTGAGACCAATATCATCAATGTCATAACTCCACAGGAGTACATAAGGGATGTTTATCAGCCTGTTTCAGACCGGGAAAACGAAGAGGTATCTGGTTCGGTCAGAAATTGGACTCCGATGCATTTCCAATAGGGAATTTCCTCTGTTTTGGAATTTTTGGAAAATTAGAAAAATAAAAAGCAGTCCGGAGAGCGCACGAGGCGAACACAAGCTTGGAAGCCGTCACCTACCCCCCTGGTGGCGGATGGAGGGCTTGTGGGCCCCTCGTGTGCCTCCCGGACTCCGTTTTCTTGCGGAGCACCCCTTCTGGTCCAGAAAAAATCAATATATATTCGCCTGAAGGTTTTGATCTCCGTATCGCGCAGTTTTCCTCTGTTTTCGTTTCGAGCTTGTTGTCTGCCACAGATTTAGGTCAAGATGTCTTCTCAAGATTCAGAAGAAGAGATCTATGTGGCCGATGATTGTGCTAACTCTAGGAGTAATGGGGACCTGGAACCATATGGCTGGACCACTGACGAGGAAGAGGACTATGAGCCCAAGGAGAAGGAACAAACGAGTTTCGATGAAGAGGAGGCTCCTCTACCTCAACCTGGACGCACTCATGTGGAGTTCAAGAAGTCAAGCCTCCCTGACCCAAGGAAGAAGCCTAAGACCTTGTTTATCCCTTCTCGGTTCTTGCAGGAGAGTAAGCAGGAACTTTGCCATAGAGTGTTGAAACTTGAGGAGGAAAATGACGATCTGAGGGAGCAAAACTTTTTCTCAAGTGGAAATTAGACAAGCTCAAGACTGCTTCAACAACTCCACCACCATCACCACCAAAGGAAGACAACTAAGCATTGGTATGGGCAATCCCCTTGGCTTCTGCCAAGCTTGGGGGAGTTGCCTTGGTATCGTATCACCTTTATATCTTTTGCTTTTACCTTTCTTTTAGTTCTTTCCTTTTCAGTTTTTATCTCTTCTCTTAGAGGAATAAGTCTTTAGTGTTTAGTTTGAGTCTTTTGCTTTTGTCTCTCCCCCGATGTATTCAAGCTTAGGAGCTATATAATAAAGAGTATCTTAGTCAAGGGCTCTGCTTTGTGCCATAATCAAAAGTATGAAAAGAACGATAGCATGAAAGATCATGAGACGATCTTATGGAAAGTGATAGCTTCACATATGACACGTATGATGATTGAAACTTGTTGAGAATAAATCAATATAGACCTCAATCATTGTTGCAGTTAATAAGAAGTATTGAGGAAAGAGAGGTTCACATACAAATATATCATCTTAGACACTTTTTATAATTGTGAGCACTCACCAAACTATTACATGCGTAGGAGTAGATGTTGGAGAAGGAAGACAACATAATGAATTATGTTTGCTTGGTTCCAAATAATGTTATATGATTAGAGATCCCTTAGCATGTGACGATTGCTTCCGCCTCATATTAGCCAAAACTCCCGCACCAAGTAGAGATACTACTTGTGCATCCATAAACCTTCAACCCAGTTTTGCCATGAGAGTCCACCATACCTACCTATGGATTGAATAAGATCCTTCAAGTAATTTTTCATCGGTGCAAGCAATAAAAATTGCTCTCTAATATGTATGATCTATTAGTGTGTGGAAAATAAGCTTTGTACGAACCTGTGATGAGGAAGACATAAAAGCGACATACTGCATAATAAAGTTCTTTATCGTAGGAGGCAATATAAAGTGACGTTCCTCCGCACTAAGAGGACACGCATTCAAACCTCAAAAGCGCATGACAACCTCTGCTTCCCTCTGCGAAGGGCCTATCTTGTACCTTTACTTTTTTCCCTTGTAAGAGTCTTGGTGATCTTCACCAATTCCCTATTTTTGCCTTTGTCTTGGCTACCGTCACATGCTTGGGAAAGATCTATATTCATATATCAACTTGGAGTTGAGTACTTATGCTTTATTGTTGTTGACTTTACCCTCGAGATAAATAGTTGGGAGGCAAAACTATAAGCCCCTATCTTCCTCTGTGTCCAGCTGAAACTTTGACACCATGAGTACCACGTGAGTTGTAACAATTGTGGAAAACAAAAGAGATGATTGAGTATGTGGGTTTGCCTTACAAGCTCTTATTTGACTCTTTCTGATGTTATGATAAATTGCAATTGCTTCAATGACTATGGACTGTTGTTGGTTACTTCTCGGTGTGGTTTTTGCTTCATGCTTTGCTTTGTGAAGGAATTGTTACTTTCCCATAAGAATCTTTATGATGTATTGTTGTTCTATGTGTGATCATGATGTCCTCATGTCCGTATTATGTTTTATCGACACCTTCGTCCCTAAACATGTGGACAAGTTTATGGAACTTGGTTTTCGCTTGAGGACAAGCGAGGTCTAAGCTTGGGGGAGTTGATACGTCCATTTTGCATCAAGCTTTCATGTTGATATTTATTGCTTTATGGGCTGTTATATTACTTTGTGGTACCATATTTATGCCTTTTCTCTCTTATTTTGCAAGGTTTATTTGAAGAGGGAGAATTCAGGCAGCTAGAATTCTGGACTGGAAAAGGAGCAAATCTTAGTCCACTATTCTGCACATCTCCAAATGCCCTAAAAATTTACGTGGAATTTTTTGGGATTATATAAAAAATACTGGGCTAAAGAAGTACCAGAAGGGAGCTACCAGGGCGCCACAAGCCCTGCCACCGCCACCACCCCCTAGTGGCGGTTGGCAAGCTTGTGGGCTCCCTAACGGCCCACTGGCCCCCCTCTTTTGCTATATGAAGGGTTTTGTTCTAGAAAAAATCAATCGGGAGATTTTTCATGGTTTCGCCGCCGCCACGAGGCGAAACTTGAGCAGATCCAATCTAGAGCTCCGGCAGGACGATCCTGCCGGGGAAACTTCCCTCCGAGAGGGGGAAATCGTCGCCATCATCATCACCAACACTCCTCTCGTCGGAGGGGAGGCATCTTCATCAACATCTTCATCAGCACCATCTCCTCTCCAATCCCTAGTTCATCTCTTGTAACCAATCTCTGTCTCACGACTCCAATTGGTACTTGTAAGGTTACTAGTAGTGTTGATTACTCTTTGTAGTTGATGCTAGTTGGATTACTTGGTGGAAGAGTTTATGTTCAGATCCTTGATGCTATTCATTACACCTCTGATCATGATTATGATTATGCTTTGTGAGTAGTTACTTTTGTTCCTGAGGACATGGGATAAGTCATGTTAATAATAGTCATGTGAATTTGATATTCGTTCGGTATTTTGATATGATGTATGTTGTCTTTTCCTCTAGTGGTGTTATGCGAACATCGACTACATAACACGTCACCATATTTGGGCCTAGAGGAAGGCATTGGGGAGTAGTAAGTAGATGATGGGTTGCTGGAGTGACAGAAGCTTAAACCCCAGTCTATGTGTTGCTTCGTGAGGGGCTGATTTGGATCCACTAGTTTAATGTATGGTTAGACGTTGTATTAATTCTTCTTTCGTAGTTGCGGATGCCTGCGAGAGGGGTTAATCATAAGTGGGATGTTTTTCCAAGTAAGGGCAGTACCCAAGCACTGGTCCACCCACATATCAAACTATCAAAGTAACGAATGCGAATCATATGAACATGATGAAACTAGCATGACAGAAATTCCCATGTGTCCTCGGGAGCGTTTTTCCTCCTATAAGACTTTGTTCAGGCTTGTCCCTTGCTACAAAAGGGATTGGGCCACTTGCTGCACCATTGCTACTACTTGTTACTTGTTACTTTTTGCTTGCTACGTTTCACCTCACTACACCATCACTTGTTACCGCTACTTTCAGTGCTTGCAGTTATTACCTTGCTGAAAACTGTTTACCACAGCCTTCTGCTCCTCATTGGGTTCGACACTCTTACTTATCGAAAGGGCTACGATTGATCCCTATACTTGTGGGTCATCAGGACAACAGAATGCCCATTCCCTTAAGGGTATCAACATACAGAATGTTCAAACCATTCCCTCCATCCATCAAAACCTCACGAAGACGAACGCCTCCCACAACTGGGTCTACCACCAAATCTTGTCGACCAGGGGTAGCGATGTGAGCAGGGTGATGCGACTGATCAAACGTTATGGGAGTCTGGGACCATTTGAGGTATGATGGGGTAGTCGGAACTACCATGTTGACCTCTCTGTTTATGACCTTCAATCGACTTTTGCTCTCTACATCAGCAAAAATCATCATAGTGGCATTGACTTCTGGGAAATCATCTTTATCTTATACATCCTCCTTCTTAGGGGTCTTCTCACTCGACAGATCTTCCTTGAACTGTTGGATCAACAGTGTGCACTGACGAGTAGTGTGTTTGGGCAGTAGCAGATTATTGTCTTCATCTTTCTTTGTGTGGATTGCACATGGTAAATCCAGGACATCTGACTGATTCTTTGACTTTTTGGGAGGAAATTGCCCTTTGGGCTTTCTCTTGAACTTTCCTTGTACCGCCAGGGCGGCCGCTTCTGCCAGAGCGGAACCATCACCCTTGCGCTTATGTTTCCGATTGGAATTGCTGCCAGAATCATTGTCGACTGCTTTTCCCTTACCGCTGCAGAGGCGGTCTTCTTCTTCACCATTGGCGTACCAGGAAACAATCTCCATCATCTTTCTCATGGACATGTGATACGTCTCCAACGTATCTATAATTTTTGATGGTTCCATGCTATTATCTTGTCAAACTTTGGATGTTTTGTATGCCTTTTATATCTTTTTTGGGACTAACTTATTAACTCAGTGTCAAGTGCTAGTTCCTGTTTTTTCCGTGTTTTTGACCCTTTTCAGAGGAGAATTTTAAACAGAGTCCAAACGCAACGAAACTTCCAAAAAGATTTTTTTCCGAAACAGAAGAAGATCAGGGGGCCTGAGAACCAGGGCAGGGGGCCACCAGGGACCCCACAAGCCCCCTAGCCGCGGCCAGGGGGCCCACGCCTCCCAGGCTTGTGGGCTCCATGGGCCTCCTCTGCCCTAGGTTTTCCGCCTACATATTCCCTAAAATCCCAGAAAAAATAAGGAGATCATCGAAAGTACTTTTCCTCCGCCGCAAGCTTCTGTGTCCGCAAGATCCCATCTGGGGCACGTTCTGGTGCCCTGCCGGAGGGGGGATTCGGATACGGAGGGCTTGTTCATCAACACCATGACCTCTCCGATGATGTGTGACTAGTTCTAGTCCTACGGGTCCATAGCTAGTAGCTAGATGGCTTCTTCTCTCTCTTGGATCTTCAATACAAAGTTCTCCATGATCTTCATGGAGATCTATCTGATGTAATCTTCTTTTGCGGTGTGTTTGTCGAGATCCTATGAATTGTGGATTTATGATCAGATTATCTATGAATCTTATTTGAGTTTCTTTTGATCTCTTATATGCATGATTTCATATCCTTGTAATTCTCTTCTAGTTGTGGGTTTTGTTTGGCCAACTTGATCTATGATAATTGAAATGGGAGAAGTGCTTGGTTTTGGGTTCATACCATGCGGTGACCTCACTCAGTGACAGAAGGGGTAGCGAGGCACGCACTGTGTTGTTGCCATCAAGGGTAAAAAGATGGGATTTTCATCGTTGGTTTGAGTTTATCCCTCTACATTGTGTCATCTTTCTTAAGGCGTTACTCTGTTCGTCGTGAACTCAATACACTAGATGCATGTTGGATAGCGGTTGATGTGTGGAGTAATAGTAGTAGATGCAGAAAGTATCGGTCTACTTGTTTCGGACGTGATGCCTATATGTATGATCATTGCCTTAGATATCGTCATGACTTTGCGCGGTTCTATCAATTGCTCGACACTAATTTGTTCACCCACCGTAATACTTGCTATTCTGAGAGAAGCCTCTAGTGAACACTATGGCCCCCAGGTCTACTCCACACCATATTTTCAGCCTTGCTCTTTTACTTCGTTGCACTTTCCGCCTTCAGATCTCACTTTGCAATCAATATTTAAGGGATTGACAACCCCTTTATAGCGTTGGGTGCAAGCTCGTTTGTGTTTGCGCAGGTACTCTGGACTTGACGAGATTCTCCTACTGGATTGATACCTTGGTTCTCAAACTGAGGGAAATACTTACTGCTCCTATGCTGCACCACCCTTTCCTCTTCAAGGGGAAAAACCAACACAAGCCCAGCCTCCGCCAACGTGTCAATCTCTGGCATTGTTGTCTGTTGCCACAACAGAAGAATTTCTGGCGCTGTTGCCGGGGAGGATCAAGTCAAGAACTCATCCAAGTAAGTGTCGCAAACTCATCTCTTGCATTTTTTTTGCCTCTCGTTTTCCTCTCCCCCACTTTTGAAAAACAAAAATTTACAAAAAAATATTTGCCTTTTTTGCATTTTCCTTTTCGTTTGCCCTTTTCTCTCGCTTGCTCTTTGTTCGCTTGTGTGCTTGCTTGCTTGCCGAAGTCACCATGACTGAAAACACCAAACTTTGTGACTTCTCGAATACTAATAATAATGATTTTATTAGTACTCCGATTGCTCCCGCCACTAGTGCGGAGTCATACGAAATCAATGCCGCTTTGCTAAATCTTGTTATGAAAGAGCAATTCTCCGGCCTTCCTAGTGAAGATGTCACATCCCATCTTAATACCTTCATTGAGCTTTGCGATATGCAAAAGAAGAAAGATGTGGATAATGATGTGATTAAATTGAAGCTTTTTCCTTTCTCATTGCGAGATCGAGCAAAAACTTGGTTTTCGTCTTTGCCTAAAAATAGTATCGATTCTTGGGATAAGTGCAAAGATGCTTATATATCCAAGTATTTTCCGCCGGCTAAGATTATCTCTCTCCGTAATGATATCATGAATTTTAAGCAACTTGATCATGAACATGTTGCACAATCTTGGGAGAGAATGAAATTGATGATTAGAAATTGTCCTGCTCATGGCTTGAGTCTTTGGATGATTATACAAATCTACTACGCTGGCTTGAATTTCGCTTCTAGAAATATCTTGGACTCTGCCTTAGGTGGAACGTTCATGGAAATCACGTTAGGAGAAGCCACAAAACTCCTAGACAATATCATGACGAACTACTCTCAGTGGCACACTGAAAGGTCACCTACTAGTAAGAAGGTACACGCTATAGAAGAAATTAACTCGTTGAGTGCTAAGATGGATGAGTTAATGAATTTGGCTGCTAGTAGAAGTGCTCCTTTAGATCCTAATGATATGCCCTTGTCTTCCTTGATTGAGAGTAGCAACGCTAGCTTGGACGTCAATTTTTTTGGTAGGAATAATTTGGGCAACAACAATGCTTTTAGAGGAAACTATTAGGCCTTTTCCTAGTAACTCCTACAATAACTTTCGCAACTCCTACAACAATACTCATGGAAATTACAATAGATTACCCTCTGATCTAGAGAATAATATCAAAGAGTTTATCAACTCGCAAAAGATTTCCAACGCGTCCATAGAGGAAAAACTACTCAAAATTGACGATTTGGCTAAGAGCGTTGATAGAATGTCTAGTGATATTGATGCTTTTAAAGTTAGATGTGCTCCTCCCAAGATCAATATGGATGAAACTTTGAAAGCTATGCGTGTTTCCATGAGTGAGAGCAAAGAAAGAACCGTCCAAATTCGTGCTAGACATGAATGGCTTAAAAAGGTGTGTTCTCGTGATAAGAATCACGAAGATCTTAAAGTGCTTGGTGTGACTCCCATTGAATCTTTGTTTTCTTGCGTCAAACCTAATGATGATGGGGCTGGATATGAATCCACTTTGGTTGAAAAATGCCCCAATGATTCGGAGTCCATCCATCTTAATGCTAAAAGCATCGAAAGTGGAGTAGAAGATTTTAAAACTTTGAGTAGTAATGAAATTACTACTTACGATTTCAAGGAATTCAATTATGATAGTTGCTCCTTGATTGAGTGCATTTCCTTGATGCAGTCCATGCTAAACTATCCACATGCTTATAGCCAAAACAAGGCCTTTACCGATCATATCGTCGAAGCTATGATAAAATCTCTTGAAGAGAAACTTGAATTGGAAGTCTCTATCCCTAGAAAGATTCATGATGAGTGGGAACCTACTATAAAAATCAAAATCAAAAACTATGAATGCAATGCTTTGTGTGATTTGGGTGCTAGTGTTTCTGCGATTCCAAAGTCTTTATGTGATGTTCTGGGTTTTAATGAGATTGAAGAGTGCTCTCTTAATTTGCATCTTGCGGATTCTACTGTCAAGAAACCCATGGGAAGTATCAATGATGTTCTTATTATTGCAAATAGGAACTATGTACCCGTGGATTTCATTGTGCTTCACATTGATTGCAATCCTACATGCCCTATTATTCTTGGTAGACCTTTCCTAAGGACTATCGGTGCTATCATCTATATGAAGGAAGGGAATATTAGATTTCAATTTTCTTTAAAGAAGGGCATGGAGCACTTTTCTATAAAGAAAATAACATTGCCTTATGAATCCATGATGAGGGATACTTATGGTTTGAGCACAAAAGACGACGATATGTGATTCATTGCTTTGTGCCTAGCTAAGGGCGTTAAACAATAGCGCTTGTTGGGAGGCAACCCAATGAATTTATCTTTTTCTTTCTGTTTTGTTGCGTCCACACTATCATAATTCTGTTATGACTATGTCTTTTGTGTTTATTTTTGTGTTTGAGCCAAGCAAAACTTTATGACTAGTCTCGGTGATGGTTGTTTGATCCTGATGGAAAAAGACAGAAACTTTTCGCTCACGAGATGATTTGTCATTTTTATTCAGAAAGATCTTTTGAGTTGATTCTTTTTGCTTCTGGTTGATATGCCTTTTGCCCAGGCAGTCGTAAGTTTTCAGAATTTTTGAGGTAACAGAAGTATACGAAGTATACAGATTGCTACAGACTAGTCTGTTTTTGACAGATTCTGTTTTTGTTGAGTTTGTTGCTTGTTTTGATGAAACTATGGTTAGTATCGGGGGGGTACTAGCCATGTAAAAGTGAGAATACAGTAGCCCAACACCAATATAGATAGAATTCAAGTTTGCCACAATACCAAAAGAGGTGGTAGTTTGTTTTCTTGTGCTAATGATATCACGAGTTTCTGTTTAAGTTTTGTGTTGTGAAGTTTTCAAGTTTTGGGTGATGTTCTCATGGACAAAGAGATAAGGAGTGGAAAGAGCTCAAGCTTGGGGATGCCCAAGGCATCCCAAGCCAAATTCAAGAACACCAAAAAGCCTAAGCTTGGGGATGCCCCGGGAAGGCATCCCCTCTTTCGTCTCCAATCTATCGGTAACATTAATTGGAGCTATATTTTTATTCACCACATGATATGTGTTTTGCTTGGAGCATCTTGTATCGTAGGAGTCTTTTATTTTTGTTGTGTCACAATCATCCTTTTTGCACACCTTTTTTAGAGAGAGAGACATGCACTCATCGTGATTTTTCTAGAATGCTCATAGTGCTTCACTTATATCTTTTGAGCTAGATAATTTTGCTCTATGTGCTTCATTTATATCTTTTAGAGCACGGCGGTGCGTGACTTGGTAGTTGGCTTGTGCTATGAAAGTAGTCCCAAAGGTGATAGGTACCCAAACAGGATACAAAAACCTCCATCTTCATGTGCATTGAGTAGAAAGAGAAGTCTTGATTCTTCTCAATTAGTTTTGAGACATGGATTTGGTAATATTAAGAGTTATGTTAGTAGGGTGTTGTGAATCTAGAAATACTTGTGTTGAAGTTAGTAATTCCCATAGCATGCACGTATGGTGAACCGCTATGTTAGGAAGTCGGAGCATAATTGATCTATTGATTGACGTCCTTTGTGTTGAGGTCGGGAACACGTGATGGTTAACACCTACCAACCCTTCCCCTAGGAGTATGCGTTTAGCACTTTGTTTCGATTACTAATAAAAACTTTCGCAACAAGTATGTGAGTTCTTCATGACTAATATGAGTCCATGGTATAGATGCACTTTCACCTTCCACCATTGCTAGCCTCTCTAGTGCCGTGCAATTTTCGCCGGTACACAAACCCACCATATGCCTTCCTCAAAACAGCCACCATACCTACCTACCATGGCATTTTCATAGCCATTCCGAGATATATTGCCATGCAACTCTCACCGTTCCATCTCATGACTTGTGACGTCACTCTCATATTGCCATTTCATGATCGTAAGATATCTAGCGAGATGTTTCAACGTCATACGCCAAGCTAGATCGTTGCACATCCCGGTACACTGCCGGAGGCATTTCCTATAGAGTCATCATCGTTCTAAGCTTTGATCTGTGAGTAAATAAAAGTGTGATGATCATCATTATTAGAGCATTGTCCCATGTGAGGAAATAAAAAAAAGAGGCCAAAGAGCCCAAATAAAAAAAAGAGAAAAAAAAGAGGCCCAAGCGCCCAAATAAAAAAAAGAGAGAAAGAGAGAAGGGACAATGCTACTATCTTTTCCAAACTTGTGCATCATAATAGCACCATGTTCTTCATGATTGAGAGCCTCTCGTTTTGTCACCACCATATACTAGTGGGAATCTTTATTATATAACTTGGCTTGTATATTCCAATGATGGGCTTCCTCAAAATTGCCCTAGGTCTTCGTGAGCAAGCAAGTTGGATGCACACCCACTAGTTCTCCTTTTGAGCTTTCACATACTTATAGCTCTGGTGCATCCCTTGTATGGCAATCCCTACTCATTCACATTGATATCTATTAATGGGCATCTCCATAGCCCTTTCATATGCCGAGTCAATGTGACCATCTCCTGCTTTTTGTCTCACAACCACCACCACACTCTATTCCACCTATAGTGCTATATCCATGGCTCACGCTCATGTATTGCGTGATAGTTATAAAAAGTTTGAGAAAGTAAGAGTGCAAAAACAATTACTTGGACAATATCGGGGTTGTGCATGATTTACATTAGTTGTGTGAGGATGATGGAGCATAGCCAGACTATATGATTTTGTAGGGATAACTTTCCTTGGCCTTGTTATTTTGAAAGTTCATGATTACCTTGCTAGTTTGCATCAAGTATTATTGTTTTCATGTCAATAGCAAACTATTGTTTTCAATCTTACGGATCTGAACATTCATGTCACATGAAAGAAGTTACAAAGGGCAACTATGCTAGGTAGCATTCCACATCAAAAATTCAGTCTTTATCACTTCCCTACTCGAGGACGAGCAGGAGTTAAGCTTGGGGATGCTTGATACGTCTCCAACGTATCTATAATTTTTGATGGTTCCATGCTATTATATTGTCAAACTTTGGATGTTTTGTATGCCTTTTATATCTTTTATGGGACTAACTTATTAACTCAGTGCCAAGTGCAAGTTCCTGTTTTTTCGTGTTTTTGACCCTTTTCAGAGGAGAATTTTAAACAGAGTCCAAATGGAGCGAAACTTCCAAAAAGATTTTTTCCGAAACAAAAGAAGATTGGGGAGCCTCAAAACCAGGGCAGGGGCCACCAGGGACCCCACAAGCCCCCTAGCCGCGGCCAGGGGGGCCCGCGCCTCCCAGGCTTGTGGGCTCCCTGGGCCTCCTCTGCCCTAGGTCTTCCGCCTATATATTCCCTAAAATCCCAAAAAAATAAGGAGATCATCAAAAGTACTTTTCCGCCACCGCAAGCTTCTGTCTCCGCAAGATCCCATCTGGGGCACGTTCTGGTGCCCTGTCGGAGGGGGGATTCGGATACGGAGGGCTTCTTCATCAACAACATGACCTCTCCGATGATGCGCGAGTAGTTCACCATAGACCTACGGGTCCATAGCTAGTAGCTAGATGTCTTCTTCTGTCTCTTGGGTCTTCAACACAAAGTTCTCCATGATCTTCATGGAGATCTATCCGATGTAATCTTCTTTTGCGGTGTGTTTGTCGAGATCCGATGAATTGTGGATTTATGATCAGATTATCTATGAATCTTATTTGAGTTTCTTCTGATCTCTTATATGCATGATTTCATATCCTTGTAATTCTCTTCGAGTTGTGTGTTTTTTTTGGCCAACTTGATCTATGATTCTTGCAATGGGAGAAGTGGTTGGCTTTGGGTTCATACCGTGCGGTGACCTCACTCAGTGACAGAAGGGGTAGCGAGGCACGCATCGTGTTGTTGCCATCAAGGGTAAAAAGATGGGGTTTTCATCATTGGTTTGAGTTTATCCCTCTACATCATGTCATCTTTCTTAAGGCGTTACTCTGTTCGTCATGAACTCAATACACTAGATGCATGTTGGATAGCGGTCGATGTGTGGAGTAATAGTAGTAGATGCAGAAAGTATCGGTCTACTTGTTTCGGACGTGATGCATATATGTATGATCATTGCTTTAGATATCGTCATGACTTTGCACGGTTCTATCAATTGCTCGACAGTAATTTGTTCACCCACCGTAATACTTGCTATTTTGAGAGAAGCCTCTGGTGAACACTATGGCCCCCGGGTCTACTCCACACCATATTTTCAGCCTTACTCTTTTACTTCGTTGCACTTTCCTCCTTCAGATCTCACTTTGCAATCAACCTTGAAGGGATTGACAACCCCTTTATAGCATTGAGTGCAAGCTCGTTTGTGTTTGCGCAGGTACTCTGGACTTGATGAGATTCTCCTACTGGATTGATACCTTGGTTCTCAAACTGAGGGAAATACTTACTACTCCTATGCTGCACCACCCTTTCCTCTTGAAGGGAAAAACCAACGCAAGCCCAGCCTCCGTCAACGTGTCAATCTCTGGCACTGTTGTCTGTTGCCACAGCAACATGTCACCTGCCCGACCGAACTTCAGATATAATTCCCTGTACGTGACACCAGCCTTGAAAGCGCACACTGCCTGGTGCTCGGAAACGTTTTCCACCGTGTGATGAAGGGTGGTTCAACGTTGGATATAATCTCTGAAGGACTCATTCAACTTCAGCACGCAATGTTGCAACTTGGTCAAACCAGGAGGGCGCTTGCAGGTGCCCTCAAATGTTTTGATGAACATTCGAGCGAGATCCTCCTAGCAATAGATGCTAGAAGGAGCCAACTAATTCAGCTACGCCCTGGCCGAACCATCCAACATCAGAGACAAATGCTTCATGGCAACATTATTGTTACCTCCGCCAATCTGCACTTGAAAGGACGTGGATGTCGCCTAAAGGGGGGGTGAATAGGCGCTTTAAAATAATTAAGGTTTAGGCTTGAACAAATGCGGAATAAAACTAACGTTAATATGTCAAGCACAAAACCTACAAACAACTAGGCTCACCTATGTGTACCAACAACTTATGCTAAGCAAGATAAACAACTAAGTGATAGCAAGATATATTACAATGAACAATATGTCTATCACAAAGTAAAGTGCATAAGTAAAGGGTTCGGGTAAGAGATAACCGAGGCACGGGGAGACGATGATGTATCCCGAAGTTCATGGCAACTCAAGTTTAGCCCTTAGCTCAACATTCTCCTTTAAAATGGATGCTTCACAAGAAGTAGAGTTAGTAGCACAAGCATCATCATTAGCAATAAGAGGAGAAGGCACCTTGGCAAGCTCTTTAGCATATGAAGCTTCAAGTTGAGCATGAGACTCGGTGAGTTCGATGAGCGAGCTCTTAATAGCCCTTGAGCCATTTTCGAGGTGCTCATAGTCCTCAAGGAGTTTCGCATGTGCAACTTCAAGCTTATCATTTTTAGTTCTAAAATCATTAGCCACCTCAAGAGCTCTATCATAGGATCCCTTTAATCTAGATAATTCTAGAGCAAAGGTTTCCTCAAGAGATTCCTTGGTGGTTTGTTCATTATCAAGAGCTTGAGATAGCTCTGCGATCTCATTAGCGTAATCACGCTCATGACCTTCCATTGTCTCAATGGTGGCCTCATGCTCCTCAATATGAGCTTCCAACTCCTCAATGTATTTCTTTCCCTCAGTGGCAATAGACATGATTTCCAAGAAGTTGGAACGAGCAAGTTTATTCTTATAAAGAGATTTAAAAATCATTTCACCCTTAATTTTTAAGGATGCAATATTATCACTCTCTTTATCATTATCCTCATCCCCATTATCATCAACATCATCATCATGAGATATATTGGAATTCAAAGTAGGAGATACCTTTGAAGCCTTAGCCATAAGGCAAAAGTGAGTCACAATAGAAGATGATGTAGGATCCCTTGAAGCATCATTCAAGGCCACATCTTGTTCCATGGAGTGATGAATTTCCTCTACATTGTTAGCACAACAACTCGAGGAAATATATACATTTTTATCATGGCAACAAGATATAGGAGGCATATCATCATGAGATTTAGACACGTAGTTTTTACAGGATATGCACGGACTAGCAACACAAGCATGTGAAACATTTAGAGTGCTCGAAGTGTTAACGCCCAAAGATGAAGCATTGCAATAATATAGTGATGAAGGATCATCAACAATAAACCCACTTTCATTATTGCAATGGTCACCACTACTCACCATATCATTACCTTGTGGCAATCCACATGTAGGTGAAGTAGATGAAGTTGAGAAGACCACACGACCGGATGTGGAGGGAGAACAATCATCCCTGCAAATCTTGGACACACCATATTTATCTTGAAGCTTTGTCCACAACTCATGAGCATCCCGGAATGGCATGACTTGAAATATAACTACATTGCTCAAAGCATCAAAAAGAACATTAGAAGCTTGAGCATTGAGATAAGAGTTTTTCTCATCCTCTAAAGATATATTTTGGGAATCCTTTGGAGGAGAAAAACCCATATCTACAATTCGCTCTAAATTTGGGTCCAAGACCTGAAAGTGATTAAGCATGCGAATTACCCAAACATCAAAATTTGTGCCGTCGAAACTAAGAGTGTCAGTGAATCCTAAACCCCTAGTCGACATCCTTACTCTCTAGGTGGTTAAACCTAATAAAGAGAGACCTAGCTCTGATACCAATTGAAAGGACGTGGATGTCGCCTAGAGGGGGGTGAATAGGCGCTTTAAAATAATTAAGGTTTAGGCTTGAACAAATGCGGAATAAAACTAACGTTTAATATGTCAAGCACAAAACCTACAAACAACTAGGCTCTCATATGTGTACCAACAACTTATGCTAAGAAAGATAAAAAACTAAGTGATAGCAAGATATATTACAATGAACAGTATGTCTATCACAAAGTAAAGTGCATAAGTAAAGGGTTCGGGTAAGAGATAACCGAGGCACGGGGAGACGATGATGTATCCCGAAGTTCACACCCTTGCGGATGCTAATCTCCATTAGAGCGGTGTGGAGACACAATGCTCCCCAAGATGCCACTAAGGCCACCGTAATCTCCTCACGCCCTCGCACAATGCAAGATGCCGTGATTCCACTAAGGGACCCTTGAGGGCGGTCACCGAACCCGTACAAATGGCAAACCTTGGGGGCGGTCACCGAACCCGTAGATGTGGCAACCCTTGGGGGCGGTTACCGGTACCCATACAAATTGCTCGGGGCAATCTCCACAACCTAATTGGAGACCCCAACGCTTGCCCGGAGCTTCACACCACAATGATTGAGCTCCGAGACACCACCAAGCTTCTAGGACGCCAAAGCATCCGCGAAGAACAATATCTGGGGTACTAAGTACCAAAGGTAATAAGCTTCTCAAACTTCACTTCCACGTATCACCGTGGAGAACTCAAACCGATGCCACTAATGCAATGGCAAGAACACACGAAGTGGTCAAGTCCCTCACACTCAAATCCCTCCACAACAACGAAAGCTATGGAGAAATATGAGAGGAAGAACAAGGAGCTCACAAAGAACTCCAAGATCAAGATCCAAGGGGTTCCCCTCACATAGAGGAGAAAGTGATTGGTGGAGATGTGGATCTAGATCTCCTCTCTCTTTTCCCTCAAGAACAAGCAAGAATCATTGGAGGGATTGAGAGTAAGCAAGCTCTAAGAATGTCAACAATGGAGGTAGAACAACAGCTCAACTGATAGATGAGGCCAAGGGGGAAGAAGACCCCCTTTATATAGTGGAGGAAGGAATCAGACCGTTACCCCCACTCTCTGCCCGAGCTCCAGCGGTACTACCGCTGGCACTCCAGCGGTACTACCCCTGGCCCGAGCGGTACTACCGCTGGACCCCTGGTAGTGCAAAGGCACTACCACCGCCAAGAAAGTCTTTGCAAAAAGGTCCGTCCACGAACAACCGCTAGGCAGGCGGTACTAAGCTCCTGGAGCGGTACTACCGCTGACCAGGGGCGGTACTACCGCTAGGGCCAGCGGTACTGCCGCCAACTCTAGCGGTACTACCGCTAGGTCCAGCGGTACTACCGCTCGCCACTGAAACAACCATAACTTTCGCACACGAGCTCCGAATCGAGCAAACCCAAGCTTGTTGGATTCAGGACGACAAGAGCTATCCAAACAGTGGCTGGAAATCTTAAGACCATGCAGATATGAAAATGCCAATGATATAGAGATGTGAGTCCTCTATGAATGAAGAACCGGCAAAAACTCCTACATCGAAAACATCATAGTAGATGCATATGGACTCCGTTTTCGATGAACTCGAGCTTGTCACGAAGATGACCATAAGCTCTGAAACTCACAAAGAGAAACACCAAACAAGAACCAAGAAGTATGATGCAAGGATGCAAATGGTTTGAGCTCTCAACAAACGATACGATCAAGCTACTCACTTGAGAGCCCCCCTTGATAGTACAGCAATCTATCCTAACCAGAAAACCTATCTAGGGCAAACCTATACCTTGCACCTCGTCCTCTTGAGCTAGATGATGATGATCTTGGCTTCCTCAAGATGGACCACCTTTCTTGATTGCGTTGGCTTGATGAAGACTAGTTGATTGCTCCCCCATACTCACTATGGGTGAGCCACTCTTTAGCATATCTTCACAAGTCCATTTCCACCATAATGGTCAGCAAGCTTCAAGCATGATATCTTCGTGCTGATCCACTTGAACTTGCACATCGCAATCTTGATGACGATCACAACTTGACGTCATACTTCATGGGTTGTATGAGATCTTCTCTTTGACGCAGGCCCATGGAAACACACCTAACCCCCACATAGAACTCTCACGAAGACCATGGGTTAGTACACAAACACGTAATGGACAATGCTTACCATACCATGGGATCACTTGATCCCTCTCGGTACATCTTGTACGCTTTGTGTGTCGATCATCTTGATTTACTCTTTGTCTGAGATCTTGATCAACCTTGTGTCTCTATGACCATTCTTTGGATAATACCTTGAATACCACCTTGGTCATCATATAAACTCCTTGAACCCAACAGATGGACTTCAAGAAGTGCCTATGGACAAATCCTATAAATGTAACTTAAGGCAACCATTAGTCCATAGGAATTTTCATCAAGTACCAAAACCACATATGGAGATATATGCTCTAACAATCTCCCCCATTTTGGTAATTGATGACAACTACTTCAAGAGAGTTTATATAAGGAAATAAGCATAACCAACCGCACACATACAAAACAATAATGCATGCGTGCAAGATGTAAATGCTTACGCAATAAAAGCAAACCCCTCTAAACATATCCAAAGTAAACTAAACTCTCTAAACTTCTCCCCCATTGGCATCGATTGCCAAAATGGACGAAAAGTTTAGAAAGCCAATATATTTTGTGGTCCTCCAAACAGTGTGTACTTCTCAGCAAATTAGTGCAAAGAAATACACAAATACAATGATAAGTAGTTGGAGGAAAACAAACTATATTGAGGACCCAAAGATTGCAAATAAAGGAATCGTATGCCACAAGGACATACCAAAATAGAGGCAAGCAATCAAAAGATACCGGATGGAACAAACAATCATATGGTCCTTCGAACCACATGAATAAAAGATATTATGATAAAAGCAACGGAGTGTTTTATCAAAACTAGAGATGCTCCCCATGATTTTTGCACTAATAAGAGATTTTTGTATATGATACAAGTGCACAAAATAGGATCGTTGCTCCCCCAAAATTAATAAAAACACACAATGGGTGCAAGAAGAAAGATGAGACAATAAGCAAATCTCTTGCACAAAACAAGTGGTTGAGCAATATGTAAAAGAAGCAACTTAAGATTAGGCTCAACCAAAATAATGTGTGTGAGTCATGGCAAGGCACTTGAGAAGACTAAGATAAGGATGAACATTACTCATCAACATAGTCTTGATGAAATGAGACACAAAGTGCAAGACATATCATTCCCACACACACATACTAGAAAATGGGTTCACAAGCTTACTGATAAACAAAATAAGAACCAACGCTTGTGACAACCCATGGTGAAGATAGGAAATAAGAACCTTGTCAAGAGAGGAGGGATACCAGTCGAAATGGCAAAACCCTCATCAAGACAGGCATGAGGAAATCTTCACGGCCACAGAGTGCATTAAGATGTAGTAAAATAAGATACGCACTCAAGACAAATCCTTTCACAAAGCCACCAAAAACCGAAAAAGGAAATGCAACGGTGGACGTAAAAGAAAAGAGGATATCAATTAGAGATGTAACTTCTCTCAAGTGTAAAATATTCTAAGTAGAAGACAATCATGATGATATATATCCACAAAGAAGAATGTACACACGAAATGGTTACAAGAAGGAACAAACTAGATATCCAAAAGGAAGTCATAAATATATCAATAAGATCTTTTGCTCGGAAGCATAGCACATGGCCTAATATTTTCTTATTGTACAATATGAACTTCCAACATACGAACATCAAAGACATCCCAACTAGTAATAAGACATCATCGTTAGGATGCTTTGAGAAAGGAAACAAGTACTGCAAGGACGAATCAAGAGATTCATGCCATGATGCATCCTGCAAAGAAAAGACAAGGGCCTTTGCAAGAAGATAATGCATGAAGTAGATACTTGTTACCGAGACAACATTGGATTGATGTAGTAGATAGTTGTTCTTTGATCATCCTAACTTGGCTTCAATAATCACATGGTCTCAACACCTTCCTTATAGGTGAGCCGAGCATCCAATGCATCTCCAATTGTTCCTGGAACAACAAAACAAACAAAATGGTGCCCAAACTCATTGGGACCAAAGAGTTAGAAAAACCGACAATACATAGGACAAACTCCACATACATATGTGCATATAGATATGAATTTGAATTTCATGCACACGTTAGCCATTTTATGACAAGGTGGAGTTTCCCCTATATATTGGGTCAAAGAAAGAAAGCATGCCAAAGGAAATACATATAGTAAATATGCATGCTCAAGGCTTTCAAGAATCCAATCAACATATAGTTGATAAGGTACCAAAAGACAAGGAATCAAGTGATAATAAGATAGCAAATGAAAAACTATCACTTGAGGGATATCAAATAAAATATACAACAAGGCATGAGATATACATTGACACATGCCAAATAAAAAGGAAACAAGATACCAATTGAAGGAAAACACACACGAGGTATCTAGTTTCCAAAAGAGAGCTAGGTTCCAACAAACCAAACCCTCAACAAATTTTTGATGAATGTTGTGACCTTGGGTCGGACATGTAGGTCAGGCTTATAACCCTACCCTAGGTACATATCCCCATCAGTGCTCGCCCTGACTCGTCGGAGATGAGTGTCCGGGCTAAAGAACCGAAGCCCGCCGTCGGACATGTAGATTTCAAATATGTTATTATCTTGCGTGTTACACATTTCTAAAAAATAATTTATGATGCAACTTTAATTAATACCTTCTCTATATTGGATATTTTGGAAATGCATATTACATATGTTTCTTATCCCATTTAACTTCAATATATATGATAGTTTAACACTCGCAAAAGATAGTATTGAGACTATAGCAAATGTTGATTTCTACTAGCTACCCTATGGTAAAGGTTACAAAAGGGACACGATCATCCTATTTTTCATCGTGCACAATAACCAATCAACATACGATGATGTACGTTAAACTGTTGATACGAGCTTTATGTAAAAAGTGGTTTAATGTTAATATCCATATTTTTTAAAATTCTAACCATAAAGATTTTTAAAAACACCTTGAGTACACTTCAAAAATCATTCTACCATAATGTTTGTTACACAACACCACTTATCATGTTGTTTGTTATTTGCTGATATCGTCCAATGTGTATAAGGGGGGTGCTTTTTCCTTCCGTTGCAACATACATACATGTTTGCTAGTAATAATAAAAGAGCTACTGCTTCTTGCGGTACATCACAAAAATTACCACCAAAATTGTAAACTATTACCCACAATGCCACCTATAAGTGATAAAAAAATTTCACGCAGGTAAACCCCCACCTGGGCCGGCCCATGTAGTAGGGATCTCCTATACTCGGCTCTACACGTTCGTAGAACATGCAACGGGCCATGTTCGAGGGGCTATTTTTCAAATTTTATTTTTTTATTTTCCTATTTCTATTTTATATTTAAATAAATTGGGACTTTAAAAAAGTTCCATATATTTTAAAAATGAGAAATTTGAGATAAAATGTTTGTGGAATTAAAGATGTTCCCAGTTTTATAAAATATATTTTCTTGTGAAAACAATGTTTTAAATTATGAAAACAAATGGTGAAAAATCAAAAAATGTTAATTAAATTGAAAAAATATTCACCAATTCAAATAATGTTCATGAATGGCAGAATATCCTAAAATTCAAAAACTGCTCATGACTTACAAAATATTTTACTCATTCAAATAATGTTCATGAATGGCAGAATATCCTAAAATTCAAAAACTGCTCATGACTTACAAAATAGTTTATTCATTCATAAAATGTTCACATATTGAACCTTTCAGAACATGTTGGTTAAATTAGAAAAATGTTTGTTAAACCATATAAATGTTCGTGAATTTCAAAAATTCTTCCACATTTCTTAAACAATGTTCATCCATTCTAGAAATATTCGCCAATTAAAAAAACTGTAAAAAATGTTCACAATTTTACAAAAACGTTTGCAGATAGAATAAAATGTTCTTGAAGTCAAAAAAAATCATTTCAGAAAATTTTAAAATTTTGTAAAAATATTAATGGAATTGGAAAATTTTCAGGAATTCAAATATATTCACGAATTGAAACAAATGTTCATAATATCACAAAATTGATAGTGATAGTGTATTTTGGTGGTGTAGCAAGATATGATCATGATCATTAGAGATTATGAATTTTTTTTTTCTGTTATAGCGCATAGGCCCTTTTGCTGGTAGAAATCAACACAAACACACGTGCCCTTACGGACTTACGAGTAACCATATCGTGTGAATCTTTAATAAAGAAAGGTCATTTCGTGTGAACTTGCATAAAAAAGCCATTTCGTGTGAATAAAGAAGCTGCAGCAATTCCTAAAAAAAGACACAAAAAGAACGCTACAGCAAACTGTAACGCGTTGTGGCGCCAAAGGCTCAGAACGAGTACCCGCAACAAATTAGAGAGAGGATTTTCTACGAGACCTCCGATGCATGCATGTGCATTTCTTTTATTCTTGTTCTGTGGGTCCATTAGTGTCATCAATAGGGTTTTCTCTATCCCTCTCTAGTCACTAAGTCTTTACCTACTAATAAAGTAAATAGTGCTTCTTCCGTACATCATCCAAATTATCTTTAAAATTGACTAAAATTACCCACCAATGCCACCTATAAGTCATAAAAAACGTTTTAATCAGGAAAATCTCCAGACTGGGCCGGCCCATGTAGGCACCTCCTATATTACGCTCTGAGCATTAGAAAAAGATGCAGCACACCTATTTGGGCCGGCCCATATGTGGGCGCCTGTTTTTTTAGTTTAGTTTTTTTATTTTTCTTTTCAGTTCCATTTTATTTTTCTACTTTAAATAATTTAGAACTTCAAACAACTTTTCTCAATTTTAAGAAATTGAAAATTTCGAAATAAAATATTCAATTTTTTTTTATTATTTTTGAGAATTCAAAAACTACTGAGGAGTTTTGAAAAATGTTTGCATATAAAAAAATGTTAAACTTTGAGAAAATATCCATAAAATAAAAAAGTCAACGATTTTAAACAAAAGTCCTTGTAAAAATCTTAAAAACAGTTTCGTGCCTCTGTTTTTAGTCTCATTTTTTATTTTCATTTTTCTGTTCCATTTTTTAGTTTAAGTAATTTAGAACTTTGAAAAACATTGGCAATTTATAAAACTGGGAATTTTGTAAAAATCTTAAAAACAGTTCGTGCCTCTGTTTTTAGTCTCATTTTTTATTTTCATTTTTCTATTCCATTTTTAGTTTAAATAATTTAGAAGTTTGAAAAACATTGGCAATTTATAAAACTGGGAATTTTGAAATAGAAGTTTGAAGAAAAAATAAAATGTTTGTGAATTCAAAAAAATCTCAGGATTTTTGTAAAAATATTCGCATATTCAGAAAAATGTTCATTATTTTGAGAACAAGGTTGGTGAAAACAATAAAAGTCCAGGATTTTGAAAAAAAGTTTGTGTGTTATTTTTTGAGTGCAATTGAAAAAAATGTTTGCTAATTCGAAAAATGTTCATGCATTTCAAGAAATGTCCTAAAATTTTAAAGACATAATATGATCAGCATCATTGGAGATTATAATTGTTTTTCTCTCGTTGCAACGCACGGGTCCTTTTACTAGTTTCATACAAACGAATAGGTGCCTATATATTTTGAAATAAAAAATGTGTTTTACTTTCAGTTTACGCAACTGTGTTTTTTGCGGAAAGATCTTTACAACAAGACCAATACCGAATATTTTTTTGAAATTAGTTTTTTGATAAGCAGGTTTCAAATTTGTTTCATAGATATTTATTTGTTCCATGTGGAAAAAAATCAATAATGTTCTTGGTGACAAGGCCTTCCAAACAAAAAACGTTCTTGAATATATTTTGACGGGTTTAAAATTCGAGTCTTCAAACATGGTGAAACATTATGAACCCGCAGAAAAGAAAAGGATTATGAAACTACAAAAAACATTACGAAACATGGTGAGACATGATGCAACTATCAACAATTAGTTTTATTATGAGCAACTGCTTGATATGACCACAATGAGCAGTACTACATAAAATAGGCATGCGTGAATGGGAATCTCCAATAAAATCAACGGCCAACACATGCACAGGATATCGTGTGCATGGTAGATGTGCTTTTCTCACGTTAATTAAGGTTTTTCTGTTTTCTGCGCCAGCATAATTCAGGTATTTATTCATGGAAAGACTTGAGGCCGACTTTAAATTGCGCTTTAAACTACTCGTAAGACGATTATCCGCTGATGATCGTTTTCTTGTTAAGTCCTGCACATTTATAACGCAGGAACACCGAAATTTATCACGTGTAAACTTGTTGCGCCTTGTGGAAATGGGGTAGTTACAGTGCCCGTGCCCTTAAGCATCAAGCCCTGGACAGCATAAGCAGCCACTCCTTTTGAGCCGCTTCACCAAAAACAATCCATATAGTCTGAGAAATACCATACGCCAGGTGTGACTGCAGAAAGCATATGACCAAACATGACAGGATTGATTAGTGCTTCTGATCTCCTATTTTCTCATGGCGCCAAAGGTCAAGGACCTACACCTACTACTGCTACTACCGATTTGGACTTCTCTAATCATCAGCTCATCACACACAAAATATAGACGGAAAAGCCTTCTTGTCCTGTCTCTGTCGCCCATTACATGGCCAGGTACCACGAATCATTCCGGCGATCCTCATGGCTTAACCCTAAAAACCAGCACGTTTTGCTCTAGAACCCTGCATGTAATGGCCGACACAGTTAGCCACACCTACATAAAAATAACAAGGAGAAACTTTGCAGCATCATTACTCTAACCAGGCCCTTTGCGTAGTGTGGGCTAACTCTCCTCAGCTTTGCGGCTTCAGCATTCCACTAGTGATTTGTTAAAGACTATCGCGGATCATCTCTCATCTGGTGTGATCGAGCAGGACGCTTGTGCATGCCAAGCACGAATTAACAAGATGATACCGAGAGGTCGATAGAGCTAGCTGATAATAATGGCGAGGCGAATTAGTGAGAGGGATGTGCATGGCTCCCATGACTTCTAAATTAGCATCGCATGCAGGAAGCGACGTGATCCCGCGTCCTGCTCCTGCAGCCTGATGCGTGACACGCACGCATACGCCACGCTTAGCCACGTTCTCTAATCATGTCTCTGGGTGAGTGATCATTGCATTGCTTCTTCAGACACGAACGGATTAAGCAGGATTCGAGTAATGACAGCCACCAACGCAACACCGGGGTCTACTAAGCCTTGACCACGCCGGGACCTGAATGCCTCATCCACTGGTCCCTCGATCTCCTACGTACATGTGTCATGCAATCGTTGAGTCCAACGTAACCTTTTGCTCTCGATGGATTGGAGCTTTTTGGTTGTTGGTTGAAGCGTAACGGTGGAGACTGCAATCCTTGTACTACTAATACATGTCAGGTTACGTGCCCTGGAATTCAGGCAGCAGGGCTCCACAAGGAATTATACCTGAAGAAAAGACAGAACTGAGACACACGCAATGACGCAAGGCCAAAAGCAAGCGAAGGCTTCATAAATAAACTCTTCAAAACGAAAAAAAAAAACACCGTAATTCTTTGTAGCACGAACTGCGCTGTAATACGTACGTACAGGCTCACTGGCAATCCCCCTGAGGACACCGTTGTTTCTGTCAGAGAACCGACGGCCAGAAGAGCTCGTTCGTTTCCTCCAGCTCGGGTCTGGGTTCCAGGGGCTGTGCTTGGAAGCCTCCTGTTCCCCGCTGATAAGATGAGCAGTGGCGTGGTCGCGCCTTGTTTCTCAGACAGATTCACAGCACTGACGGACGGACACTGTCAGTCTGCTACGTAACGTACTGAACCCGAACGCTGTGGCCGGTGGGCAGCCTGCTAGCTCAGGAGTCAGGACCCTGGTAGGTGAAAACGATCAGATGCAATCTTGGCGTGGTTCAATGATATAGGGCCCGTTCCTGCCAGAGATCTTACCGGCGAGTTGTGCCATGGCTGCCACAAGTGGCAACCGCGCTCATGCGGTAGCAGGAGGAGGCATCAGTCACACGCGCACAGTAGCCGAATTGCTCAAGTGGAAGCAGCTGTATGTATCGTCCTGGTAACAGTAAATGAAACTGTAAATTCAGATAATCCACACGTGTTATCGGTAATAAATGTAGCCGGCTTGCTTGCAATTTTTAAAATTCGAGCGATCGAGCTGGACTGAACAATGGGCAGATCTAGCTGACGAAAACAGGAAGGCCTGGCATTCCTTCGCTTGATTTCAGCATAAATTGAAGCTAGGCTGCAATCTTCATGTAACAAGAGCAGTGTCACCGTCGATCAGGAGGTGAGCATTGATCGTCATGTTTTTATTTTGGCTTTGATTAATTATTAAACCACCGCCAGCTTAATTCGAGGATCGTGCAAATGCTGGCTCCCGGTCAATGGTCTTAGCGAAAACGTAATTCCACTCAAGCACCATTTCGTTATGGGGTTACGGCGGTACGTCAACTGCAGTTAGGGTCCGTCCGGTACTGACCACCATATATACGTTGCACGGACATGTACGATAGCGCAAATCACGAGCCGCATCCCAAGCAAAATTTCACGGAAACGAGACGTACGACGCGTCCTATCGAGGAGGCCATCATCTTTTGTCACATGCCAATCGCGGCCATCGACTAGCCCGTGCGGTATCCGAATCTCTATATGGATGCTCGATCCGTTGCATCACATGATTGATGGCTTGTAGTAGTAATTATTTCCTATCCATTTGAATGCTTGTCAAGTCCTTGAAACAACACCCTCTGGTTCTTGCAGTCCAAATAATTGACGAGATCCTTCTGGTTCTTGATATGATCTGCTCGTACGTGTAAAGCTCGCTCTTGAGCTCCACGCCCTTGTTCGAACCATTCATCTGCAACTGCAAGTACTGTTTATAGTAGTATGTTTTTGCCTAGTGCCATGCACACCTATGAGAAGTAACTGGTCGAACGGCGCCAAGAACCCTGCCTCGTTGCATCCGGTCAGTTGGTGTAATCGAAGCGAAGACCGGCCATGCAACTTTGCCACCTATAAACAATTCAATTTCTCTCCATCGTGCTGACAAGTTTTGTTATCCACGGTGCTCAATGCCACGAGAAATTAATTCTCAAGCCGGTACAAGTAACTTTCTCGAGGATGAAACTGACCGGCGGACGAGGAAAAACGGCAGAGCCACGCCGGAGGCAACAACAAAGCTCTGTCGACATGGCATGGCCGCTCTGCTTCAGTACGCAGGGGGGGAAACAAGACAGACAAGCTGCGCCGGCCCATCCCCGCCCCACCTTTATATGGGCACGTCCTCTCGCACGCCCCTTCGCAGCCCGACAGTCACGAGGCCACAGCTCCGCGCATCGACACGACGCCGCGCGAGGCTTGGCTTTGGCGCGCGCTCTCGGGCGATCATGCAGCCCGTGTCCGGCACGGGCGTGATGGACATAGACCTCCCATCGGCGCGGGCGGCGCGGGTGCTGGGCCGCGGCGCCATGGGCACCGTGTTCCTGGTCGCCGCCGACGCCGAGTACGCGCTCAAGGTCTTCGACAGGCGCTCCCACGCGCCCGGGCGCGCGGAGGACGCCGCGCGGCGCGCGCGGTGGGAGGTGTCCGTGCTGTCCCGGCTCGCGCACCCGCACCTGCCGTCCCTGCTGGGCCGCGCCGAGACGCCCGACCTGCTCGCGTGGGCCATGCCCTACTGCGCTGGGGGCGACCTCAACGAGCTCCGCCGCGCGCAGCCCGACCGCGTCTTCTCCCCCGCCGCCGTCAGGTTCTACGCCGCCGAGCTCGTCTCCGCGCTCGCCGACCTCCACGCCGCCGGGATCGCCTACCGCGACCTCAAGCCCGAGAACGTCCTCCTCCGCGCCGACGGCCACGTCACGCTCACCGACTTTGACCTCTCCCGGCTGCTCCCGCCCAAGTCCCCTTCCGCCTCCACGTGCACGTCCGCCTCCTCGCCGTGCTCGTCCGCTACGCCGTCGCCGACGGCGCCGAAGCCAAAGCCCCACGGCCGACAGTACCGCCACCTCCGCCGAATCTTCGCGAGAAGCGAGTCCTCGGTGGCCGCGTCGTCCGGACATGAGCCCCAGCACAACCTGGCATGGTACCTTAACAGGAGCGACGGCGGCGTCGACAAGCTCAAGAAGGCCAGGTCCGCCAGGGCGTCCGCGTCGTCGGGCCGCGGCAAGAACCACGCGAGCTTCCGCTCGGCGGCGAGCGGCGGCGTCGCGTGCGAGAGGTCCTTCTCGTTCGTCGGCACGGAGGAGTACGTGGCGCCGGAGGTGGTGAGGGGCGACGGCCACGAGTTCTCCGTCGACTGGTGGGCGCTCGGGGTGCTCGTGTACGAGATGGCGTTCGGGAGGACGCCGTTCCGCGGCCGGAACCGGAAGGAGACGTTCCGGAACGTGCTGCTCCGGGAGCCCGAGTTCTCGGCCGACGTCGGGCGGCGGTGGCCGGACCTCACCGACGTCATCTCGCGCCTGCTGGACAAGGACCCCGCGAGAAGGCTGGGCTTTTCAGGCGGCGCCGACGAGGTCAGGGCGCACCCGTTCTTCGCCGGCGTGGCGTGGGACTTGCTCGGGGAGGTGTCCCGGCCGCCGTACATACCGCCGCCGGCTGATGACACTGTGGCGTGCGAGGGGTTCGGCGTGGTAGATTACTTGCAGAAGCTTCACCAGCCTCCACCGCAGGCAGATGGATCGCCAGAGTCCTTGCCAGAGTTCTGACGTTCGTTATTTTCACCTGCTGTATGTCAGTTTTACCGTTTTGCACCTTGGAGAATCACTATATCCTGCGACTAGGGTTTAGTTGTATTGTATCGTCGTATGTGTAAATACGACACGAAGATTATGCTAGAGTAATGACTCGTTCGGTAATCCATTAGCTTCTTAAAATTTAAAAACTTACAAAACACCTGTGCAGCCGCTCTATGGTTTTGAACTAGAGCTTCGAAGGAGAAGCCGCGGAGCGTAGGGATTCCAAACGGGTCCTAAGTTACTAAGTTTTGCTTCATCACCAAGAAAAAAGGCAACTACAGACCAATTAGCTAGCCTTGATAAGTTACTAAGTACTGCTTTCACCTCATTCTTTTTCACCGCATCTAATCACCGGCGTTGTATACAAATAACTCCGTCAATGATTTTCTGAAAAAAGAACCACTAGTAATCTGCGACCTAAAATACTTCAGAAGGGGCAAAACTGACAAAAGTTTTTACTTATTGGGTAATTCATGTGAAACTCCGTTAAATGGGGTAATTCAAGTAAATGCGACCTAAAGTACCGGTATTGATCAGTACGGCCAACTCTTCAGGGAGTACTGCGTCCCTAGTATTCCATTCCACATCGCTGGATCATGAAATAATCGAGTCCCGTACCAATGCTTGACCATGTACGTACGTATTGCAATTCATATCGCTGACCTGACCTGCACATTTGGGTTAAATACCTACTTGCGGCCGGTTGTTGAACTCCACATGTCACACTTCTCCATAACTTTGCTTACAATCACTTCAATACAGAAGACACAAAAATGCATGCATATACGTGTCTCTAGCTCCAAGTCTTCCAGTTTCACATCTGCGGACTGCAGTCCATTCATTAGATCGTCAGTCATTTTTTTTGCATTATTTGGAATCAGGACGAGTGGCAATCTGGCATAGACCCCTATTATTTGGGACAGCTTATTACTCAACAGTTCCAAAGGCTGACAAGTGCGCCCGTTCTATACATTTGGAATGCTTGTTGGAGGCACTTGGCACTGCTGGTTCCTTAGAACTGGCATTTGATCTCTTCCTCTTGCGCTTGCAGGCAGGTCACTAATAACGAGGGCACTGTTAACTAATTCCTTAAAATTGGCGCTTAGCGACTGACAGGTGACCGGTACTTAAGCAAAGAAGCTCAGAATAATGTGAGCGCTGTCGACAGTGGCTGCCGGCTAGCTCACTAGCGGCGTTAGCCACGCGGTTAACTAGTTATGGGCGATCTGATCGGAGACACTCGGGTATAATAAACTAATTAAGCAGCGCTGGTCACTTTTAGCCGCATAGTTTACGAGTGCGATCGAGATGTTTTGATGGGCATGTTCGAGCGTTAGGAGACACTACAGGAGCTTTACTACTTCTGTGCGTACAAATTTTGGGAGTAGATTTACACCGGCCACCGTGCAGGAGTTGGGTTTCTGTAACAGAAATGATGTTTTTGCACTAGAGCTCATATGAGCTCGGATAAACAGTAAATTTAAAAGATATTGTAAAAATGTTGATTTTTTTTTAAAAAAAGCAAATTTTCACAAATGTCCAAAGTGTTCGTAAAATTTCATCATGAAATCACATTTGTGAAAGTCGTGGTAAAGAAAAATAAATCAAAACTCCAAAAATGCTACTTTCAAAAGCATTTTAAAGCACTAATTTTGTTTTTTGCCATGTCTTCAAAAAATGTGATTTCATACTGAAATTTTGCGAGCTACTAAAATATTTGTCAAAGTTTTCCGTAAAAAAAATCAGACTTTTTAAAACATTTTACAAATTTACTGTTCATCCAAGCTCATTTGAGCTCGGGTGTAGAAGAGCACTTTCCTTCTGTAACCTTTTTATCTTGGCTAACTAGTCTTGTTCTATTTTTGTGCTCCAACCCCAATACATGATCCCCTAAAGTAACTGACGGTTTACGGGAACTGCCGGAGAGATTGTTGTGCTCCAACCTTTCCATAAAGGGAAGTTCTTTTATGGATTGTCAGCAGTTGGAGTTGCTCTAAGCAACTGATCCAAGACTTGACTATAAGTGAAGCAAAATCAACATTATTTTGTTATCAACATGTGCATGTTTGCTATTGTATATGCTTCTGGTCGATTTTTGTACAATGCCTAGTTCATGGAGTCACGCTTATACAACTTACACAACACTGTGATTTTGCTAAATGCACGAAAAATCTCATGTGACTTGTGCAGCGAGGCGCATCTCATGTCTAATGTCGATGCTGCTACCATCACCCCCCCTGTTGGAATGGTCTCATGTGCCTCCTCGACGACTCTATCATCGCCATGACGATCTACACCTGTTGGCATATACGAAAAGAGAGGAACAAGAGGGTGTACGAGTACTTCCCTTCAACGTGCGGCGATTCTACACCTCATCATGCAAGGGATCCTCTTGTCAACCACTACTGAGCACTGGACCTCTGACTGTGAAAATGATCCACCTCTTGAACTAGTTTCTTTCGGTTTTATTCGCGTTCTTTGGGCCGCCCATAGCCCTGCCTTGTAATCCATACTTTGTATTTCTATTCCCTCTTAATTGACAGGCATCTCAATGCTTGTTCCTAAAAAATGCAAGGGATGTTAAGAAAGCACAACTTTTCCCTATTAGTGGCTCATTTGGTTAAGATGATTTTCAAATTAAAGGAATAGAAAAGGTGAAGGGTTGGGATGCTTTATACATTAAAATCTTAAGAATTTTTATCATGTGTCACCTGACACTAAGGTTCATTAGAAATTAGGTCAACATGGACACAACCCTAAGGAATCTATTACCTCCATTCTTATGAAACGAATGCCATACACAGGGGGAAAATCCCAAGGGTCAAAATCCTATAGCAATCCTCCAAAAAGCATTTAAAACAAATAAACCTTTTTATTTTCATGCGACCTATTTTCTCATGTGAAAATCTTCCATATGAAATGTTTTGTAAGTATATGGTCGTACGTCGAGGTCCCTCTTCATGCATCATGTTGGATGGAGGGAAGATTAGTATCATGAGGGACAAAGAGGGGAGGAAGAAGAGGAATGGAGGGGGTGAAGTGGAGCGAGGAACGCTACTTGTCCAGCGGGGTTGATTTGTTGATTTCTACGACAAGACAATGACAATGCTAAGCTTGAGCGTTCCAAGAGCACGGTGAATGGGATCTTGATGACGTCGATGACAACGGTGACCATCCTCTAAGCTCGGTGTTGCACTGAATAATGAGAGTGTGGTTGGTGGAAGTTTTTTCCTTATGGTGGGCAAATTCTATGGCACGAATCCATTCATTTCAAAAAGAGGGCCACCATATATGTGAAAATTATAAGGTGATTTCATACAAAAAGTGACAAGAATAAACCTATGCCAGATATTACAGAAGTACAAGAAATGAGACTAAAATTTCAAACCTAGGTGCAACGTATCCCCTATCCTTACCGTCCATCTCTACATTAAGATCACATATAGCCAACTAAGTTTATTATGTACAAGTTCCCCTTTTATGTTTCTCTCAAATGAACAAACATTTAGACTTCAAACCTTGTAGGTCGACAAAACATTAGAACTAGAATGTGGAAAAAAAAACTTTTGAGCTAGCTCAAGAGAAACAGAGTGTAAGGGCTTCGGTGGAAGGCCTGAATTCAGAGCTCGGGATTCAAAGGAGGCAACCATGGACACACTATGGCAAGTAGAATGAGAAAAAAAGGCGGCAAGCCTAGAAGCCGGAGTGACTGATCCGTGCGAAAGGTCTAACCATAATGAGGTGGTAGCACAATTCACGATTTGTACACATGTAGCCTCATGGATCGACATAAGGCTGGCCAATATATCTTTCCAAACAACATGATCAGACCATGATGGCACCTTGATTTGACTTTGTTGTCTTCGTCGACTGTGAAGGATGGATCAAGAGAAGAAGTAGGGGAAAAGGAGAATGGAAAGGAGAAAAGATGGTGAGAATGAGGGGAGGGTACGACAACATAGGCGATGAGAACATATATTAAAAGGTGTTCAAGAAAAAGGATCAAATGAAAGGAGGGGGGAGGAGGATGCGCTGCGAGTGCCATCTATTCCCTCTTTTTTTTTGGAGAGGGAGGGGCGGGTATAGTGTTTGAAGACTAGAATTTGATAGTTTCAGTCGCTCTTTTGCACTTACACAAATAACAAATGCAATTGCACCGAGAACACTGCAAATAAAAACGGCAACCACAACAGATGTAGACAAATGTACAGAAAAGGTAAAAGTATGATTGCACGAAAAGTTAAAATTGTACAAGTAAGTGCTCTAGAAAAAAAGCAATTGCAATAAAAAATGATTGAATTTCATAAAAGTGACTGAAATGACACCAATACATAAAATAGTATAGTGACTAAGCTACTAAAATTTTGACACAAATACAAAACTAAAAACATTAAAATATGGCTGAAATTTCATAGTAGTGACTGAAACACCATTACATAAGAAGTGGTTAAAACAACGCAAAAAAATTAGATAGATGCGGCGGCTAGGTAGTAAGCATGGCCAGGGACAACGGTACGTACAAGCCACTAGGGAGCACCACCTATCATGCACGCACGTCGCGAGGTAGAGAGACGGCCACGGCCGGGCGCGCAAAACCTGCTTTTCTCGGCCCTCAAGGAAAGTCGAAGGTGTGGCCAATGTTTGATGGACGAACACGACCACATGCATGCAATGCACTGGTAGATGGTCAACGGCGACAGGGAAAGATGCATGGGATCCATCGCCCTAACTCACAACGGCCCTGAACCCCGAGTGAATGCATACATATGCTCGACCAGGCCAGGCATCGGTCGTTATCGTCCCAGTAGTAATAGTGTGCACGATGAGTTGTTTCATCTCGTCGTCAATCCATGAGTCAAGTGGTGCATGCATGCATGCTTTAGAGCATCTACAATCGGATGTTTCAAACCATCCTCGTACGCTCGTAAACACGAACAGTCAATGATCAGACAAAAAAATGATCTAACCGGACTCCTCGTATCATCTCTATACATTTGAATTGTTCATGAACCCTCATATCCATCTCAAATATAGAAAGAATATCAAGATTTACGGACGCGTCTGGTCATAGGACGTGACCCTACCCCGAACCACATTTTCTTTTTCTTTACTTAATGTTTTCATTTTTTATTAATTATGTGCAAGTGACCAGATATATGAAAAAAAATGTTTGCATGAAAAGATAAATAGTGGACACGTTGTAAATTTTTATAGACCATATTTGCTATATCTGTTTGTAGCTGGTCTTAGTTGTTTAGCGACCCGGCATCCTCGCAATTATTTGACTAGACTTGACTAAGGTTCCGTCGGCTGCATGCGCTTCTTCGGGAAAGGAAATCGCATCAGCTAGCTAGCCATCTGCTTGTAGTACGGGCTAGCTGCTCTGCCTAGCCAGTGCATGCCACACGTGTATTGAGCACTTGGATGCGACTCGAGTTTTTGTCTCGGATCGATCGGCTGGCTTGCAACGCGGCCCGGTATGCTTGATGCGCGCTTGCAGGTTTGCAGCAGGTAGCTTACGGCGCCACACTTCACACTCAAGGGGGCAACGTCAACGTGGATCATATCATGAGTAGTAGCATATACATGCTGTGCTACAGACGAATATGTGAATCGGAGATGTAGTTGTGTACTCTGCTACAGATGACCTGATGAGTGTGCGCAAAGCTGCGTGCAGCCGGAGGTGAGGCGACGATGAGTCGGTACTAGTACGTCACAGGCTAGCTAGCACTCGTACTGTGTGGGAAGAACTGAAGAAGCTTCGACAGTGACGGTGACTAGCTTTGCGCCGTTTGCACGGAACCCATGCACATCAAGCAATACTAGTATCGCAGATGTCTGTGCATGCAGCAGCGCATGTGGCTTCTCGGAGAAACACGCTACGTTGTTGTAATGCGCGCAAGTCCAGCTTGAACTTGACGTGCTGTTTTGCTTACGGGGAGATTGGCCGAAGCCACGACCGACCGGCCACCGGCGACCACGACGTGCGCGCTGTGCGCCGGGTGAGATCGCGCGCTTAGTTAACCACTCCGCTCAACTTCGTTTCGTGTTATGAACCAGGGGTGCGCCGTGCCTAAATCCACTCAAACGGGATTTTTTTTTAATTTTTTTTTGTTTCTTTTCTTTTTCTTTCATTCTTTTTTGCATTTTTGTTTCTTCATTATTTTCTCTTCACCATTTTTTTGTTTGGTTTTCTTTCTTCTTATTTTTTTTGTTTTTCCTTTCTGGTTTTCATTTTTTAGTTTTTCTTTGTTTCTTTTCGTTCTTCATTCTTCACTCTTATATACATGATCAATATTTTAAAAATACTTCTATAATATTTTTCGAATATTTGTTCAACATTTTTATATAGCTGATCACCATTTTTCTAAATTATGTTTAACATTTTTTAACTTACTTGTTCGCCATTTTTTATATACATGATCAATGTTTTTCAAATACCTGTTCAATATTTTCTTTAAATACTCTTTCAATATTTGAAAATGCACGATTACCATTTTTCTAAATATTATGTAAGAACATTTTGGTGATATCTATATGTTTAGGCTAAAATTAAAAATGGAACTAGAAAGCAAAAAAAGTGAAAAAAAAGGCAGTGCAGTGCACACGTAGCTTGGCGGGCTCATATGCTCACAAGCTTCAGCGAGTCAGAAGCTTCAACTTGCTGAAGGCCAGACATAGTGATGCCCGTTGTGTGCCTGTGCACCCTGGCGACATTTTGTACCCTCGTGGACTGGACAAACCGGGTCGGGCGTTCCTTCCCATGGTTGGACGAGAATCTGCTTTAGTTTACGCCTAAGAGCATTTAGAGTCAGACTAGTAAATGTGTTCATGCGTTGCTACGGGTGACGATGTAATTAAACGAATCAAACAAATAATAAAGTTAAATGGATGAATTAGAATGCATGAATAGTATTATGAGGTGACACTAAGACCTGCAAATTTTATTCAACGGGAGAAAAAAACATTGCTCACCCCTAACCAATATATAAGTGTAGCTCAAGACCCATTTTCTAGGTCCATATTTTTCTATTTGAACACGAAAACCGTGTTATCACTTATTATTATCCTCTTTTCGATCCTTGCCAATGGTGGCTACCGTGTTCACCTGAACACGATGAGTCTCAAGGCGGTGAAGTCGACCATGACCATACACATGTCACTGAGTCACGCTAATGCAAGAAATAAAACTTTGAAAAACAATATCATCGAGCTAGAAGTGAGGCCCACCCTTCGCAGTTATCTCCTGCTTGAATGAAATGTAGGTACAAAAGAGTCAGTTGTGGATTGTGATGAGAACATTTCTTGAGTTAAAATGAGGGACACCATTTACCAGGTGATAAACCGGGTACAGATCCACAATGTTGAAAGTATGTTCTTAGTCGAAACCAAAGTGAGGAAATGAACAAAAATACCTCATCCCTGTCAAAGTTATCTCCACTATGCGGATCAAAGAGCACATTTCGTGAGGCAAGTTCAAAGCATATGCATGCAAAGGACCACAGGTCGACAGATGTAGAATACTTGGTGCCCAAAAGGACCTCAGGACATCTGTATTGCCTTGTTTGGATATCACGCGTGAACTCCTTGTACGTCCAACATGCATTTCCGAAGTCAACCAGCTTGCAGCCTAGTTCAGCTTCCATCGCCATCCTATTCCTAGTCCCTTTGTTGCCCCGCCTATGCCCTCCTCCTCTCTTCATGTCCCCATCCTGGCTAGGACTGCCCTCATTTGCTGTACTCAGATCTCCCTTATCATCTGATTCGTCTATGTCGGCGAATGCCACTGCCCCATTGCCTTGTGAAGTTGAAGCAACTACATGTTTGGCTTTCTTCCGGATCTTCTTCCGTTGGTTCCTGGTGACGCCACTACTCGTTGATGGTCGAGCAGGAGCCCTTGGAGGTGGCTCGATGGCCCTTGCAGCAGGCGGCACCAGTGGCACACCTGACTTCCGGGGATCGTTTGAGGGGTCAATAGTGGACACGAGGAATATGTTTTCGGGCTTCAGGTCAGTGTGGATAATGGAAAGCTCGCGGTGGAGGTAGTCAAGGCCAATGAGCACATGCCGGCATATCTCCTTAACCATTGGAAGCGGAATGCCACGATAGTCCGTGTACTTTATTAGGGTGAGCAAGTTATCACCAAGAAACTCAAACACCATGCAGGCATGGCTCCCATTGGGGCTTGTGTGCTTGAAGTGGTCAAGAAGCTTAACAACACAACGGGAGTCTTCAAGGTCACAGTCAGCAATCTGCCTCAAGATCTTGATCTCATCCATGGCAGCCTCCGAGTAGTGTTGTGCGCTCTTCTGCACCTTTAGGGCCACATACCTCTGCACAGATAACCAAAAGATTCAGAAACGCTGGACACGAGTAGCCTGAGCCTCTAGGCAAGCGGCGTAAAACATCAGAATATCTCGTGCAGTGCGATAGGATTGACGGATAAAACAGTAATAATGAGAAATTGATTTAGCTGTTCTGCATATGAGCTATGTGACAAAAGAGCGAATAGTTGATGGGCAGGAAGACAACTGCATCCAGATCAATATTTTTTTCCTACATATCCTCGTCGCGAATCCTAGAGGCAGCGGGGTGATTTTAACAGGGGGTTTCATGGCGAGGCGAGGGGGTGGTGAGCACGTACGGAGTGGGCGGTGTCCGAGGCGAGCCAGGCGGTGGAGAAGTGGCCCCAACCGAGCTTGGACTGCATGACGTAGGCGCCCTGCTTGAAGTTGTGCCCGGGGCAGACGACGTGGTAGCCGCCGCGGCCGTAGTTCTCGGTGCCCTCGTCCTCATAAGTGTAGATGTTGTTGCCCACGTCCCCGTCCCCGTCCCCGTTGGCGGCGGCCGCCGCCTTCGCCTCCTCCTCCGCCCAGCGGCTCGCCCGCCGGAGCCTCGACCATCGTGCAGGGAGGCCCGGATCTGGGGCGGTGGCGCGCGGGGACAGAGGTGAGCATTGGAGGAGTTGGGGCCGTCGGCGCACGGCGCCGTGGCAGGGGGTGGTGGCGTGCTGGCGCTGGAGATGGGAGGTAAGGTCGTGGGTGGTCTGGTGTTTTTTTTCTCCCGCACATACCGATTCAGCTTCACTTATCAATTGGATTGCTGGTTAATTTTAAAAAACACCAAGGACTTTTTTTAAAATCATCGCGGTGCGTTTTCCGACGAAAGCGATAGCCTCTTTATTATTAGGTAAAGATTTGGCAAATCTGACCCTTAAACGTTCACATACGCGTCCCAGTGTGTGGGCATGTTTGTCTTGACTCCCTATTTTCTTTAACAAGCCATGTTCCTTACTTTTTTCCATGTACTCTGGTCACATGCATGTGAGAAATAAAAAAAGATGTTCACTGGTGGGTCAAATCATATGTGACGGATGCAAGACCATTGATCGGACACATCCAAAAATTCCTCATACTCGTCTTATATATGAAGGCAATACGAGGAGTGTCGGACAGTCCAGACAATTAAGGAGGCCTTGAGGGGTCTGATTAGATCAACTTTTCCACCTTCTGCCCTCTCCAATCAGTGGTTCTGCTTCCACCGGTTATTTTGGGGAGTCCGATTGTAGATGCTCTAAGTAGTTAAAGGGCGAGAAGAATTTAATTGGGCGAGCTCTCACGCTCGGCGTGTCATAATATGAGGTCCTTACTCTTTTTCTTCTTTGAAAAGATCGAATACACGATGTTCCTATTTTAAAATTTCATGATGATTCATACTCCCTCTGTCTCAAAATTCTTGTCTTAGGTTTGTCTAGAAATAAATGTATCTAAATGCTAAAACATGACTAGATACATTCGTATCTAGACTAACCTAAGACAAGAATTTTGGGACGAAGGGAGTATGCGAGAAGCTGCGTATTAGGCGGGACCTCATAGTGCACGTGTAAATTTTATGGGGCAAATCTTGGCGGAGACTACTAGGGACCTATGCTTCAATATGCTTTAAGAGGGGGTAAATGATCTTTGAACAGGGTTGAGGGTGGCTAATCTAGCATGTTGCTTTTAAATTTGGCTTAAATTCCCGAACAAAGCAATGGAAGCTGAGCAAACACACGCTTGGGCTGTTTTTTTTTATACCTTTTCATTTTTTAATGAAATTCAAAATGTGTTCACAAAAAAATTAAGAACGTGAAGAAACCTTCATGAATTTGAAATTTGTTCATGAAATCATAAAACATGTTTGTGATATAAACAGTTGTTTGGATTTAAAAAATACGGTTTTCAAAAGGAATGTTGATAAATTAAAAAAAACATGATTTTGAATAAAAAGTAGTGAATATTAATAATTTTCAAAAATGTTCACATGTATAAAAAGGCAGAAAATATTAAATTTTAAAAAATAAGAGAAATAAAAATAAAATTATAAAACACAAAAAGATATCAGCATAAAAGAAAAAACGGCAATGGAAGATTATAGAATCTTCCAAAAACTGGTGGGAAGAGAGAGCCACTAGGCCGACTTAAAATAGTTGCCCTCATGGGGTTCGCTGTAGGTTGCTCAACGACCTACGCTGTTCCCGAGTTGAGAAAGCTTCCATCTGGTTTAGAAAGCTGCCGACCAGTTGTAACTCGTTTTTGTTTAATTATTTTTATTTTTAAATTAATGATTATTTTCCAAAAAGGGCCACTTTCTAAATTTGTGAGC